>NW_020664795.1:23830-40718 GCF_002925995.2 Terrapene triunguis | reverse complement strand
TACCCAGATATTCCCCACCCATACCCTGATCCCTGCAACCAACCCCCCGTACCCCGATATCCCCAGCTGGCCCCCATACCCTGATCCCTGCAACCAACCCCCCATAGCCCGATATCCCCAGCTGGCCCCCATACCCCGATCCCTGCAACCAACCCCCCATACCCCGATATCCCCAGCCAGCCTCCCACCCTAATTCCCCCAACCCGCCCCCACCCATTCCCCGATTCCTGCAACCAACTCCCCATACCCCAATATCCCCAGCCAGCTCCTGTAACTCGATTCCTGCAACCGGCCTCCCGGACCTCAATATCCCCAGCCAGCCCCTGTACCCCAATTCCTGCAACCAGCCCCCTGCTGTACCCCAATATCCTCCAGCAAGCCCTCCACTGTACCCAGCTATCCCCAGCCAGCCTCCCTCTGTACCCTGATATCCCGAGCCAGCCCCCACACCAGCTTCCCCGTACCCCAATCTCCCCTGGACAGACCCCACCCCATACCCTGATCCCCCACCCCGCGCCCACAGCCCTGTACCCCGGTCCCCCATTGCCCCAGGGGCCGGCGGTGGGATGCAGGGGATCGGACCTGGCGATGCAGGGGGCGGGGGGTGCAGGGTGAGCCGGGGGTGGGTCGGGGGCGTGAAGAGGGGGCCGGGAAAAGGGTCGGGTGGAGCAGAGGGGGCGACGGGGATGCAGGGAACAGGCGGGGGGTCCCTGGGGCGAGCCGGGGGGAGCAGAGGGGTTGGCGGGGGGGGGGCCGGGGGGGGGGGGGGGGGGGGGGGGGGGGGGGGGGGGGCCCTGGGGTGGGTCGGGGGTGTAGGGAACAGGCGGCGGGCCCTGGGGTGGGCCGGGGGGGTGCAGGGGTCCGGCGGCCGGTCCGGGGGGTGTAGGGGGGCCGGCGCGGGGGTCTCACCCTGCAGCGGGCGGGGCCCGGCCGAGAACTCGCGGAAGAAGCGCGCTGGGGACGGAAGAGAAAGAGAAACAGCTGGTGGGGGGGCGGCAGGGGGGCCCGCGAGCCGGTGGGGGGGCGGCAGGGGGGCAGGTCTTGCAGTTGGGGCACTGGAGGTAGCGGGGGGACCCAGGGCTGGGAAAGTGGGGCAGTGGAGCCCAAGGCTGGCAGGGGGCCCAGGGCCGCGGGGGCAGTGGGGGGCAGGGGACGGTAAGCGGGCAGGTCTGAGAGTGGCGGGCAGTGAGGGTCTCGGGGGGACCCCAAGGCTGGCGAAGGGCCCCAGGGCTGGCAGGGAGGGTAGCAGGGGGACTCCAAGGCTGGCTGTGGGGACTCCCGGGGCTGGCAATGGGGGGCAGGCGCGGTAGGGAGGCAGGTCTGTGAGTGGGGAACAGGGCTGGCAGTGGGGACCCCGGGACTGGGAGTGGGGGGCAGGGGGTGTCAATGGGACCCCAAGGCTGGCGGGGGCCGGCAGGAGAGGGTAGGGAGGCAGGGCTGGCAGTGGGGGGGCAAGGGGGTCTCATGGGGGTCACCCCAAGGCTGGCAGGGGACGGTAGGGGGGCAGGGAGTGGGGGTAGGGGCAGGAGGTCTCAGGGGGACCCCAAGGCTGGCGGGGGCCGGCAGGGGGCGCTGCCCGGGGCGGGGCGGGGCGGGGGGCGGGCCCGGCAAAGTGAAATCGAAAGGGGTCAGAGCCGGGCTCCCGCGGACAGACAGACCCGGACCATGGCCAAGGCCTGCGCTGTGAAAGTCAGCGGGGAGTCCCGCCGGCAGGTGGGGGGCTGCGGGGCCCCTAGATCGGGGGTGCAGCAGGGGGCGGCGAGATCGGGGGTGCAGCAGGGGGCGGCGAGATCGGGGGGGCGGCGCGGGGGGGGGGGGAGCGGGGGGCGGGTGAGATGAGGGGGCCAAGGAGAGGGATGGAAACCTGTCCCCCCAGGGCCCCCCAACTCGTGCGTCACCCCCGGGGATCCCCCTTCCCCTTCCCCCGGGGAATCCCCGAGCCGGCCACGTGCTGCGGGGGAGCCGGCCGGCAGGGGGCGCGTCGGGAAGGGGGAGGGGGGGCTGTGAGGCGAGGGGGGGGCGCCGTGCAGTGGGGAGGGGGGTCGGCAGGGGGCGCTGTGGGGCAGAGGGAGGGGCCCGCGGGCTGTGGGGCACGGGGCCAGCAGGGGCACTATGCCGTGGGGAGGGGGGGGGAGTCACCGGGGGGCGCCGTGCTGTGGGGAGGGGGTTGGCAAGGGTCTTGAGCCCTGTTTTCACAGCCGTGACCCACCCCAGACTTAGCTGCCTTTTCTTGCCCTCTCCGTGTTTTTAGGTCGAGCTCTTCAGGGAATCTCTCTTCAAGGAGGTAAATCTGCCCCCCCCATGATTAACCGCCCCCCCCCGGGGAGGATTAACCCCCCAAATACCCCCTGTGACCCCCCACCCACCCCCCCCCAGGCTGAGCAATTCCTGTCAACATTTTTACCCCAAAAAATCTTTCAACTGGACAAGTTCCTGAAGGTAAGAACCCCCCCTCCCCATGCACCCCCAAACTCCCCCATGCGCTGTCAGTGCCCCCCGGTGCCCACAACAGCCCTCGGTTGCCCCCAGTGTCCCCTGCTGGGATCCCCCCCTGGGGTCGCCCCAGAACACCCCTGCTGGTCTCCCCCACACTGTCAGTGCCCCCCAGGTTGGCCCTCACACTCCTGCCCCCCCTTTTTCTCCCCCCGGGAGAGCGCCCCCCACAGATAATTTTGCTGTTATGCAGGAGGATTCATTGAACATCAAGGATCTCTCGACCCTCCGGGCCCCCCTGGATATCCCCATCCCTGACCCGCCCCCCAAGGATGAGGACGAGGTGAGTTTTGGGGTAACCTCCCTCCCCCCGTGTTACGCCACCCCCTGCTGGCGAGGCGCTGACCCGTTTCCTGTCCCCTTCCCCCCTCCAGGACTCGACTAACATGGAGACGGATAAGGAGGAGAAAAAGGAGAGTGAGTTTTGGGGCAGTTTTGGGGGGGCAGGATTTTTGGGGGGGCTGGGTTGGGCTGTGGACTCACCCCCTGTTGTCCTCCCGTTTCTTCCCCCCCCAGCTCCCAAATGTGGCTACCTGAAGGGCAACGAGGCCATGGTGACGCTGCTGGGCCGGGTCAAGCCGGAGGTGCGGGAGCTGAAGGAGAAATGTGTTTTGGTGAGCCCCACCGAACCCTCCTCTGCGCCGGTGCTGCGAGCTTCCCCACAGCAGTGCCCCCAGGGCTGCGAGCTTCCCTGCAATGGTGCCCCCAACGGGTGGGGGATGCTAGGGCTGCGAGCTTCCCCCTAGCAGTGCCCCCAGGGCTGCGAGCTTCCCCCTAGCAGTGCCCTGGCCCCCTCTCACTGTCTCTCTGTCTCCAGGTCATCACCTGGATCCATCACCTGATCCCCAGAATTGAGGACGGGAATGATTTTGGGGTGGCCATTCAGGTAAGGGCCCCCTCAGTCCCCCCTCAGCCAGTCCCCCCTCTACAGGCACCCAATCTCACCCCCATCTCCCCCCTCCTCCAGGAGAAGGTGCTGGAGCGGGTGACGGCCATCAAGACCAAGGTCGAGGGCTTCCAGACAGCCATTTCCAAGTGAGTTTCGCCATCCCCCATCTCTGCCCCAGGGCATTGTGGGTCACCATGTCTGTCCCGGGGCATTGTGGGTCATGCCCCCCCAACCATGTCTCTGCCCCAGGGCATGGTGGGTAATTGCTTACATTGGCTTTCATGCCTCTTGGAATCCTGAGTAATGCTGTACATTGGTGCCCCAGCCCCAGGGCACTGTGGGTAATGCTCTCCCCATGGGCGTCTGTGCCCCAGGGCACTATGGGTAATGGTCTGGGCCTGCTCTCACTCTCTCTCCACCCCCAGATATTTCTCTGAGCGAGGAGATGCCGTGGCGAAGGCTTCGAAGGAGACCCACGTGGTAAGTGATTGGGGGCTGCGAGCTTCCCCACATCAGTGCCCTGAGCCAGGGGGTTGGGGGGCTCCAGGGCTGCGAGCTTCCCCACAGCAGTGCCCTGAGCCAGGGGGTTGGGGGGGCTCTGGGGCTGCGAGCTTCCCCACAGCAGTGCCCTGAGCTGGGGGGGGTTGGAAGGCTCTGGGGCTGTGAGCTTCCCCACAGCAGTGCCCCCAGCCAGGCTAACCGGTGTCCCCTGCCCCCAGATGGATTACCGGACTCTGGTCCATGAGCGGGACGAGGTGATCTATGGGGAGATCCGGACCATGGTGCTGGACATTCGGGGCTTCTACGTGAGTATGGGGGGCTGGGAATGGGGATGGGACCCCGTGGGGTGTGGTTCTGTGGGGGTCTCAGTGAGGGCTGGGCGGGGCAGGGAATGGGGAGGGGACCCCATGGGGTGTGGTTCTGTGGGTGTCTCAGTGAGGGCTGGAGGGAGGAGTGAACAGGGAGGGGACCCCGTGGGGTGTGGTTCTGTGGGAGTCTCTGAGGGTTGGGGGGATCAGGGAATGGGGAGAGGACCCTGGGGGGAGGGGGGTTCTGTGGGGGTCTCAGTGAGGGCTGGGGGGAAGGGAATGGGGAGGGGACCCCAGGGGGTGTGGTTCTGTGGGGGTCTCAGTGAGGGCTGGGGGGGAGCAGGGAATAGGGAGGGGACCCCAGGGAGTGTGGTTCTGGAGGGATCTCAGTGAGGGCTGGGGGGGCTCCGATGGGAGGGGTTCAGTTCAGGGGGGAATCTCTCTGTGGGGGTTTCTCTGCCCCCCTCAAGCTCCTTTTTTTTGTCTCCCCCCAGGCCGAACTCTATCACATCCTCACCCAGAACCTGGAGAAGCTGACAAACCCCAAAGGCGAGGAGAAGCCATCCATGTACTGAGGGGCCCAGGGCGCCTGCCCCCCTGAGCCCTGCCCCCCAGCAGGGGAGGGGCCGGAACCAGACTGCAAATAAACGGTTCCCCCAGAACTTGTCTCCTGTGTTGGTGTCTGGCCCCCGAGGCATTGTGGGAACACACCCCTCAGCGTCTGCCCCCCGGGGCATTGTGGGGAATGGGCCCCTCGGCCCCCGGGGCATTGTGGGAACGGGCCCCTCGGCCCCCGGGGCATTGTGGGAACGGGCCCTTCGGCACCTGGCTCCCGGCCCTGGGGCATTGTGGGGAACAGGACCCTGCCCCCGGGGCATTGTGGGTAAAGCACCATAGGACTTAGATTAGCATCTGTGCCCCAGGGCATCATGGGTAGTGCCCTGTCATCCCCCCCTTGAGCCTAGGCAATTGTGCCCCGCCCCCGCGTTTTATCATGTGCCCCAGGGCATGGTGGGTAACGCCCCGTAGCCCCGCCCCATGGGGCAGGGATATGTCTTTTCCGGGTTCTGCGGCTCCTGGGGCCGCTCTAGGCGACGCCTCTATGGCTCTGGAGGACCGGGGAGGGCACGTTCGGGATGGGGGCGGCACTCAGCCAATCGGTGAAGAGCGCAGCGGCCCCATGCCCTTGTGGGGAGGGAGCACTGGCCAATCAGGACCCAGAGAAGCAAAGCGCACACTCGAGACGCGATTGGTCTGTAGTCAGCCAATCAGAGGGCGAGGGGGGCTGCCAGGGGTACCCTGACAAACAATATCCTGGGGGGGCTCAGTGCAGGGGGAAGGTGAGAGCCCAGGGCTGCGGGTCGGGAGTGAGGGGCACCGGCTGTGTTAACCCTTTGCTGCCTGGCAGGATGGGCGAGGTGGAGGTCTCCGCCCAGGCCTATGCTAAGATGTGCCTCCACGCCGCCCGGCACCCCCACGCCGCCGTCAATGGGCTGCTCCTGGGGCGCCGGGGGGGCCCCCCCGACTGTCTGTTCCTCACCGACTGCGTCCCCCTTTTCCACAGCAACTTGGCGCTCAGCGTCATGCTGGAGGTGGCTCTGAACCAGGTGGGCAGCAGGGGGCACCGTGGGGCAGGGGGTGGTTGGGGCTGGGCAGGGGGGCTCCCTAGGGGGGGGGGGGGCTGGGGGCGCCAGGTGGCAGGGGGTGTTGGGAGGGCAGGGGGGGCTCTGTGTGGGGTGGGGGCAGTGGGGGGCACCAGGTGGCAGGGGGGCTCTTTATGGGGCACGCTCCCCTTTCGACCTCTCCCCTCTCCCCAGGTTGATCTGTGGGCGTCTCGCTCTAACCTGCTGGTGGCTGGGTACTACCAGGCCAATGCCGGGCTGGACGACATGAGGTAACTTTAGGGGTCCCTGGGGGGGCAGGGAGGGGGTCCCCATTCCCCCCTGACATCTCTCCTGCCCCCCCCATGTAGCCCCACCCCCCTGGCTCTGAAGATGGCTGGACGCCTGGCTGAGCTCTCTGAGGGTGCTGTATTGATCATGGTGAGATCTGGGGTTTGGGGGGGCTGGAGTGGGCCCCCTGGGGGCAGGGTGTGTGTGTGGGGCTGTGATCAGGGACCCCATGGGGGTGCCTACGGAGGGTGGGGGGCTGTGATTGACATTTGGTTGGGGGGGGGGTCTCCCCAGCATGTCCCCCAACTGCCCCCCTTCTCCTTCCCCCCAGCTGGATAACCGGAAACTGACCCAGAACCCCCGCGTGCCCCCCGTCGTTGTGCTGGAGCAGCAGGATCGGCACTGGCTCCCCAAGGACAAGAACCTGTGAGTGGGGTTCCCCCAAAACCTGCCATGGGCCCCCCATGCTACCCAGTCCCAGGGAATGGGACCCAGGAGTCTGGGATGGTGCCCCCACGCGGCCCAGCCCTCAGGGTGACCGAGGATGGGACTCAGGCATCCGGGACGTCACCCCCCATGCTCCCAGCCCTCAGGGTGACCAGGGATGGGACCCAGGCGTCTGGGACGGCACCCCCCCTCCCCCCCCGCTCCCAGCCCTCAGGGTGACCGGGGATGGGACCAGGCATCCGGGATTTACCTCGCTCCCTCCTGTCTCTTTCAGAGTCATGTGGCGTGACTGGGAATCCTCCCGCCACATTTGCAAGTCCCTGCTGGAGGCTAAAGCTCACACCCAATTGATCGACTTTGACGCCCACCTTGATGACATCAGACGGGACTGGACCAATCAGCACCTCAACACTGAGATCGCCCGGCTGGTGTCTGTCGCCAATGGCAGCGCCTGAGGGACCCTATTGGCTGGCCTGGGGAAACCGGGGCTGTATTCTGATTGGACTGCTTGGAACAATGGCACGCCCCCATTGGCTGGCCCGAGTAAAGACTCAGATGACTTTCACTGATTCCTTTATATTTATTCCACCCATTCCCCTCCCCCAATGAGCCCAGACTCCTCCCCCTTGGCCTCACATCAGCCCCCAAATGCTAAATTTAGGTCCCTTTTTTGGCTACGTTTTTGCAGATTTCACAAAGTTTTTTATTTTGGCCTTTAATTTCCTTTGGATTATTTTTATTTTTCCTTTTCGGCACCTGATTGTTCTGTCGTTTTCCCAGCATCCTCCTCCCCCTAAGCGATGAGTGTCGGACGGCAAAAAACTGAAGGCCATTCAATGCCCCAAACCTCCTGACATGCAAAATATGACCGTAAAAACCCCAAGGAAATGTCACCACCGACCTCGGACCCAACAGAATTTGGGGCCATTTGCTTTCAATTCGTTCATTTTATTTTATTGCAACTCCTTAAACCGCTAAGGAACATAAGGCAAAACTAGTTGCGAAAAGGACAAAATAAGGAATTAAAATGCCAAAAACCTAAATTTGTGGGGGCAAAATCTTCCCTGTAAGGGCGTGGTTTGGATTTCTAGTCCTGGGATTTGTTCTGACGTTCGTGGGTTCCATTTCATGACGCTCGTCGTACTGAATCATGCTCGTTTACGGCTTTTCTTCATTGGGGCCAGGTTGAATTTTTGCCATTTCACGCAGACTTGGGGGCAGAGACTTTGTCGCCATCAGATCTTGTCCTTTCATTTTTTTTTTTAAGTCCTTAATTTTTTTTGCATCTTTAAAATGATTTCACAGGTTTGTTTGGGGCCGTTCAGTTTCCTTTTCTGGCAAACAAAGTTTCATTTCCTTAATTTCCCAACAACCTCGAACATTTTCCATTTTGCAAATTTTTGGCATTTTGTTGCCTTTTCTTTCTTTCTTTTTTTTTTTAAATCAAAACCGGCCGCGAAACCCCTAAAGCTCTATTTTTCTGATCAGCAGCAGGCGGCGAGACAGGAATCCCGCCTTTGCCTCTCTTCCCAACTCGCCCTGTGATTGGTGGAGGCCGGAGGTGAAAGGTCACTCAGTAGATCATGCCTTTGGTTTCGCCCCGTGGCTTCTTGATCTTCTCGAAGTTCTTGACCACAATGTCGTAGAGAATGGCCTGGAGGTGGGAGGAGATGGGGGAGTTGGTCTAGGATTGGGGTGCTGCCGGCTTCTAGGGGTGAGGCTAAATTAGGGGTTCACCTCTGTCCCCCACAAGTCCTACCCTGGGGGATCCAGGTCTTCTGGGGTCCATTTAATGTTGGCCTTCACCCCCCACCCCCAAACCCGCTCCCCCCCAGAAAAGCCCCCCAAGTCGGCTGTCTCTCCCTTCCCAGATGGCTGAGGCTGGGGCAGCCTGAGAGTGGAATGGGGGTTCAGGGGAGAAATAGGGGGACGGGGTTACAACACAGAAGAGAAGCTGCCCCCCCTCCCCGTTCACTGCACTCTCCCAGCTATTCCCCTCAATCCACCTGGCCCAACCCTCTGATTCTCTCCAGCCCCCCCCCACTCACGTAGAGGTTCCGGATTTCCATCACCATCAGCCGGATCTCAGCGTATTGCGCCTCGTCCAATTCGTGCACCAGCTGCCGGTAATCACCCTGCGGGGGGCAGAACCAGGGAAATGAGGGGCCCAGTGTCTCCCCCACCATCCCTGGTGTCCCAGAGCCCCTGCTGGGGAACCCAGGCGTCCGGGCAGCCCCCTCCTGTGCAGTGGGGAACCCTGGCATCCGGGCGCCCCCCCTCCCACGCAGCGGAGAACCCTGGCGTCCGGGCACCCCCTCTCCCGCGCAGCAGGGAACCCTGGCGTCCGGGCGGCTGCACCCATCCCAGACACTCACCACGTGAGGATTTTTGGCCGCTTTAGCCACTGCGTCGCCTCTCTCGGAAAAATACCTGTGTGTGGCGGGGGAATCAGAAGTCAGAGCTGAAGCCCCAAATTGGGGGTGAGGAAGGATGAGCTGGGGGCTCTCATTGCGGGGGCGGGGGGGGAGGGGGGCCTTGCAGGCGGCTCCCCCTACAAGGGTAGCCCAATCTCTCCACTGTGTGACCGTCATGAAGTTTTGGGGCACTGAGAATTTCCTTGTTTTCCACCCTCCTAACTTAACAAAATTTCAGAAAATGTAACGCGCCCCCCCGAACCAGGAACCGATCTGCAGGTAACGAAGTTGGATTTGCATTCAAACCCTCTTGGCCGCGTTCATTTATTTGGCATTGAGCAGTATTAGGTTTGTTACGTTTCCTGCGGGGGAGGCTTTGGTTTTGCAAGATTGAAAATAAAATCGGAAATGCCAAATTTTTAATCTTGAGGGAACACCAACGACCAAGGAATTTCAATGTGCACAGAGATTGGTCCCTGCAAAGTATTATGGCTCCTTGTACTGACCTCAAATTGGATTTATAACACAGAACTGCACGTGCAAAACCACGACGCTTGCAATGACCAAATCAAACCGGCTGGGACTTTGGCTTGCAAACAGAAAGGAGTGTTTTAAAATTCAAACACATACTAAAGGTCGCAAAGCACATTTCGAAGACAATGAAATGCCATTTTCAAATTTTTGCAATTTTAATATGTTGCGCTCAATGCAATTAATTGTTATTCATTTGCTCTCTTTTTACAACCGTCATTAATTTTGCATCAATTATTTTCCACATTTAAGATTCCCTGAGGGTTTTTTTAGATTAAAAATTTGATGGGTAAGATATTTTGCATTTAAATTGATTTTGCAACCTTTAGTATTTTGCATTTAACACAATTCATTGGCGTTAAATGTTCCTCTCTTTTGGCAAGCAGGGTTTTTTTTTGCATTTTATATTTGGTTTTGCATTCTAATCCTCCATGCAACCAGTACCATTTTGCACTGGGAAATTTCCCCTTCGCTGCTTTGCACAACGTTTTGATATTTGCATTCATTGCTTTATTTTTGGCAAACTAAAATGTTTTGCATTTGACAAAAATTTTTTGCATTCTGGAAACTAACTTTTTTTTGCTAGTTTTCAAGCTTAAATGTTATGTGGAAACTAAGTTTTATTGCATTTAATTTCCTTTGGGGGGGGGGCAGGATAATTTTGCATTTAACAATTTTTGCATTTCCTCTTCACAGCTTTTTTAAATTGCAAATTCAGTTGCTAATTCCACAAACACATATACCTGGGCTTAATTTTAGGCCTATTACCCGTGATACTAACACCCAGGAGTAAAGTTAAGCACATGTATAAGTGTTCATAGGATTGTGGCTTAAAGATTTTGCATGTAATGTTTTTTACATTTTTTAAAAGTGCAAGAATTTTAATTTCCAATAACGAGGAAATTAACACACAATATTTTTCCAATCTTTACGTTTGCATTGAACAATTTTTTTTTTTTACAGTAACCTTCCCCTTTGCATCCTTCACATTTTGCATTTAATGTTTTTTGCATCTACCGACACTGTGCATTTTAACTTCCTTTTTAAATTACAAAATATGAAGGCTGCAAAGGAGAGGAAAAATTGTAATGCAAAACTTCTTAAAATATCAAATATCAAGGTTGTGAAGTCAAAATCAGTGTAATGCACAAATGGTTGCTAAATGCAAAATATGAAGATTGCTTTAAATAGGAGGCAATTTAATTTCCTTGTTTTTTTTTTAATAAATGTCTCGGCACTGGGCGCAGCGTTTGGGATTTAATTTCCTTGGGGATTTTTGTGAGCTTAAAAGGTTGCATTGAATGAAGTTTGTTGCCATTTCGATTCCTTGCTTTTGTGAAAAAAAATCCAATTTTTCCTTTTAACGGTTTTTGGCATTTAACTCCTTTGGATTTTTCAAGCTCTTTTCCCCCCTGCATTTAACAGCAGGTTTTGCCCATGAATTTTCTTGGTTCTTGTGGGTGGTTGGTTGATTCTTTGTTTTGCTTTTAACCAAGTTGATGGGACAGGGGTAGGAGGGGTCTGTGGCTTGGATTTGGGGGTGGAAGGGGTCCCCCCAAACTTGGGACTCACTTGGAGATCTGGGTCTGAAATCCTTCCAGCTTCGTCCGCAAGGCCGTCATCAGCTCAAACACCTTCTCCTGGGGAGGGGGAGAGGGGGGTTAATGAGCTGGGGGGGGGGGGAAGTGGGGGGCAGTTTGGAGAAGGGGGGACACTCACCTGGACTGCGACCCCAAAATTGTTGCCGTCTTCGATACGGGGCACCTGGAGTTGAACCCAGACAGAGACCTGGGGACGAGAGAGACCATGAGTGTGTGTCCTTCTGCCCCGTTGGAGGGGATGGAACCTGCTGGGTGTGTTACCTAGGCGAGTGGTGCATCCTCTTGCGTTGTGTGCACGGGGCGTGAGCATCCTGCAGGGGGTGTGTTTCACGGTGGCAGTGTCCAGGGTCGTGTTGTGTGCATGGGGGACGAGCGTCGTGCAGAGTGTGTGCTGCACGGTGGCCTGGCCGGGGCCGTGTTGTGCGCACGGGGGACAAGCGTCGTGCAGGGTGCGTGTTGCACAGTGGCCAGGCCACGGTCGTGTTGTGTGCACGGGGGACGAGCATCGTGCAGGGTGCGTGTTGCACGGTGGCCTGGCCAGGGCCGTGTTGTGCGCACGGGGGACGAGCGTTGTGCAGGGTGCGTGTTGCACGGTGGCCAGGCCGGGGTCGTATTGTGGCTCTGTCTCACACTCACCAGCCCCAGCTCCTCCTTGGCGCCCTGGATCTCGGCTTTCACTCGGCTCACCAGCCCCACAACCGTCTCGTTGCTGCTCACGGGGCCACAGGGGGGCGCTGGGGAAAGACAGACAAATGGGGGGGGTCGGACCCACAGACCCCCAGAAGCAGTGGGGGGCAGGGGCCCAACCCCCATCAATGGAGGCCCCCCCCAGATCTGGCCCCCCACTCACCTTTATCCTCCTCCTCCGACTTCTTCTCGTCTTTCTTCTCTTCCTTCTTTTCTTCCTTCTGCCCCGGAGGAGAAGACAGGAGAAAATGGGGGTGTAGGGCAGAAGTCCCAGGCCCCCCCCCAATCACCCTCCTCCCTTGAGGGGTGATGGAACTGTAGAACCCCCCCATCCGGTGAACCCCCCAAAAGAACAGAATGAGAAAATGGGGGTGCAGGGAGGGAGAGAGCCCCAGATCTGACCTGTGGGTTTGTGGGACCTCATGACGCAACTCCCCCCCAGTCTCAGCTGTCACGCTGGGGGGGCGTGTTGGGCTCCCCCCGATGTTGGGGTCCCCCCAGCTCACCTTGCGGCGCTCGGCTTTTGCCTTCTCCTTGGCAGGGTCAGGGATGGGGATGTCGAGCGGAGCCCGCAGGGACTCAAAGTCCCCCACGTTCAGCGCCGGGTCCTGGGGGGATGGGGAGGGGTGGTGAGTAGCTGGGCCCCCCAGAGTGACCTTTCACCCTTGCCCCAACCCCCCTCTCCTGGCCCCCCACCTTCCCCACCCCCCATGATGCCCCCACCCGTCCCCCGAGCCACCAACCCTGTTCCAGCCCCCATAATTCCCCCACCCAGCACCCCAATCCCCTTCCAGCCCCCACATTCCCCCAAACCCTCTTGCCCCGTCCCCAAATCTGCCTCCCACCCTCTGCCCCTCAAAACCCTCTAATGTCCCTCCCTGCCCCTTGACGATCCCCTTAAATCCCCCCATCCCGTGTCCCAGGCAAACCCACATCCCCCTCCCGCCCCATCCCCTGCCCCCCAACCAGCCCCCCTCCCTGCCCCCCAAATACCTTGAGGAAAGCATCCAGCTGAGTTATCTTACTGGGGAACCGGGTCCCAACCAGCGCTTCAGCCTGGGGGGAGGGGGAAGAAGGTCAGTATGGGGGGGCACTGCTGGGGGGAAGCTCACAGCCCTGGGTCCCCTCCTCCCCCTGGCTGGGGGCACTGCTGGGGGGAAGCTTGCAGCGTCTCACCTGGGCACAGAGCTGGGTCCGGAAGGAATCCACCTGGGGAGGGGAAAGAAATTTCGGGGGGGTCAAATGTCCCAGCGGAACGCTCCCTCCGCGTCCCCCCGCCCAGGCTCTCTGCCAGCCCCCAGCAAGCCTGGGCTCTCTGCCAGCCCCCCGCCCCAGGCACCCCGCCAGCCCCTGACACCCGATCCCCCCAGCCACCTGCCCGGCCCTGCCCCATCTGCGCTGGTGATGGGGCGTGGAGGGGCCCTTCCCGCCCGGCCTGGGAACCGACTGCCCCATGGAAACTCCCCACTGGGGTCACCGTGCTGCCCCCTCAGGGTGATGGGCAGGGCCTGGGCTTGGGGAGAGGCACAGACCCCCTCATCTACCCCCAGCTGCATCCCGAATTCCCCAGGCAAACACGCAATCCAGCACCCCCTCCCGTCCCCTGAGCCCCCCAGGCCAGCTCCCCCCTTCCCACGAACCCCCCAGCCCAGCACCCCCGTCCCACGAACCCTCCAGCCCAGCTCCCCCTCTCCCCCCAATCCAGCACCCCCTCCCTTCCCCCGAGCCCCCCCAGCCCAGCTCCACCTCCCTGCTCCCCCGAGCCCCCCAGCTCAGCTCCCCCTAACCCCCAGCTCAGCACCCCCTTAACCCGAGCCCCCCAGCCCAACACCCCCTCCCTGCCCCCCAGCCAAGCTTCCCCCTTCCGGCTCCCCGAACCCTCCAGCCCTCCCTTTCCTGCACCCCTCGGCCCCACTCCCCCTCCGTGTCCTCCAACCCCCCCCCCCCAACCAGGCCCCACATAAATCTGCTCCCCCCCGCCCCACATTTCCCCAGCCAGGTTCCCCCCCCCCCTCACCTGGGCCTCGGCCTGGGGGCTGATCCGCAGCGCAGCCATGGGGGGGTCGCTGGGGGGTGCGTGACGGAGCTGGGGGGCCCGAGGCGCGTGGCGGGGGGGGATGATGGTGCGAGTTGAAAAGTGAAAACGAAACTGACGGAGTCGCGGGGGAAGTCCCGGCCCGGGGGGGGGGCGGGTCCGAGCTGCGAGCTTCCCACAACAGTGTCCCCAGTTGGGGCGGGATCTCCGGGCTGCGAGCTTCCCCCAGCAGTGCCCCCGGGGGGGCGGGGCTGGTCCGGGTTGCGAACTTCCCCCCGTAGTGCCTCCGGCGGGGGAGGGATGTCCAGGCTCTGAGCTTCTCACAGCAGTGCCCCCAGGGGGCAGGGTGTATGGGTCCAGGCTGTGAGCTTCCCCCCGCAGTGCCCCCAGCGGGGGAGGGATGTCTGGGCTGTGAGCTTCTCCCAGCAGTGCCCCCAGTAGAGGAAGGGGGGTCCAGGCTGCAAGAGCTTCTCCCCCAGTGGGCAGGTTGTGTGGGTCCGGGCTGCGAGCTTCCCCCCCCCCCGCAGTGCCCCCAGGGGCTGGGTGTCTGGGCTGCGAGCTTCCCCCGCGCCGTGCCCCCAGCTATGGGGGTGGGGTTGCTGGGCTGTGAGCTCAGAGCAGTGCCCGCAGCTGGGGGGAGGGAGGACTCCAGTGCTGCGACCTTCCCTCCAGCAGTGCCCCCACCCTCAGCTAATCCCCCAGATACCAGGGTCCTCTTCCCCCATCATTCCCATGAGGCGTGTCACCCCTTCCCCCCCAGGTCACCCTGCCCCAGCAACCCCAATAAACCACAGCGACAGGCTTTTCCCCACTGAGGGCAGGTGGCCATGTTTTATTTGTGCCCCGGACGCCTAGGTCCCCCTGTTGTCATTCGCTCCATGCTGGGATTTCCCCCCGTCCCCCCTCCCCAACAGATGCCTGGGGCCCCATCCCTGAATTAACTCCCCCAGTCTTCCTGCCCCCACAAGGAAGGGGTTGGGGGGGGGCCTCCATTCCTCCTCGGACACCTGGGTTCCCCTCCCACCCCAACACCCTCCAACTCCCGGACGCCTGTCCCCCCCCCCAACCCCATTTCCCCCCGGAGGGGGGTTCAGCCCCTTTCAAGGGTGGGGGGAGGGATCCTCTCCCGGACACTTGGGTCCCCTCCCGTGGCCTCCTGGGTCTGCTCCCCCCCCACTTGCCAGGACACCTGGGTTCCTTCAGCAGCCAGCTCCCCATCGCTCCTGCCTCCCCTCCATTCACCCCCCTAGCGCCCCCAGCTGGCGGTGGAGACAGTCCCTCTCCAGGCTGGGGGCAGGGGGGCTGTGCTTCTCCCGGATGCCTGGGTCCCTCAGGCACGCGGCTCGCCCTTGAGGAAGAGGCCAGCCCCCGGGCGGCCGGGGGACCAGCGGGCGCGGTACCAGCCCTGGTAAGTGAGGTACCAGGCTAGGGTGGCCACGGCGGCCCCCACCAGCTGGGGCCCGTAGGCCGGGCCGTACACGGCGGTGCCCAGCAGCAGGAGGTTCCACAGGCCCAGCAGCAGCACGTTGAGCAGGAAGACGAGGCGCAGGGGGGCGCCGGCCGGGTGCCCGCGGGCCAGGTAGCGCCGGAAGACGGCCAGCTCCTCGGCCAGCAGCAGGCAGCAGAAGGTGAGCAGGAAGGCGGGCCGGGAGGGCAGGTAGCCGCGCCAGCGGTGCCCAGCGGCCAGGCAGCCCGGCCGGTCGGGCAGGGGGGGCAGCAGGGTGCCGGCCGGCAGTGGGGCGTAGCAGTAGCCTGTCAGCTCCTCCACGAGCCCGAAGGCGGCGGCTGCCGCCAGCTGCAGCCCCGTGCCCACGGCCAGCCGGGCCAGCGGGCGCAGGGGGGCCAGCGCCCGGCCTGTCGCCCCGTAGCTCACCAGCAGGGCAAAGCCGCCCGCCAGGATGCAGGTCCAGCCCCAGGCCGAGGCCACGAACGTGCTGTGGGGAGAGGGGGCACGTTAGGGGGTGTCCTGGGCCCCCTGCCTGGCCCCCACGCCAGCCCCGGGCCTCCCTGCCCGGTGGCCCCACACCAGCCCCTGCCTGGTCCCCCCAGCCCCACACCAGCCCTGGGCCTCCCTGTCCGGTCCCCCACAGCCCTACACGTCCTAGGTCTCCTTGTCCCCCCCACGGCCCCACCCCACCCCACGGACTCCCTGCCCCCCCAGCCCTGGACCTCCCTCCCCCCCATCCTGACAGCCCCGACCGTGACCCCCTGCCCCCCATCTTCCCCCCCATGGGGCTCTGCCCCCCCCGCTCACCGGCTGAAGAAGTTGCGCTGGTTGGCGAGGATGGCGTGGGGGTCGGCGAAGGGGTGCAGCAGGGGCCCCAGCAGGACGGCGCCTGCCAGCCAGGCGTGATACGCCCGCCGCAGGCAGGGGGCGCCCAGGAGCCAGGCGCAGCGCTCGCTGCTCAGAAACACCAGGCCCCGGGCCAGGGCCAGGGCCCAGCCGGCCACGGTGACCAGCAGGGCGAGGGGCAGGCGGCCCCCGCTCCCGGCCATGGCCTCCCCCGACAGTGACGCGCGGCGACAGCTGAGCCCGGGCGCCGCCCCCCCAAGGACGCAGCCTGAGGAATGTCGAGAGGTTTATTGACAGACAGCAGGTGGCACAGACACCCCCCCCCCCCCCCCCCCCCCCAGGTGCCCCCAAACTGTCCTAGCGCTGATGCCCTGCTCCCAGAATTGGGGGACTGCACCCCATGTTCCAGCCACACACCCCTGCACCCTGCCGTCCCAACAGGGTGGGGAGCTACCTGATGAGGGGGGTGGGGAAAGGCCCCCCAACATCCCAGCCCCCTAACTCCAGGGGCTGCCAGACAGGCGACCCCACATCCGCCCCCCCCCCCCGAGCTGGCCAAGGGATGCCAGGGCAGGGAGAACAAGTCACGAAGATGGGGTGGGGGTCTCCAGCCAGGCTTCCCCAAATTTAGGGGGGCAGAGAGTTTCCTGCTGGAGGTCCCCCGATGCTGAGCGCAGATGCCCCTCCAGGGGGTGCAGGCCCCATCTAGCATGCGGGGGGGAAAAAAGGCCCCGCACCCCATTCCACACACCCCTGAGCCAGCCAGTCCCTGCCTTGGGGCTAGATCAGGGCCAGCG
>NW_020664795.1:19732-23820 GCF_002925995.2 Terrapene triunguis | reverse complement strand
AGGGCCAGCGCCCCCTAGAGGGGACAGGCCCCACACCCCATTCCCTGGCCCCCCGAGCCAGCCAGTCCCTGCCTTGGGGCCGGACCAGGGCCAGCACCCCCTAGAGGGGACAGGCTCTGCTCCCCATTCCCTGCCCCGGGGCCGGCACCCCCTAGAGAAGACAGGCCCCGCGCCCCATTCCCCACCTAGTAAATTACACATCAGTCCACAATACACATCAAATGTTCCCAGGGGGGGGGGGGGATTCCCAAATCCCTGCACCCCAGTGATTGTGGGGGGACACTGACTCCTCCCCTCAAACTGCCCCTTGGGGTACTGAGCCCAGGGCAGAGGACTTTTGGGGTGTCCAGGGCCCAGAGCGCCCCCAATGCAGTCCCCACAAGTCCAAGCACTGAGAAACGGGGCAGCCGCCCAAGTCAGAGGGCTGGGGCCTACTGATCAGAGCAGCCAGGGGAGCTCGTGGGGGGCTCCCCAGCCGAAGGGAGGTTTGCAGGGTCCCTGAGATCGTCTTCATAGTATTCAGCCTGGCGGTATTCCCACAGGCGCAGACAGCCGTCCCACTGCCGGGAGAGAGAGAGGGGTGAAAGCGCCCCCAGGATCCTGCCGGGGTCTCCCCTCGTGCAAAGCGTCCGCCGCTGGGATCCCCCCTCCTCCCTGCCGGGGTCCCCCCTCGGGCAGAGCCCCCCCCCCCCCCGCTGGGATCCCCCCTCCTCCCTGCCAGGGTCCCCCCTCAGGCAGAGCGTCTGCTGCTGGGATCCCCCCCCTCCTCGCTTCCGGGTCCCCCCCTCAGGCAGAGTGCCCCCCACTGAGGCCCCTCCTCCCTGCTGGGGTCCCTCCCCTCGGGCAGAGTGTCCGCTGCTGGGACACCCCCCCTGCGGTGTCAGCGCCCCAGGCAGAGCAGCCCCTGTTAGAACCCCCCCCACTCACCGAACTGCTGACGATCTTCTCCTGGTAGGGGTGCCAGCTGACATCACGCACACAGGCCTTGTGACTGGTCAGTTTCTTGATGATCTGCCCACTCAGGAGGTCGTACACTGGGGGCAGAGCAGCAAGAATGAGATTTCCCTCTCCCCAGCCCACTACAATGGTATATGCTATTTGCCCTCCACCCCCCACACACACAGACAATGAGCCCTCCTGACCTTGTCCTAGGTCAGCTGCCCCCACCCCCTATTTTGCATAGAATGGTACTATATCTTCCACTGGATCTCTTCCCCCTACAGCATATAGTGGTACTGCCCAAGTCTCCCCCACCATGAATGCAGTGGTACTGCCCAAAACTCAAACACCCCCTGCCCCATGTGAAGGAATGGTCCTTCCCAGTAATTCTCCTCCACTTTGAACTGAGTGGTACAGTCCAAAGCCTGGGGACCTCTGCACCGTCCCCCGCCCCCCCAAGAATGGCACTTCCCCCTATGCTTGCCCCACTCCCACCCACACAGTGGCTCCACCATGTGTATGTACACTGGTGGGTCTGCCCCCAACTGGTGGCCTTGCCCCATGTCATAGCCCTATCCCCACCCTCCTACGGGCAGGGCTTCCTGTTTGGCTCTTGTCTGGTGGGTGGGACTTCCTGTTTTGCTCCCCCTCTCTTTGCCCTTGCCCAGGGAGCAGGTGCTGACTCCGCCTCACTCACCCACCACCTTGCCGGTGGAGCAGCCGCTGTAGATGTACTGCTGGCCGGTGCTGTGCGGGGGCGAGAAGCGGCAGCGGATCAGCGTGTGCAGCACCCCGTGGCCCCGGTACGTCATCAGGGAGCTGTCGCCCGGCAGCTTGGTCTTGCGCCAGGCTGGAGATTGACAGGGTTAGAGCCCGCCCGCACTCACACCAGATCCCTCCCCAGGGTGGGACTTCCTGCTTCGCTCCCCCTCCCCAAGCGGGCAGGCTCAAGGCCACCATGCCACCCTTTATGTCACTTCCTGCATCCCCCTTGACCTCTACTCTCTGCCTCCCCTTCCCCACAATTGCACTCCACTTCCTCCTTCTTGCCACCCACTTCCTGCCCCACCCCACAGTAGCTGAACAGTCCCCTTCCCATGCCTTTCCTGTCCCCGCTTTCCTCCGAACACCACCTGGTGCCCCCACTTCCTGTCCCCGTCCCTTCCTTTGCTCCTCCCCCACCTCATTCCACTTCCCCTCCCACTTCCCACCGCCATCCCACTTCCAGCCCCCTCATGCCCTGCTTCCCATTCCACGGCTCCTGCCCCCTCCCTTCCTACCTCCACCTCACTTCTCACTCCTACATGCCCTCGTGCTGACCTTTCTTGGGCACCTGCTGCCAGCGGTAGTCCCAGTTCTGCTGGGTGACGGCCTGGCGCGACGCCTCCAGTCCCTCGCGCCCGGAGAGCCGCCGGATGTCCCACAGCTTGATGGTCTGGTCCTTCGAGTTGGAAATCAAATAGCGGGCGTCTCCCTGGGGCAGAGGGAGGCAGAGATGGGTCAGCACCCTGCACCCAGCCCTCTCTACCACAGGGTGGGATCCAGCCCTCAGGGGGCGCTCACCTTGCTGTCGATGAAGGTGATGCCGTCCTGGTGGCCGGCCAGCACCCCCACCGGCTTGGGGTCGTCCTCCCGCATGGTGCGCCGGTCCCACACCTTGCAGATGGCGTCGTCGCCCCCAGAGAAGAGGATGTGGGAGCTATCGTCGGCGAAAGCTACAGCGTTCACGTCGTCCTCATGGGACTCGATCTGGGGGTGGGGTGGGGTGGGGTGAGGGGTTACACAGCATTGTGGGTAAGCGCCCTCCACAAATATTCCCTGCTCTCCCAGGGCAGCCCAGCTGCTTTGCATTGTGGGTAAGTGTCCTCCCATAATCCTCTCTGTCCCATCCAGGGCAGTCCAGCTGCTTTGCATTGTGGGTAAGCTGCCTCCCTCTCTCTGCTCTCACTCCAGGGACCCAGTGGGGCCCAGCTGCTTTGCATAAACAAACTAGGGAAATACATCTTCAATGGAGCTACTAGAAGGTGGGTGCATAACTGGTTGGAAGATCGTTCCCAGAGAATAGTTATCAGTGGTTCACAGTCAGGCTGGAAGGGCATCAAGAGTGGGGCCCCGCGGGGATCGGTTCTGGGTTTGGTTCTGTTCAACATCTTCAGCAATGATTTAGAGAATGGCACAGAGAGGACACTGATAAAGTCTGTGGACGATACCAAGCTGGGAGGGGTTGCACGTGCTCTGGAGGATAGAATTAAAATTCAAACTGATCTGGGCAAACTGGAGAAATGGTCTGAAGTAAATAGGATGAAATTCAAAATACTCCACTTCGGAAGGAACAATCACTTACACACATACAACATGGGCAATGACTGCCCAGGAAGGAGTACTGCGGAAAGGGATCTGGGGGTCATAGTGGATCACAAGCTAAATATGAGTCAACAGTGTAACAGTGTTGCAAAAGAAGCAAACATGATTCTGGGCTGTATTAGCAGGAGTGTTGTAAGCAAGACAGGAGAAGTAATTCGTCTGCTCTACTCCACGCTGATCAGGCCTCATTGTGTCCAGTTCTGGGCGCCACATTTCAGGAAAGATGTGGACAAATTGGAGAGAGTCCAGAGAAGAGCAACAAAAAGATGAAAGGTCTAGAAAACATGACCTGTGAGGAAAGATTAAAAAATTGGGTTTGTTTAGTCTGGAGAAGAGATGACTGAGAGGGGACATGAGAACAGTTTTCAAGTACATAAGAGGGTGTTACAAGGAGGAGGGAGAAAGATTGTTCTTCTTAACCTCTGAGGCTAGGACAAGAAGCAATGGGCTTAAATTGCAGCAAGGGCGGTTTAGGTTGGACATTAGGAAAAAACTTCCTGTCAGGGTGGTTAAGCACTGGAATAAATTGCGCAGGGAGATTGTGGCATCTCTGTCATTGGGGATTTTTAAGAGCAGGTTGGACAAACACCTGTCAGGGATGGTCTAGATAATACTTCATCCTGCCTTGAGTGCAGGGGATTGGACTAGATGACCTCTCGAGGTCCCTTCCAGTTCAGTGATTCTATGATTGTGGGTAAGTGCACTCCCATAATCCTCTCTGTCCTCCCAAAAGCTCCCAGGGCAGTCCAGCAGCTTTGCATTGTGGGTAAGCCCCCTCCCAGAAT
>NW_020664795.1:1687-19722 GCF_002925995.2 Terrapene triunguis | reverse complement strand
AGGGCAGTCCAGCAGCTTTGCATTGTGGGTAAGCCCCCTCCCAGAATCCTCTCTGCTCTTGCTCAAAGGGCCTAGCTGCTTGGCCCTGTGGCATTAGCTCTTTGAAGGCCATTTCCCTGCTCTGCTTCCCTCTTAAGGGCTGGCGCTCAGCTAAAGAGGTGAAAGGGGACAGGTCGGCAGGGTTGGGGATGCTGCTCCTGGTCTGGGGGTGAGCATTTCTGCAGTCACCCCGCAGTACAGAAGTGTGTGGAAACAGGGAAGAGATAGGAGCTCAGGGATGCCTCTGTTGCCAGAGTTAACGTTGGAAGATCAAACTGAAAGGGCCGTGGGCTAAAAGATTTCACAGAGGCTCAGGGGAGAGCAAAGGGAACGAAGAGCCAAACACCCACGGGAGCTGTGTCACCCCCGCCCTCGATGGCGCTTTTAAAATCAAACGGCACAACCGCCCGCTCCCGAAGAAAGGGCAGCTGGGGTGGGGCCACTTGGCTTGAAAGTGGAATTTCTAGTGAGCCCCAAATCCCGGAAGCTGGGATGCAGCCGGTTTACTCCGGCCTCGGCCTGCAGCGGGAGACGTAGCTTATCAGGAAACAAAAAGATGCAGCTGAACTTTAGCCGGAATTATGGAGAGCAGATTCCCGAGTCTGAGGTGAAACACACAAGCCTGGTTTGCCTACCACGACGTGGCGAACCGACGCCATAGGAATCCCCCTCTTCTGGATCTCAGCTGGGGTTGGGTTTGCCAGGGAACTCCAAAGAGGCACCCAGGGGCCATAAAGAGGCGGAACGAATTGCTAGGATCAGCCAGTGCCTGGCACGGCCTCTGAACAGGGGACAGAGCATTTGGCAGGAATGTTACGGGGGGGGCAGGTTTTCAAGCTAAACATCCTGCTCCTGAAAGGATTGTCCAGTCAACCGAGTAAAAGCAGGTGACAGAGTTTTTACTGCTTTGTAACTTCAGCGCCACCGTAGGAGAAGATGCTGGGAACAAGGCAAACTAGCCCAATCGGAGCTCAGATTGAGGAGAGGAATTCGGACTCCAGTCATTTGCAGATTGAAGATCAACTGCGTTACGTGACGGCAGCAGACGCTGAACTCTGAACCCTTCCAGCCACGGCTGGGGAAGGAGCAGGATGCTTTGGGAGCTGCCGAGCCGAACGCCGTGACCTTCGCACTGGCCGCTGGAAGGCATCAGTGCCAAAACGAGAACATGGGGTCTGAAGGCTGTAGCGGACAAGAGGTGAAATCACCAGAAAGAGCTGCTGACACTCGCAGCTAGAGAGAAAAGACGTCCAGCGGTGACGACATCTGAGCACCTACTTAGTGTCTAAATCCAACTATCGGACCGGTGAACGCATCACCGGGATGTCCTTATGTCTGTCACATGCCACAGACTTTTTTCTGTGCTTTCTTCGAAGGTAAAAAATGCAGAATCTGTGACGCCAAAACTTTTTGCTGATTTGAGCCAGTTTCACCAAATTGTTTGGGTTGGGGGAAAAACAAACAAACCAACCAACCGAGTGAGGGAACCCGTCCCCCAAATCGAAACATTGTGTCTCCCCGTTTTCCAACTTTCTGTTCAAAGTCTCCTTTCATTTGATTAAAAACAAATGGTTTTAAATGGTGAGCAGTAAAACAACCCCTCTTGGTTGTGTCAAAATGTTTCACTCCACCCAGAACTATTTATTTTCCGAGTTGATCCATCAAAAGGTTTGGGTTTTAGACCAATCCGAAGCAAAAATGTATTCTGGAATCGCCAGGGAAGCACAAAATCCATTATTTGCACTGCTCCACGCTCTCCATCCAGGGGTTATTTTACCTCTGAATGTGGCACTGGTGCGACCACGGCTGGAACGCTACGCCCAGGTTTCAGGGAAGAGCTACGAGACTGATTCAAGGTTTGGAAAACCTGCCTTCGAGGGAGAAGCCAAAGCAATTAAGCTCTTGGAGTCTGACACAGAGAAGGCTAAGGGCTGACTCGATCACAGTCTATACAAGTTCCTCCGTGGGGAACACTTCACTCTAGCAGACGAAGCTGTGACAAGATCCAGTGGCTGGATGCTGAAGCTAGACAAGTTCAGACCAGAAATAAGGCGTAAATATTTAACCATGAGAGTAACTAACCATTGGAACGACTTATCAAGGGTCATGGTGGATTCTCCATCCCCGGTGATTTTAAAATCAAGAGCGCTGCTCCAGGAATTCCTGGGGGAGGGGGTGGTCTATGAGCAGCAGTATCTAGGTCAGATGAGACGAGCACGTGGTATCCAGGGTTTGTAGTTTCACACAAAGCCCCGGCACAGCTGAGATGGCGCTTACGAGCTAGCGGGACTCCCGGGCGCGTCGG
This sequence comes from Terrapene triunguis, assembly GCF_002925995.2. NCBI lineage: Eukaryota > Metazoa > Chordata > Testudines > Emydidae > Terrapene > Terrapene triunguis. Next base: position 17,378 of record NW_020664795.1, on the reverse strand, counting down.
AGGGAGAGACGGACCATTGTACCACGTCAGTCCCGGTCCGAGGGGAGAACGTAGCACTCGCAAGGCAGCGCCCCGGCGATCTTAAGGATTGGAAGTCGACCGAAGAGGTCAAAGGGGACAGGTCTCGGGCGCAGGGGTAGGAGCAGAAGTAGGGGGGCTCAGCAGCAGGGGCTTGGCAAGCTGCGGCTGGTCGGTTTGGGATACACAGTTTAATAAAACTCCAGTTTTTAGAAGTGTTCTGGGGCTGGGAGCGTCACGTAAACGCCTGTGCCCAGAATCCGCTCTGCTGTCACCAAGGGGCTCCCAGTGCACCAACCCGCATAGCATTGTGGGTAAGCACCCTCCCAGAACCCTCCCTGCCCCCAGTGTGTCCGCCTGCCCCCCAGCAGGGGAGGTACCTTGAGGGTCCGTTTATTCTGCTCCCGGTCGAATACGTAGACGCACCCGTCGTTAGCCCTGAGGAGGGGAAACTGAGGCATCAGGCAGCGAGGCTGGAGGTGGAGCAGGGTCTGAGGGGCACAGAGGGTGACCCTGCCCCCCTGGTGAAGAGGTATGGGCTTGAGGGGTGCCCAGCTGGTCTAACCCGGCTCAATGGGGCTCACCTCGCTATGCATTGTGGGTAAGAGCCACAGCGCATGGCTGGGTGGTCAACTGCTATCCCAGAATCCTCTCCGCTCTTGCCCATGGGCCTTTTAGAAAGGAGTGGGAGGGACTCCCAGAAGTCCATTGTGGGCAGTGGCCATCCCACCATGCAATATGGGTAAGGGCTGTCCCAGAATCCTCTCTGCTCTCGCCACATGACCAGATTGGAAATGCAGGAGCCCACCTGGGCTGCTCTTGGCTTTGGGGGTGCCCTTGTGACTTACCCGCCAAGCACCTCCCGCCCATCGGAGGAGACCGTGAGGGAGAAGACAGCGAACCGGCGCTCGTCCGGCCTGTGACGAGGAGAGACAGACAGACACTGAAATCCTGCGGCTGGGGGGAGGGGGTGGTCCTCAGAGTCCATGAATCTGTGGGTCCCCCTGCTCTTCCCCTTCCTTCATGCCTTTGGGGAGAACGGGATGGGCCTGTATTGCCCCCTGATGTGCTCATTTGAGGCGGATACCCAGCCTCCAATCTCATGCTTCAGGGCTGCAGCCTGCAGGGGTCAGGAAGCAATTGTGATGGACGTCTGGCCAGTTGCATTTTGGGTATTCCCTCCCCTCCATCTTCCCCTGAGGGATCAGGGATCAGCCACAGCAGGAGGTGGGACTCTAGAGGGAGTGGGCCAGGGACCTGAGGGGGCTCAGGGAATCTTTTCCCCTCAATGCCTGGCTGGTGGCTCTTTCTCCCATGCTCTGGGTCTAACTGATCCTCCGATCAGGGGGTCAGGGAGGGCTCTCCCCTCAGGACAGATTGGCAGCGACCCAGGGTCAGGGGGGTGGAGGTGGGGAGAAGAATCCCCTCCCTCTGTAAAGTGGGGCATACGTCGCCTGCCGGGCAATCACCCCCACCCAGACCACAATGACCAATAGCCCCTTTAATCCCCCCATATCAGGATAGCTGATCCCTCCAGCCCCCCATATAATGGCAGTCCCTCCCCCCCCATTACCTCAGATCCAGTGCTGTGTGGACGTCTCCGTCGCCATAGATGTTACAGATGTGAACTGGGGGAGGGAGGTAGGGAGAGAGACACTGGTCAGTGCTTCCTGCCTGGGGGCAGGGCTAAGGCAGGCTCCGCCCCCAGTCCCTACTCACTGTAGTCGGACCAGCTGGAGTAGAGGAAGTGGCCTCCGTCGGGGGTGAAGGTGACGTCCAGGACGCTCCAGCCCACGTCCCGCGCCCGGATGCTCTTGAACTTCCGGAAGCCTCCGTAGCGGCAGTCGTACAGGCGGATCGTCTGGTCTGGGAGGGGGGCAGGGAGAGAAGCGAGGGTTTAGGAGGGAGGATGCTAGGATGGCCCGTACCCACAATGCAAAGCGGGGAGGGGGCAGCGCTGAGCGTCTACCACACACTGCAGGACAGAATGGATTCTGGGAATTCTACTCACAATGCAAAGGTGTAAGCGCCCTCCCAGAATCCTCTCTGCTTGCCCCCAGGGCAGCCTAGCCATTGTGCATTGTGGGAAATAGCCTCCCAGAATCCTCTCTGCTCTTGCCCAAGAGCTTCCTGCACAACTCAGCTGCTTTGCATTGTGGGTAAAGGCCCTCCCAGATTGCTCCCCTGAAGGACCCTCAGATGGGACCGGAGAGGATTCTGGTAGAGTGGTTACCCACAATGCACAAGGGCATGACCCTGACCCACAATGCCAAGCGGGTGGGTGGCACTGCAAGCCGTTACTACCCTCTTCTGAAAGGCAGAAGGCGAGAGAATTCTGGGATGTTGCTTACCCACAAGGCCAAGCAGCCGGGTGGCAGTAGGAGCCCTGTGGCAAGAGCAGAGGGGATTGTGGGTAAGCTGGTAAACCACCCCAAGCCCTGCCCTCCCATACCTTGACAGGCGGACATGAAGAGCTGTCCATCCCTGGAGTAGACGCCGCAGAAGGCCTTCTGGGAGTAGGAGTCGGTGAACACCAGCTGGTTGGGCAGGAAGCTGGGGGGGCGCAGAGAGCACTGGGTCAGTGGAGAGTCCCCTGCCAGTGCCCCCCACTCCCCCCCACTCCGCTGATACTCACTGGGACATCACACGGGAGCGCTCGCCCGGGGAAAAGCTGCTGTTGTGGCACAAGCCCCACTCTCTCTGCAGAGGGAGCAGAGCAGGTGTGAGAACTCCAGAGTCCCTGTGCTCTAACCCACCAGAGCCCACTCCCCTTCGGCCCCAGGGCTCCCCTGCAGGAGGGGCCACGTACCTGGCGGAGGAGGTGGGGGATGCTGCGGCCAGCTTGCCTGGAGCCCAGCATCCCATTTGCCAGCTGGATCTGGGTTTTGATCTCATTATTTTCCACGTCCCGTGTGTCAGGCGCGGAGTCCACTGCGGGGGGGGGGGGGGGGGGGGGGGGGGGGGGGAAGGGGGGCGGGCAGAGAGATGTACCAGGTATAAATAACAGCGGAGAATAGAACCCAGGAGTCCTGGCTCCCAGCCGCTCCCTTGCTCTAACCACTAGCCCACACTCCCATCCCAGAACCAGGGATAGAACCCAGGAGTCCTGGCGCCCAGCCCCCCCGCTCTAACCACTAGCCCCCGTTCCCCTCCCAGGGCTGGGGACAGAGCCCCGGGGTCCTGGTCTGTACCTGGGGGGTTGTAACGGTCTCCCAGCCGCCCCTCCCAGGCGCTGTCGTTGTCATCGTCCGAATCGGACAGCGTCTGGACCACCTGGACACTGGCTGCGCCTCCGCCCTGCACCAACCGAATCTGACCTCTGCGGGTTGCAGAAACCAGAGCTCATTCATCAGCCCGACCTCCCCTTCAGCCCCCTCCCCAAACCCTAGCCCAGGAGGCCTCTGGCATCACAGAACCCAGGAGTCCAGGGTGCGCCATCTAGAAACCTGCATTCGTTTCCTGTTCTCAAAATTCAGTGTCCTGGTGTGAAGGATTCGTCGATTCTTAGGCTAGAAGGGAGCCGCGTGATCATCTGGGCCAAATCCTCTCGGCTCCTGCGTGATATTCCCCCAGCACTGTAGCTTTCGGGGCACAGAGTCTCCCCGGGAACTTGGGGTCACCTGATGAGCCGCTATTTAATTCCAGTCCCGAAGAGGTTAAATCTGAGCTTTCCCCTTTTCCCGCCTGCCCCCCCCCCCGTGCTGATGGTTCCGACTGGATTTTCTGCTTGCGTGTCACGGGATCCCGCAGGGAAGAGGTCTGCCAGGACCAGCCAGGGAGTGACTGAGGTCGCTTTCTTCCACTGATTCGATCCGGCAGCAGAGTCGTCATTGCATTTACACTGCATCCTGTCTTGTGATTCCACTTGGGAGGGGAAGGGAGAAGCCCCAAAGCCCACTCCCTATGCCAGCTGAGGCCAGATCGGAGCTGGCACCATCCTGGGGCAGACGTAGGGTTGCCAACCCTCCCAGATTAGCCAGGAGTCTCCTAGAATCAGCCTCGATCTCCCAGAGGCTACTGAACCCAATCCGAGAGATTTTTGGCCGCTAAAAGTCGAGTGGCGCAGCGGGCCTAAGGCAGGTTCGCTACCTGCCTGCCCTGGCTCCGTGCAGCTCCTGGAAGCAGCTGGCACCTCCAGCTCCTAGGTGCAGGGGAAGCCAGGGGGTCTCTGCGCACTGCCCCCACCCTGAGCGCTGGCTCCACAGCTCCCATTGGCTGGGAACCAGCAGGCAGAGGCAGCATGCAGAACTACCTGGATGCCCCCGAGCCTAGGAGCTGGACATGCCGATCCCTTCTGGGAGCCCCCCCGAAGTAAGCACTGCCCAGAGCCTGCACCCCAAGCCTCTTCCTGCACCCCAACCCCCTGCCCCAGCCCAGAGCCCCCTCCCACACCCAAAGTCCCTCCCAGAGCCAGCTCCCTGCATCCCATCCTGCACCCCAAACCTCTACCCTTCCCAGGCTGAGCCCAGAGCCCCCTCCCACACTCCCAACTCCTCGGCCCCCCCCACAGCCCAGAGCCCACACCCAACCCCCTGCCCCAGCCCTGAGCCCCCCCTGCACCGAAACTCCCTCCCGGAGCCTGCAACCCAAACCCCCTCCTGCACCCCAACCCACTGCCCTGGCCCGGTGAAACTGAATGAGGGTGGGGGAGAGCGGGGGATGAAATAAATGGGGGGCGTGGCCTCATGGAAAGGGCGGGGCAAGGGTTTTGGGGTTTGTGCAATTAGACAGTTGGCAACTCTAGGCAGATGGGAGGACTCCCTGTGCTGCACGTAGGGGAGTAGGCAGTGAAGTAAATTACCTGCGCAGTAGATATGCCAGTACCTGGGCCAGATCCACATCTTCGTCCTCCTCCTCCTCCTCCTCACTCCGCAGGATCCTGGAGCCCCTCTGGGGCCTGCCGTCCTGGGGGTCCCGGCCCCCAGAGCTGGCACTGCTGCTGCTACGGGAGCCCATGCTTATGGCATTGTCTGGAACTAGGCTCAGGGGTTCGCTGTGTTGGCTCCTCTCCCACTCCCCCCACAGCCAATCAGGAACAAGAAGCTCCCTGAAAGGAAAACCTTTAGCCACAAATCAGAGGCCTTCAGACTCAGGAGGCAGGACTGCCTCCATTCAATATACCTCAGCAACCTACCAATCACAGCCCTTTATACTCAGGGAAGGGTATGGTCCCCACTCAATATACCACAGCCACCCACCAATCACAGCTCTTTATACTCAGGGGACGGTATGGTCCCCATGCAATATACCACAACCACCCACCAATCAGAGCCCTTCAGACTCAGGGGGCAGTACTGTCCTCCTCAATATACCACAGCCACCCACCAATCACAGCCCTTCAGACTCAGAGGCCCATTGTGCTACATACTGCAGCTGCCCACCAATCAGATCTGTACATTCAGTGCCCCCTCCCTTCCCCACCAATCAGAGGAGCCTGTGCTCAAGAGACACACTTGCTCCCCTCAATATAGCACAGGAACCCACCAATGACATGTTAGCAGCCATCCACCAATCAGAGCACCTTATACTCAGGGGGCACTCTTGCTCCCCTCAGTGTGCCACCCACCAATCACAGGGGCCTGTTGACTGCACAACCAACCACAGCCTCGATTCTTGCTCCCTCTCATATGCCAGACTCTAATCCACTAATCAGCTCCTTCTACCCCCTGCACCAACCAGGGGGCTTCTTACGGTCAAGAGAGCCACCCACCAATCAGAGCGCCATTCCCCCAGGCCCATCAATCAGAACGTCCCATACTTAGGGCGACACTTGCTACCCCAGTCCACAACCCAGCTCCCTTCCCCCCCTCACCAATCAAAACCCACCTGACTCCCCCAACAACCTCCTCCCCCTCCCCTGCGAGCCGGCCGTGGCCAATCAGAAACCACTCCAAACTCTCTCCCCTCCCTTCCCCTAACCGCGAGACCTTCCTCACCCTCTAACGGCCGCAGCGCGAAACCTTGTTTACATCTTTGGAACTGCAGCCGCCTCTAACGGAACAAGAGAGGGGGAGGGACAAGCCCGGCGCCCTCTGATTGGCTCCTCCTCTGAACATCACGTAGGGTAGAGGGCATTGTAGAAAATTCGGACACGTTGATTGGCCCTCCGCCTTCGCGACAGGGGAGGCGGGGATTTGAAGTACAGGCCAGTTCGCTGATTGGGTTGAGAGTGACAGCTTTGGAAGAGGCGGGTCTATGGTGATGCACGGGCTCTCTGATTGGACAGTTACCATATGAATGGCACTCGAAACGGGGAAGTGGGACAGTGGGTATTTGGTTAGCATGGAGTGATTGATAGCCTTAAAAATAGCCCTCGCTCTCTGATTGGATAATAGTGACAGATAGCGTAATAATTACTCCTTTAAAAGAAGGCGTCGGCTCTCCTGATTGGACATTAAAAAAGATTGACAGGCCATGTGGTAGGCAGGCTCCCAAGGGACACTGATTCTCTGACTTGACAAGGGCTTGGTTGAGAGCACAGATTGGGAGGCGAGCAGTGAGAGCGAACCAGCTCCCTGATTGGACAATGGATCGGTGATTGACGGGACAGTAGGCGGGCCTGAGAGAATCCTGGCTCCCCGCCCGAATAGATGGTGTTTTACGATTGACGGACACCAGGGGGCTCCACAGCTCCTGATTGGCTGGGGGAAGATCTATAAACCATCAAATGGGGAGCCCCGCCCCGCCCTGTCTGGCGTCACTTTATACCCGGCCCCTAACGCCCCCCGCCCCGCCCCCTTCCCGCGTCACTTTATACCCGGCCCCTAACGCCCCCCGCCCCGCCCCCTCCCCGCGTCACGTTCTACCTGGCCCCTAACGCCCCCTGCCCCCTCCCTGCGTCACTTTATACCCGGCCCCTAACGCCCCTCAACCCACCCCCATCCCATAACACTTTATACCCGGCCTCTAACGCCCCTCAACCCACCCCCATCCCATGACACTTTATACCCGGCCCCTAACGCCCCTCAGCCCACCCCCATCCCATGACACTTTATACCCGGCCCCTAACGCCCCTCAACCCACCCCCATCCCATGACACTTTATACCTGGCCCCTAACGCCCCTCAACCCACCCCCATCCCATGACACTTTATACCTGGCCCCTAACGCCCCACCCCTCCATAACGGCAGCCTTTGCGCCCCCCGCATTGCCCCACCCCGCCGCTCACCGGTCTCTGCACTTATCCCGACCCCAGGTCAGGATGAACCAAAGGGGCCGCGTGGCCACCGCTGGCCCAGGGAGCAGTTGGGGTCCCCTCCCTCTCTACCCCGTTCCCCACTCCAGTCACCAGCCACGGTCCTTCAGATCCTTTTATTGTTTGACACTCATGTCTCGTTAACAGGGATTAGTAACAAAAGCCCATTGTGTAGTACCGAGAGCCCCAGCGCTGAACCCCCCGTCGCTTCCGCTCCCGCCCCCACTTCGGCCCAGCCTGCGCCCGGGAAATACCAGCCATCGTCCGCCCCGGCTCACCCCCCTTCCCTGTCTCCATCAACCCCCTTCGCCCAGCCGGGCCAGGGTCGGGGGGGTCACCGGGAGCCGTCCCGCCCTGCATTGAAGGCAAAATCTTCCTGAGGGTCCGTTAGAGGGGCAGGCCCCGGGACAAGCGCTGGAAAGGAAGAAGAGGGGTGGGGGTTGCTGAGCTCACCTCAGCTTGACGGCAAGAGCCCACCGGGAGGGAGGGCTGGTGCGGCTGGAAGAACCGATTGAGGATTTGGGGGGAAGACGGGGGCTTGGGGGGGTTCCGGTTTGAGGTGGGACTCAGGGCTTAAAGAGAAAGGGACGGGGTGTCCTGGTGTGGTTAGATGATGGGTCGGCAGAGTTGAGAATTTGGCCGGCATCCCACCGGGGGAGGGGCGTTGAGCACTGGGGTGAGGATGGGTGGTGATGGAGAAGTCTAGCATATCCTGAGTTGATTTATTGTTAATACTGCTTAGGAACTGGGCTTGGGCTGAGTTACGGGTGGCAAACAGTCAGTGCGGTTGAGAGATCCAGCCACGGACGGTGGTTCCTTTTTAGTGTTGCAACGGGGGCACAGATCATGGTTAAAATAAGCCTTACCGTCAGAGCTAAGCCTGGAGGACGCTAGGTTTGCATTCATGTGCTGATGTTGGGTTTAAGGAGGACAGGGTTGGCGGTAGATGCCGAGGCCCCGGTTTGTGTGAAGAGCTGGACCCGATGGCGACACCCAGCTGGGTCGTTCCAACCTCACAAGTGATTATATTAAAATCAGGCTGGAAGGAAGGTCAACCTTTCAAGGGGACAAGATGGCTGACTCATGGGCACGGAAACAAGATGGCAGAACCATGGTCAAGAGGAGAAAAATGGGCAGCCCACATCCAGGAACCAAGATGGTGGACATCGTCAAGGAAACAAAATGGCCAATCCGTGTCAAGGAAACAAGAAGGCCGTCCCATGTCAGTTGAAGAAGATGGCAGAACCACAGTCAAGAAAAGAAAATGGCCAACCCACATTGAGGGAAGAAAATGGTGGAACCATGATTAAGGGAACAAAATGGCTGACTCCTCAAGCAAACAAGATAGTGGAACCACGGTCAAGAGAAGAAGACTGCCAACCCACGTCAAGGGAAGACGACAGCTGACTTGCAGCAAGGCACTGAGATGGCGGCGGCGTTGGGCATTGGGCAAGGCGGGGGAATGCTATGTAAACAAACTCCACGAGGGCCGTGTCTTTGGTGGGCCGCCTCCCTGCCCCCCCTCACATCTTCTTCACCCGGCTCTCCAGCCCCTCGAGTTCCCTCATCACCTCCCGGGGCAGGTCGTCGTTGACCTGCTCGGTCAGGTACTTGCGCACCTCCAGCGCCTCCTGCTCCCAGAAGGCCTTGGGCAGGGAGAAGAGCTCTTGGAAGTCCACCTTGGCCAAGCCCTGGAGGTCAAGGGCCCCTTCCCGGGGCACATAGCCGATGGGCGTCTCCCACGCGCTCTCCTCCCCTTCCACCCGCCGGAAGATCCAGTCCAGCACCCGCGAGTTCTCCCCGAAGCCTGGCCACAGGAAGTTGCCGGCCGCGTCCTTGCGGAACCAGTTGACGTGGAAGATCTTGGGGAGATGGACCCCGCGCCGCTCCTCCATGCCCAGCCAGTGCTCCAAGTAGCGCCCAAAATTGTACCCGAAGAAGGGGCGCATGGCGAAGGGGTCGTGCATGATCACCTTGCCTGGAGGGGGGGGTGGAGAAGCAGGGAGGGTAGGTCAGCCAGGGAGTTATGGGTAACCGGGGATTGTGGGATTGCAACACAAAGGACTGTGGGTAAGTGGGGGTGGCGGGAATCTGCCACAAAGGACTGCGGGTAATCAGGGAGAGTGGGAGGGCAGCGCAAAGGACTGTGGGTAAAACAGGGGAGGCCATTGCAAAGGACTGTGGGTAAATCAGGCATTGTGGGAATCTACCACATTGGACTGTGAGTATTCAGCAAGAGTGGGATTCTGGGGCAATGGATTGTGGGGGATTTGGCACTGCAGGACTCCAGCGCAAAGGACTGTGGATAGCCTGCCATTGCTGGACAGTGGCCCAGTGGACTGTGGGTAATGGGGAGACACTGGGATGGTGCAATGGGCAACCCCCGCAGGGAGCCCCGGAGCTCCTGTTTCCCAGGGAGGGGGGTAAAGGAGCACGGGACCCAGGCGTCCGGGGGCCTTTACCTTTGTGTTCGGCAGCCGCGGTGGACTCGGACCTCATGGCGCTGCCCACGAAGACGCCGTGCCGCCAGTTGAAGGCTTCGTAAACCAGGGGCACCCCTGGGGAGAGGGAGAGAGCGGTGTGAGCCCGCTGAGGGACCCAGGAGTCCAAGGGGAGGCAAGAAAGGTGGGCGGGGGGGGTTACCTTGGGGTCTCCTCCCGCCGAAGATGATGGCGTCAATGGGGACGCCCTCGGGGGACTCCCAGGCCGGGTCCATGATGGGGCACTGGCGGGCCGGGGCGCAGAACCGGGAGTTGGGATGGGCGCACGGCTCCTTGGCACCTGGCGCAGAGAGAGACGTTAGGGGGCGCCGTGGGGAGGGGCCGGCAAGGGGCACCTCCCCGCGGGCAGTGGGGGGAGGGGGAAATGGCCGTGGCCCTACCCGGCTCCCAGGGCCGCCCCAGCCAGCTGGTGACGGAGGTGCCGGGGGGCAGGACCTGGTCGATGCCCTCCCAGTAGACGCCCCCCTCGCTGGTCTCGCCCACGTTGGTGAAGAGGGTGTTGCGCTGTATCGTGTGCATGGCGTTGGGGTTGGTCTTCATGGAGGTGCCCGGTGCCACCCCGAAGAACCCGTTCTCAGGGTTGATCGCCCGCAGCCGGCCTGGGGGAGAGGAGAGGGGGTTAGCTGGGGATCCTCCCTGAGGGACCCCCCCATCACCACACTGGATCCCCCAGACACCCTCTCTCCAGACGAGCTTCCCCCTCCCCAGCCCTTCACCTTGGGGTTTCCCCCACATCCCCCCTGTGCCCCATCCCAGATCTGCTGCCCCCATCCTCGGTGTGTCCCCCCAACACCTCCCTTTTGCCCCCCCCGATCTCACCCTCGCTGTCAAACTTCATCCAGGCGATGTCGTCCCCGACGCACTCCACCCGCCAGCCCGCCAGCGTGGGGTTCATCATGGCCAGGTTGGTTTTCCCGCAGGCACTGGGGAACGCGGCTGCCACATACTTCTTCCGCCCCTCGGGGTTGGTGATGCCCAGGATCTGGGGGGGGGCCCCAGGGTGAGTGGGAACATTAGGGGCTCAGGTGGGCTCCCCGCACTCCACCAGGGAGAGCACAGGGGCAGCAGAGAGCAGGAAACCACCCACAATTCTTTGCAATGTGGACTTGGGCTACCATTACCCACAGTGCTTTGCAACACAATCTTGGGCTACCCAGCAACCCCCAATCCTTTGCAACAAAGCCCAGCTGCTCCAAATTTACCCACAATCCTTTGCAACACACTCTCCAATTACCCACAGTCCTCGGCACAGTAGCCCTACTGCGGCCAATTACCTACAATCCTTGGTGCCTGAATCATTCTGGCCCACCATCTTTTGCAACAGGCTCTTGCTCCCCCAAACTACCCATCATCCTTTGCACCAGACTCCCATTCTCCCTGGTGACCCACAATCCTTTGTGGTCATGTGCTGGGCACTCAGATTACCCACCGTGCTTTGCAACTGAGGCTGGCTCCTGTCAGCCTCCCACAAGCCTTTGCACCCGCCTCCTGCGTGAGCCAATTCCCCTCTGACCCCCTGCTCAGGGCCAGTGCCCCCGGGGGTTGAACTGGGAGGCCCTTTGCCCGCCCCATTGGCGTCAGACACAGCCCCATTCACCTGGGATGTCAACAGGGCCTGGGCATTTATTAACTAATATTTGCTCGTTAAATATCCGGGGAGCGAAGGTGTAAACACAGAGTGGCCTTTGGTCCCGGCCTGCCAGGCTCAGACCCCAGGAGTCCTGGCTCCCAGCCCCTCCCCTCCCAAAGCCATGGAGAGAACCCAGGAGTCCTGGCTCCCAGCCCCTCCCCTCCCAAAGCCATGGAGAGAACCCAGGAGTCCTGGCTCCCAGGCCCTCCAGCTCTACCCACTCAACTCCACCTGAGCTGGGGAAAGGAACCCAGGCGTCCGGGCCCCGCCCCTCACCAGCATGTGTTCGGCCAGCCACCCCTCGTCCTTGGCGATGCGGGAAGCAATGCGCAGGGCGAAGCATTTCTTCCCCAGCAGCGAGTTCCCACCATAGCCGCTGCCGAAGGAGACGATCTCCCGCCTGTCGGGGACGTGGGCGATCAGGGTCTTCTCGGGGTTGCAGGGCCAGTTGTTCACCAGGTCCTCTGGGGGGTGGGGCGCAGAGATGGAGGATTAGGGGGTGAAGGTGTCTGGGGTATCGTCCCACTGCTCGCACCAGCAATTGGGGGGTTGGTACGGGAGGGTTACCCCACCGCGCCCACCAATGTCAGGGGCTGTATATGCATCTCTGCAGGCATTAGCCCAGCCCCCAACATGGTGGGTGACGTGGGATATGTGTGTCTCTCTGTGGGGGGCCTTATCCCACCTTGCCCACCAATGCACCCACCAATGTTGGGGGCCAAGCTATGTGTCTCTCTGGGGCATTACCCCCCCCACCCACCCATGGGACGGATTGGGCTGTGTGTGCCCAGGGGAGTTATCCCATTGCACCCACCAACAGCCCAGGACTCACCTTCCAGGGGCAGGGGGCGCCCCACGGAGTGGAGGCACTTGACAAACTCCCCCTCGCCCAGGGCACGGAGGACGGGGGCCCCCATCCGGGTCATGATCCGCATGCTGGCCACCACGTAGGGGGAGTCCGTCAGCTGCACACCGATCTTCGAGAGTGGGGAGCCAATGGGGCCCATGCTGTAGGGGATGATGTACATGGTGCGGCCTGGAGGGGGAGACAGAGCGATGGGCATAGGCGTATGGGGGCCCATTTCCCACCCCCCAGTGCCCCCTAAAGGGGAAGGGCCCGTCACCTTTCATGCAGCCGGGGAACCGGCCGTCCACGGCCTCCTGGAAGGCTTTGGGGCTCATCCAGTTGCCCAGCTGCCCCTTGGCACCCCCGGCGGGGATGGGCACCGTGTCTCGCTGGTTCTCCGTCACGATCACTGTCTTGCTCTCCACCCGCGCCACGTCCTTGGGGTCCGTCCGGGCCAGCCAGCTGGGCGGGGAAAGAGCCAGGGAGTCATTCCACCCTCAGCACCCCCTCCTCCAGGGACCCAGGCGTCCGGGACAGCGGGGAGATCGGGATGGGGAATGGGACCCAGGTGTCCGGGACGGCAGGGAGATTGGGATGGGGAATGGGACCCAGGCGTCCGGGACGGAGCTGCAGCCCCTGTGGGGGGAGATCGGGATGGGGAACGGGACCCAGGCGTCCGGGATGGCGGGAGATCGGGATGGGGAAGGGGACCCAGGTGTCCAGGACGGTGCCACAGCCCCTGGGCGGGGAGGGATCGGGACGGGGAATGGGACCCAGGTGTCCGGGATGGCGGGGAGATCAGGATGGGGAATGGGTCCCAAACGTCCGGGACGGTGCCGCAGCCCCCGGGCGTGGAGGGATCGGGATGGGGAAGGGGACCCAGGCGTCCAGGACAGGGCCGCAGACCCTGGGCAGGGAGGGATAAGGACGGGGAACTGGACCCAGGCGTCCGGGATGGCGCCACAGCCCCCAGAGGGAGGATCTTAGGATAGCCAAGAGCCTATTGCAAAGGACTGTGGGTAACTGGGGAGAGCAGGACAAGGGATAGTGGGTAATTTGGCCCCACCAGTGCAAAGGACTGTGGGTAAATTGGCACAGCGGGAACCTACTGCAGAGGATTGTGGGCAATTTGCAAGAGCAGGAGCAGAGGCTTGTGGGTAGTTTGTAGGAGCGGGACAGTGATGCAAAGGACTGTGGGTAGTTTGGCTTGAATGGTGAGGAGGGGAATGGACCGATACGGGGCAGGGGACCCAGGCGTCCGGGAGGCACCTACCAGTTCTCATATTTGTCCAGCTGTTTGATGACGCCCTCATCCTCCAGTAGCCCTAGGATGGCCCCGTTCTCAGCCTCGGAGCCGTCGCAGACGTGAACGTTTCCGGGCTGGCACAGCTGCACCCCGTGCTCCACGAACGGCCGCAGCCGGCCTGGGAGCCGGCCCAGGTCCCCGCTCGGCACCCGCAGGGCATGGGCTGACCGGACCGGTGCCCCCCACCAGCACCGCAGGGAGCGGGCACCCTGCCTGCAACGAGGAGAGGGGGTGAGGACAGGCTGGGGCCAGATCTTCCACAAGAGCGTGTGAGCTCGCACAAGCCTCTCTGGGTATGCGCCAGAGCATGTGGGCTTGCAATGAAGTGTGCACACGTGCTCACACTCCCACGTGGCAGAGCCCACATGAGAGTGTGCGCGCTTGCACACAGGTTCCCGAGCGGGCGCTGCGGGGATAGAAACATGCAGAAGGCTGCCCGGCCACGCACTGGGGTGGAAACGCTTCTGCCAGCATGGCTTAGTGTGCACAAGACTGCGTGAGCTTGCACAAGCATTTGTGAGTGTGCGCAAAGGCTTGTGTACTTGCATAAACTCACATGAGCGTGGACAAGAATGTACGTGTTTGCACAAGTGTATCAGAGCATGCAGAGGACTGCATGAGCTTGCACAAGCATTTGAGTGTGCACAAAAGCCTGTGTGCTCGCCTGAGCGTGCATGAGAATGCACACATTTACACAAGTGGGATAGAGCATGCACAAGAGTGCATAGATTTTCACAAGAGTGCATGTGTTTACATGTGCTTTCATAAGCACTCCTGGCGGTGCCTGATGTGAAATAATCGTGCAAATGCGTCGCAGAGCAAAGAGGCTGCTGGGAGCACTCCGAGCTGGATACAGATTTCCACAACGCTCGTGATGCCGGGATATGCTGTGGTGACTCTGTGGCGAGCATGCCGACGCATGTTCGAAGCACAGAAGCCCCCAGGCGTTTGCACGAGGATCTGCGAGTGTGCGAGGAGAGCAACCATGTTTGTGCGAGGGCATCAGTGCCGTGTCAGACCCCACACGCTTGTGACGCATGTCAGAGCGTGCAGAGGCAGCCCCCACCCCACCAGGTGGGAGGGGACCTCTGCTAGACTAGACCAAACCTGCCCCCTGCCCAGCACTCCCCCATGCCCCTCACACGAGGGCGTGTGCCCCACAGCCGCCTCTGATTGGCAGGCTGCCTGGAGCGGGGGTGGGGGCAGCTGGCAGGGCAAAGAGCAAGAGGCAAGACACGTTGCCTGGACTTTCACCTGGTGGCCGCTGGGGATTCTGGGTAGGGAGATCAGGGGGGCGGGGGAGTACAGGGGCAGCCCCCCAGAGGGGGATCGGCCAGGACGTGCTGTCCCCAGCGCTGACCCTGGGGACACTTGCCCAATCAGGGGTGGATCCCAGCCAGAGAAAAGCGGCTGCCTCTGGGGTGGGGCACAGCCACACATAACGCAGCAGCCCCCTCCCCAGGGCGGGGAGAGCGCCCCCTGCTGCGGGCTGCGGGCCGGGAGTGAGGGGCACCCCTCGGTCTCCCGTCCAAGCTCCTGCCCGGCCCTGACCCTGCTGAGCGGAAAAACAAAGCACCACGGAGCCGCTTTGGGCCAGTCCCGGCGGGGCGGGGGGCGGAGCCGGGGGAGGGGCAGGTGACGTGGAGGCAACACAAGGAAGTGAGGGCCTGAGCCCTGAGAAACACAACACACGATTCCCCCCCCCCCGCAAGCTGCCAGGGCCCCTCACTCCCGACCTGCAGCCCCCCCCAGCCCTGCCAGGGCCCCTCACTCCCGACCTGCAGCCCCCCGCCAGCCCAGCTCTGGGCCCCCATAGAGCGGGCACTGAAGGGAAAGGAAAAGGGAATGAATGAAGATGGGGCAGAGGAATGGGGGTTCAGGGGCACATAGGGGTGCAGGACGGGGGTTCGGGGTACAGAGGGGGTGCAGGAGGATGAAGGTCCGGGGGCACATAGGGGTGCAAGACCGGGGTACATGGGTGCAGGAGGACGGGGGTTCGGAGGCACAGAAGGGTGCAGGACCGGGGTACATAGGGGGTGCAGGAGAACGGGGGTTCGGGGTACATAGAGGTGCAGGACGACGGGGGTTCGGGGGCACATAGGGGTGCAGGAGAACGGGGGTTCGGGGGTACATAGAGGTGCAGGAGAACGGGGGTTCGGGGGCACATACGGGTGCAGGACCGGGGTACATAGGG
>NW_020664795.1:0-1677 GCF_002925995.2 Terrapene triunguis | reverse complement strand
GGGGTGCAGGAGGACGGGGGTTCGGGGGCACATAGGGGTGCAGGACCAGGGTACATAGGGGGTGCAGGAGAACGGGGTTCGGGGGTACATAGAGGTGCAGGAGGATGGGGGTTCTGGGGCACATAGGGGGTGCAGGAGAACGGGGGTTCGGGGGTACATAGGGGTGCAAGACGGGGGTTCGGGCTGCAGGGGGGGGCAGACCGACAGGGGCGGAGACACTCACCCCAGGAGTCGGGTGTACGGCGCGGACATCCTGCGTACCGTGCAGAAAGGACCCAAGCGTCCGGGTGCCGCTCGCAGGGGGGCGGTGGCCCCGTTTTAAAGGGGGAGCCCGCCAAGAGGGAGGCGGAGCGGGGCCGGGGGGGGCTCCCCCCCTCCTTCTCCAGTCTATCGGTCTCTCCCGCCGCTTGCCCCGGCTCTGATTGGCCGCTCGGGGCCAGGCCCCCCCCCCGTATGATGTAAGACCGGGGAGGTATTGCCTGGACAGACAGACAGAGGGGAGGGACCAATGTCCCAGGCCCCGCCCCTCTGTGTCTGTCCCAATGTGCACCGCCAGCTGGTTTGTTATTGTAGGGTCTCCTGGGAGTTGGAGGGGGCTGTTTTGTTATTGTAGGGTCTCCTGGGATGTTGGGGGAGTAGGTTTATTATTGTAGGGTTTCCTGGGGGGGGCTCGGGGATCTGGTTTGTCATTGTAGGGTCTTCTGGGGGCTGGGAGAGCGGATTTGTTATTGTAGGGTCTCCTGGGTGATGGCGGGGGTTAGTTATTGTAGGTTATCGGGGCGGGGGCTGGTGAGTTATTGTAGGGTCTCCTGGGAGTTGAGGGGGGCTGGTGAGTCATTGTAGGGTCTCGGAGTCTTGGGGTTGATTTGTTGTTACCGGGTCTCAGGAGGGTTTGGGAGCTGGCTGGGTATGTGCTGTCTCCTCTGAGCCCCAGGTAAATGTTCTGGCTGCAGTTACAGATTCTGGCCAGCAGGTGGCAGCATCAGCGCAGAGACCTGAGTTTCCCACCCCGCCCCCCACTCGCCTGGTCCCTCCCTCTCCCCGTAGCTCCTCCCCTGCCTGCACTTCTTCCCTTAGCCCAGCCCCTCCCCCCTGTGCCCCCCATTCCCCTTCCCCCCTTGTGCCCCCCATTCCCCCTGTGCTCCCCCAGCCCCTCCCCCCTATGCCCCCCATTCCCATTCCCCCTTGTGTTCCCCCAGACCCTCCCCATTGTGCTCCTCCCCTCTGTGCCCCCCAATTCCCCCTCTCCCTTGTGCCCCTCCCCCCTGTGCCCCCCATTCCCTCTCCCCCCTGTGCTCCCCTAGCCCCTCTCCCCTGTGCTACCCCTCCCTGCACTTCCCCCACCCTGTGCACCCCCAAACCCCTGTATTACCCCTCCCCCTCTGCTGCCCTGCCCCTCCTCCGCCTTCAGCTTTTTCAGCAACTTCCTCATTTTTCAGGGTGCTGACTCCAGAGCCCCCTCGAGCCCCACCTCCTAGAAGGCAGCGTGACCGGGGGTGGGGATCACACGCTAATCACCCAACTGGATTGTGCAACAGCCCCCCCACCCCAGCTCTGCCCCCACCCCCTTTTATACAGGGCAGGGACTGGCTGACTCAGGGGGGTGGGGAATGGGGCGCGGGGCCCGTCGCCTCTAGGGGGCGCCAGCTCCCACCCGGCCCCAAGGCGGGGAATGGG
>NW_020664794.1:221847-233271 GCF_002925995.2 Terrapene triunguis | reverse complement strand
GGGGCTGGCGGAGAGGAGCGGCTAGCAGGGCGGCTGGTGGAGAGGAGCGGCTAGCAGGGCGGCTGGTGGAGAGGAGTGGCCAGCAGGGTGGCTGGCGGAGAGGAGTGGCTAGCAGGGTGGCCAGCAGAGTTGGTTCCAAAGAACTTCCTCTTGGACCCCAGTTTATAGAGTGACACTTGAGTCTTGCTTAGCTGCACCTTAACCAATCATTTTACTAAAATATTACTAAACAATTTTTAGCTGGTGCCTGGAGCCGGCCCTGTTTACACCTAGCAAAATTAGTTATGCAACAGACAGAAGCAATCAAAGAGCCAGACAGAGCCCAAACAGATAAACAATAGAGAAGTAGGGACCATAAAGGCAAAACAATAAAGAAGTGGGGATTTCACAATCACAACTTGTTGAGAAGTGATTTCTTGTCAGACAGATGCTGTCAAACAAAGTTTTCTTTAACCATCTTAAGATTTGTTTCTTTATCTGGTGATGGTGGGTGCTATTAGGACAGGATCTCCTTCTTAACAGCCTGATATTACATTGTTTTAATATTATGTAGATGGAATGTGGGGATGTGACTTTCTGCCTTTTAGCTCACGGCTGCTGCTCTCCTAATATGGCCACTGAAAAAGGCCTCAGATTTTACAATATGGCAATAGGAAAAGGCCTCATCCTTACAGGGTCAGCCACAATCTTAGGCCAAAGACAGAAAACCAGGAATGGGGGTAAGGAGCCAAGCCTACGCTGAGTGCTGGGAGTATGAGATCAAGGCAGGTGTGCACCAGAGGTCTGTGTTACTCAGACAACTCCCAGAAATGGCTTCCTAGTTTATATTGAAAATGCCAGCCAACCAGGAAACCACAGAGGGCTGTCGCTCATGCCCCTTAGAACAGGACTTCCTGCAGGGGTCAATCTCTCAGCACCTTCTGGTGTCCACCCTGCCTGTGTGCCTGGTGGTGAGGCAGAAGCGGCAGCTGTCTCAAACCCTTCCAGCCCTGGTTGTAGGCTGTGGGTTCTTACATCAAGACTCAGGGTGTCAGAAGGTACTGAGTGTATAATGCTTCTGATTGCAGGGCCCAGTGGGGTTAGGTGACATCGCTGTCTGTGTCTCCTGGGAAGAGTGGAAGGTTGTAGCTGTATCAGGATTTGATGAGGGAGAAGCACTAGGGGCTTGTCTACCAGATCAGCGGGCAGCGATTGATCCAGCGCTCTCCCATCGACTCCGGTACTCTACCAGAATGAGAAGCGTAAGTGGAGTCGACGGGAGAGCGTCAGCTGTCGACTTACCGCAGTGAAGACACCACAGTAAGTAGATCTCAGTGAGTTGACTTCAGCTACGCTATTCACGTAGCTGACGTTGCGTATTTTAGATCAACCCCACGCGGTAGTGTCAACAAGCCCTAAATGTTGACCTCGCTGGGTAAGGATGTCAGACCTAGGAGTAAATTGCTTCTGGATTATCAGGGATTTCCCTACACCTTCCCTGAATTTTCCCAGCACCCCCACAGTGGTCAACTAATTAAGCAGTGATGCCAATTTAGTCATTGGTTGGAAATCTGACTTGAAATTGAAACTTTAATTCACACTTTAAAAGCATATACAATATGTGATAAAATAATTGTACCTGAAAAAGCATAACAGGTTTGAAAAGTCTGAACAAAGACTAGCTTCCGCACACAGCTGTTGTTTTTTATGGCAATGTCGGCGCATTTGTTTCTGGGATGTTGGCCAACCTAATAATTTATATTATGATTTGTAAGCAAGGTCTGAATGAGCTCTTTCCCTGACAGCTAGTGATCAGCTGGGGGATGAGGGGGAAAGGCTTACATGAACACACCTACTCTGCCTCTCTATCCAAGCAGACAGAGCTGTGTTGCCCAAGTGATCAATGTTGGCTGGTGTTGGGTTACAATTTTGGCTGGTGTTGGGTTACAAATAGTTTCTTAGCCTACGTGGCTAAGACCATGTGTATACATTCTCAGGTACTGAGGGACAATCTTCACTCATTGATGTATTTGCTTTCCACAACCAACCCTCTGTATAACCTTTCATGAGTGATGTCCCTGAATATTTAGAGACCTATATCTAAACTGTATCGTTAAATTTATTCACCTAAATTTGGGTTATTGCCGATTATGTACTATATGTATTGCATGACTTTTAAACCAACCTTTGTACTTTTGGATAATCTAAGCACTATACCCATCTGTACAGACACTCTTTCCTTAACCTGTGTATTATATAATCTTAACATTAGCTTTAATTAAAAAAAAAATTTGAATGTGGGGGTAATTAAATGTTGTTATTGTATGAATAAAGGGCAGCAGAACTGTGCTTAGCCTGTCCTGATTGAGGGGGTCACCCTCAACTGAACTGCACTCGCTGAGCAGGAGGTTTGGATGGCAGATGCCGGGGCGGGAAGGAGACAGGGGTTTTGTTCGGTGGTGTGGGCTCTGCCTAAGAGTCACAGGCACTATTTAACCTGCCCCTCTCCCCTGTTTAGAGCTAGAGCTGATTAGGCTCCATAGAGATTCTTTTGTTTTAAGTGACCACTGGAGCTGAAATCATTGATAAGCAGGGGGGAGGGATAGCTCAGTGGTTTGAGCATTGGCCTGCTAAACCCAGGGTTGTGAGTTCAATCCTTGAGGGAGGCCATTTAGGGATCTGGGGATTGGTCCTGCTTTGAGCAGCGGGTTGGACTAGATGACCTCCTGAGGTCCCTTCCAACCCTGATATTCTATGATTCTACGTGCTTAGACCTGCTGTGGGACAGTGTTTCTGTGGAAGAGATGGCCCAGCCTGCACTAGCAGTGAGGTTCGAGAGCTGAAGTCCCTGAGAACTGGGTAGAACCTCAAGAGACTGACTCACCAAGGTCACAGTGGCAGGTGACAGCATTGGGCCATCGGCGACAGAGCGGTGGAGTGAATGGTGGCATGATGAAAAACAGTGGCCAGAGTGAGCGGCAAGCGGCTGTAGGAACTAGTAAGGTGACTCCTCCTCATTCATGTGAAAGCAACTCTGAGGGCTAGACTATACTGGCAGTGACTCCAAGATCTCTTTCTTGAGTGGTAACAGCTAATTTAGACCCCATCATTTTGTATGTGTAGTTGGGATTATATTTTCCAATGTGCATTACTTCGCATTTATCAATTATCAAAACTCATTGCCAGGGAATGTTGTGAAGGTCAAAAGTATAACGCGGTTCAAAAAGGAAGTAGATACCTTCCTGGAGGACAGGTCCATCAATGGCTATTAACCAAGATGGTCTAGGAAGCAACCCCATGCTCCGGGTGTCCCTACACCTCTCACTGCAAAGACAGGGGATGGATCACTTGATAAATTGTCCTGTTCTGTTCATTTCCTCTGAAGCCTCTGGCACCAGCCACTGTTGGAAGGCAGGAGACTGGGCTAGACGGACCATTGGTCTGACCCAGTATGGCTATTCTTATGACTGGAGCTGGGCACTCTCCCACCCCACCCCACAGATACCCTCACCCCACTTGGTCTCAGACAGTGAGTGCTGCAATCCTATGGGAGCTGTATCTGTGAACTCAGAGCTGGAATCTTAAGCACTGGGGTCCTAGATGAAACCAAACCCAGCTCCTGGAGGGTTGTTTTATTTTGATTGATCTTTTCCATAGATTCATAGATTCATAGATTCTAGGACTGGAAGGGACCTCGAGAGGTCATCGAGTCCAGTCCCCTGCCCACATGGCAGGACCAAATACTGTTGAACTCATGTCTAGTTCCCACATCCAGTTCGTCTCTGGGGTGAGACATGTGGGGTCTCCAGATGAGAAACCTAGGGCTGTGCCTTGTCACTCTTTAGTCCCCCTGATAAGGGGCTGGCCCACAAAGTGCAAAGTTTACACAGGTCTGTGAGCCCCCCCCCAAGCATGGGCCCATCCAAACAGAACGAAAAAGAACGCTCAACTGTAGCTGTTGTGACTGGGAGTAGCAAGAGATGAATTCCTACTTCTTTCATCCCAGGAAACATAGCACAAAGATCGGGTCAAGTCACTAGTGATCATAAAAAAGAAGTTGCAGTCAAATCTTCATTCATTCATCGTAAGATATTCCACTCTGTGCTCAAATTCTCTATTCTGTCCTGATCACATGGCAGCCCCATTGCTGGTAGTGCCTCACTCCACTTAACCGTCAGTGTTTTATATGACAGGCATCGGTAAAAACTACGTAGAGGTTGAGTAGAATCCAGAAGTTGCTGTTGTAGATTTGTAAGAATCAAGTCTGTGTACTTTTTCAGCTGTCTTAACAAACACTTCTTGTTCTTTTCATTTAAGGATTCAGTATAAGTGCCTTCATTAGTCAACTTCTGGACTGAAGTCTTTGCTTCTTCCGGTATGTTTTCAATTGATATCTCTCTGATTGATCCACGTGTAGCTTCCATTGCTGGACAAAGATCTACTACAGTTGTAGCAGATGCCTGGGTGGCATTGTATAATGACTCAAGTGGTTTCAACAGTAGACTTACAAGAGAGAGAATGGCGATTGTGTTCTCTGAACATAGTAGCAAAAGTAATCCAGCAGCCTCACTACTTAGATCTGTCCCATCTTGGTAGATACTTTCCAAAGCCAGTAATAACGGTTGCAGTAATTTTAAGATAACATCCAAGGATCGCTCATGAGAAAGCCAGCGGGTTTTCCCAGGGTGGACTCATTTGAACTTCAGATCCAGTGTATCTTCTGTTTTTTCCAAGATGTTTAGTCTTTTTGGACTCTTGCTGAAAAAAGAGTATAATGAAGACATTAAATTTATGTCTTTTTAAATGTCTTTTGAAGAGTCTGCAGCTCGTACTAGCGCTAGTTGGAGTAGATGGACTCTGCAGTGTGTATAGGAGAGATTAGGGTTAGACTTTTCTCTGAGCAAAGCTTGTATTCCACTATGTCTTCCAAGAAGTTTGCAGCTCCATCAAATGCACAAGCAGCCATCTGTTTGGGGTTCTATCAACAAGCATTTAACTCTTCTAAGATATGGGTTGTCACAGATGCAGCCGATGTGCCTTTTATAACCAGAACATCTAGAAATGCATCTACTGGCCTACCCCTGACATCAAGATAAGATAGGCAATGATTTAACACTTGACACCCTTTTGCATCGGTGCATTCATCAGCCATGTATGCAAATTTTTTGACTGTGGTGAGAGAGTTCTTCACTTTTTCAACTGCTGAGTCTTTCACTGTTGCACTGCATGCTTCTAGCCCGTCAGTTGAGTTTCTTGCAGAAAGATAATGAGCATTTGCTGGTCTTGGTCGGAATCAGTGTCCACCTTCAGGATTAATAAGTGACAATGCACTTAACATGGCCTCCCGTCTGTAGTATGTGGTATCTCTTGCTTAAATACAAAGTATGATGTGACAGCCATGTTTGTTCACATAAACTGTGTTGTGTCTCCAGCATTCTTAACAGCCTCATTAAGTACTTCTAAAATTGGCTTTGACAGTAACTGGCTAATAAGGCTTTCTGCATGTCAGTGCAATCCAGAGGCTTGGTGTTTTGTAGCCTTTTCACGTAGCTTGCCAGCATTGGCTTTGCTGATTGATCTGGCAAACCAAGCTCCTCCACTTTTACCAATTGTAGCATTAGGAAGATTTCCTTCTTCATAAACTTTTTTGCAAGAGCTGCACCAATAACCATCTTTTGTAACTTCACTAAATTGGAAAACTTTGACCGACAAACATCGGGAACTGGCTTTAGGTTTTGGACAGACTGTTTCTTCAGTAGGTAGCTGTATTTGTGCTTTGGACTGGTTGGATGTAGATACACCACTTGAACCTTGAGATGACATGTTGGTATATTCTGGGTTCTTGATGTGTTCTTCATCTTGGTTGGTTTTTGAGGTCTTTGAGTGCAAAAATTGTAGCATTGATTTTTGTCTTTTCATTTTCACTTTGACCTGAAACATATAAAACATATATGAATAAATTCAATGTTCTGTTAGGATAATGCAAACTTAAAATACGGATAATGCAAGTTATGCCAAAACACATAACAGTTCTAGATTTTTAAAACAAAAAATATCAAAACATTTTAAAAATGTATTTAATTTAAATTGACTTTTGCAAAGTAAGCAGTCATGGGATAAGAGGGAAAGTTCTCTCATGGATCAGTAACTGGTTAAAAGACAGGAAACAAAGGCTAGGAATAAATGGTCGGCCCTCAGAATGGAGAGAAATAAACAGTGATGTCCATAGGATTTTGGTGCTGCAGAAGGAGCTGTCGTGATAATGTGAGAAGGTCCTCTAGTCCCGCGATTGTCAGGGCTGGGCAGAGCTCTGTGCGAGAGCCTCAGGGCTGAGGACACAGACCTGGCCTGCCACTGAGCCCTGCCTTCCACACATGGCCCTAGAGCAAAGAGCGGGTCCTGGGGCACCGGGGGTAGGAGATTGGGGAGGCAGGGAAGTGGCGTTGCTGGATCAAGACAGTAACAGGAAATGGCTGGCAGTCCCCCTGTCTTAGGGACAAGAAGAGGGTAAATGCCATCTCCATATGGACAGCCACGCTGAGGAGTGTATTTTGTATGCGTTAAAGGTTGACTTTTCAACCTGGAGTTATCACACAGGTTGGCAGAGGAATAGAGGGGAGTTTAAAATGTCATAACACAGACTACACCATGATTTGATTTCTTTTTAAAAAAAATCTCGTGGTTTTGGGGCTGATCTCATGATTTTTAGAGTCTGACTCATGATTTTTGATCTCTTCAGGCTGACAGTATTGTGGATGGGGGTGCTTAGTACGGGGAGGGCAAGAAGGCTGGTATCCCTGGAGTTAAAGCTATGGTTGGCGTGTAGTCTTTGGTGTACAGCAGTGGGAAGCTGTGTACCTTTGGGTAGAAGAGTAGAGGCTACGTACTGTCAGGTAGTTTAACTTTTCCTTTTCTTGCTGTTGGGGCTTTGTGTCAGGTGTATAGGGTGTGGAAGAACCAGAACTGTTCCACAGCAAAGCCGTGTGTTAATTATCCTGGTGCTGGCTGCTTTATACTGTGTGACTCTGACATATCACAGGGTCTCATTCAGTCCCCAGCAGGCTTCACTTCACAGTGTTCGGCTTCATCCTGCTCCAGCCCCAGCAGACCCCTCCCCCACCCCCTAGCTTCCTGCTGCTTAGTTAGGCACTGAGCCAACAAAGCACTTAAGCATGTGCAATGGGACTGCTCACGTGCTTAAAATTAAGCACACATTTTAGTGCCTTGCTGGCTCAGCGCCTCGAGGACTTGCTGCTGTCAGCAGGAAAAAAAAAAACAAAAAACCTGATCCAGCAAAGCACTTAGGCCCCACTCCAACAAAGCACTTAAGCACGTGCTTAATTTAGCATGTGAGTCATCTCATTGGCTGGCTACTCACATGACTCCCGTGCTCCACTGGTTCAGGGCCTTAAGCATGTGCAATGGGATTACTCCCATGCTTAAGTGCTTTGCTGGACAGGGGTCTCTGTTTGCTCTAATCCCACTCAGGAGCAGGGGGAGAAAACCCTGCTGAAACAACACTACATTGTGCGTTGCTGCACATAAACCTCCCTCACACACACCCAGCACAGCAAGGGAATGAAGTTGAGCCACCTAACGAAAGCTTATGCTCTAATAAATTTGTTAGTCTCTAAGGTGCCACAAGTACTCCTGTTCTTTTTGCGGATACAGACTAACACGGCTGCTACTCTGAGACCCGTCCAGAGACACTCAGCCTAGTGACAGTCCCAGTCGCACAAAGGGGACGTCTGCCCTGGAGCTGGAGGGGTCATTTCCAGATCAGACTAGTGCACTCAAAATGGAAGTGTAGCTCCGGTGGCGGGCTCTAGCGCTACCCTGTTTCCCCGAAAATAAGACAGTGTCTTATATTAATTTTTGCTCCCAAAGATGCGCTAGGTCTTATTTTCAGGGGAGGTCTTATTTTTCCTGGAGCTTCGGGGCCTTATATTCCGGGGTGGCCTTATTATCCGGGAGGTCTTATTTTCAGGGGATGCCTTATATTACAGCGAGAGGCAAAACTGGAAGTAGGTCTTATTTTCGGGGGATGTCTTACTTTCGGGGAAACACGGTAGCAGGGGAAAGTGGCCTTAAAATGCATCAATTACATTCCCCCCCATTTTCAGGCTCCTCTGGACTGCCAGAACAGTGTGAAAATCCTTGGTGTAAAGGAGAATCAGACTTCACTATTAGTACAGGCAATGTATGCTACAGAGCGCATCTGTAACCCGAACTGCCTCAGACTTGTAGCATCTCCTTTCCCAAGCTTCCCACAAGGGCAGAGTTGAGGTTGCAGCTCTTCTGTGAAGCCGGACTGTTGGGCGTCACCTTATCTTCCCTTGGCTCTCCCCGAAGACTCACACTGCCCGCTTATATTGGCCAGGCAGGCGCTGAGCTGCGACTGCTGCTTATTTCTGCCAAATCATGCTTGTTCTAACGTTACCCAGCGTTCTCCCCCACCCCACTTGTCTGTTTCATCCCCCAGTGGTGCTTATCCTAAACCTAGATCGTGAGAGGTGTACAGCATCAAGCACCTTGAGTCTTGACTCGGGCGTCTACATGCTATTGTAACATAAAGAATTATCTCTCTGCCTCCAGCCAGTTCAAGAGCCATCTCCTATGCTTCGAGGGCCGCCCTCGAGCTAGTTCTGTTTGGTGTCTGGGAACTCGTGGCCAGCAGCAGAAAACGCCAGCATCGGAAGTGGAGTTTGGCTCAAAAAACTGCCAGGGCTCAAATCCCTCCTCTGTTCTCCTCACCCCCACCCACCAGAAACAAGAAATTCCATTATGGCCATTTGACTGTCGCCCCGGAGCATTGGGGCTGTTGGCAGGGATGCTGGAGGGACCAGCCAGAGACTGGATGGGGCAGGGTGAGGGGAGGCCCCCAAAGGCCCTGATCTGGGCCAGTGAGCTCCTGGGAGAGGTGAAGCTACACGGAGAGCCAAAAGAAGGTGACCCAGGGCAAGTACAGGCAGCCTGACGTGCCCACCCCAAGATAGTGCAGAACTGGCTGCCGGCTCGACCCCAGCATTAGGGAAGGTCCCCATGCAGTGGCAGCTGGAGGTGACCCCAAGGAGATGGGGATGGCCTGTAGGGAGGCAGTAGGAAGCTGAGGTGCTTGGGTTCTGGCTGCCCAGGGAGAGCGGGTCCCAGCAGTAAGCTCCCTAGTCAAAGGCAGGACTGGAGCTGTCCCTTGGCTGGGAGAGGAGGGCCTGAGGGATCGCTGGCCCTCACCCATGTGAACTACTGAGGCCGATCCAGGGAGACCAAGGGAGGAACCTGTCTCAGAGTAGAAGACAGATACACACACTCTGGCCACCAGGGCAAGCTTGGCAGTTCTGTGCAGGGAGTTCCACAGGAACTTACCAGGAGGATCCCAACCCAGCAATGTGGCCGCAGGGGGAGGAATGGGACTCCCCCTAGGAGAGACCCCACAAAGGGTGACACTTGCAGTGGCACATAAGCTAGCAGTCTAGAGAGCAGGAGACTGCCCGCCTGGGAACTGGGGGAGATGCCGGTACCCCAAGGAAGTTTGCCTAGGAGCCCAGTGAGGAGGGGGAGGAGTCGCTGACCCCACCCGGGAGCTGGCCTGATCGCACAGCAGAGCTGCCCCAGAATTCAGGCCACTTTGACAAAGTTGGGGCCATATCTGGAGGCCCCAGAACATCAAGGGCTGCAGTATTTGGAGGGCCCAAGCCATCTGTGTCCTGGCCTCCATGGGACTGAGGGGCAAGAG
The DNA here is from genome assembly GCF_002925995.2 of Terrapene triunguis. Classification (NCBI taxonomy): domain Eukaryota; kingdom Metazoa; phylum Chordata; order Testudines; family Emydidae; genus Terrapene; species Terrapene triunguis. The sequence goes on along the minus strand of NW_020664794.1, from coordinate 223,559 downwards.
CTGTTCTTGGCCACAAAGCTATGTGGCTTAGGTCTCAGGGTATGTACACAGTGTAGCCAAACACCTTGAGACAGTGAGAACTGGGTCATTGCTAAGGGTGTTACATGCCTAGTTTTCTGTATTTGTCTGCTGAGGTACCTCCTTAGGGTCTAAAGACCATGGTCTGAGGAGGGGCTGGGGATCTGGACCTGTGTGTGCCAATGTGCAATGCTCCATCTTGATCTATGCAGCCTTCTGCTTAAATAGACATCATCAACTTAAAATCACATTTCTGTCTGAGTTTTACCTCCAGTTACTAAAGGAACATCTGCGAGGGCTGTAGCGGAAAGAAGTTAGAGAGAAAAAATCTGTTCTTCCAGTGAGTTTTGTGCATTCAACAGCTCTCTGGGTTAAGCTGGTGTCACTGTTCCCTGGGTAGTCGGTCACTTTCCCCTGCTTCTTGTGCCGGACTTTCACACAGCAACAAGGGAGAGAAAGACGTCTGGAAAAATAGGAACCTACGATTGTAAACAACAAAAACAAAAAAACACCCAAAATTTGGCAGTGAGACCTTTTTGAAATTGACTAGATTTCAAGTTGTCAGTGTTTATTTGATTAATAATACAGTCATTAATAATGAGCAGGCGTATTTTCCAACATCCAAATGAAGGACAGACTTCACACAACTCCATATCTTCTACTTTAACTTTATTTAACTACACTTCGATACGCTCAGTCTCACATACAATTATGCCCTTACAAGTTCTTTATACAAATTGTAACAAAAATTACATTGACCAATATTCTCATTTGGATAAGTGTAAATTGTGAAGGGCTGTTTGAATCCCCCCAAAACATAATGTGTTACATTGCACATTCTGGCTGTAGACTCCACTGGGCAAGTTCTCTGCATTGTAAAACTTTCTGCTACTTATGGCACCCACAAGAATAATGCAAAAAAAAGGCTGAGTAGATTAATCCTGAAACTATTACAGCTGGGGCACTCAGACTCGGACTGAGTGGGGCTATGACAGAGGTCTATAAAATCAGGATGGCGTGAAGAAAGTAAATAAGGAAGCGTTATTTACCCCGTCACATAACACAAGAACCTGGGGTCACCCGATTAAATGAATAGGCAGCAGAGGAAGTACTACACACAATGCACAGTCCACCTGTGGCACTCACTGGTCATCAGTTCACGAGAGTTAGACTATATCTACACTGTGCACCTTACAATGGCACAGCTGTGCCGCGACAGCCGCGCCTTTGTAAAGGATGCCGAGTAGCTGCCCTCTGTCGCCAGTAGAGAGCTCTCCTGAGGACAAAATAAAATCACCCCCAGTGAGGGACGGTAGTTTGGTGGCAGGAGAGTGTCTCCCACTGACGAAGCAGTGTCCCTACCAGAGCTTTCCTTGTTAAACTTATGTCGTTCGGGGAGTGTTTTTTTCACATCCCTGAGCGACGAAAGTTTTAACGACGAAAGTGCAGCGTAGACATAGCAACGCTGCAGCACGGCCTTCCTTCCTCCGGCTACTCGGAGGGGACTCCCCTTCCCCACCCCCACCCCCAGGCTGGGGGAGCTGCCATCCAATCCTGTCCACCTCCCACCTCTATCACTGTCCTGTGCACCCCCTCAGCCTCCCTCCTGCCCCCAAATCCCCCCATTCCCCTCTCAGCCTCCCTCCTATACAACACTTCTCCCCTGCTCTCCCCTCAGCCTCGCTCCTGCCCCC
>NW_020664794.1:166700-206847 GCF_002925995.2 Terrapene triunguis | reverse complement strand
GAAGTCGACGCTAGCCTCGGTACTGTGGACGCGGTCCGCCGAACTAATGCGCTTAGAGCATTTTATGTGGGGACACACACAATCGGCTGTATACAACCGATTTCTATAAAACCGGCTTCTATTAATTCGATCTAATTTCGTAGTGTAGACATACCCTGAGTGGTGGCAGATGACAGAACAAGGAGCGATGGTCTCAAGTTGCAGTGGGGGAGGTTTAGGTTGGATATTAGGAGGGTGGTGAAGCACTGGAATGGGTTCCCTAGGGAGGTGGTGGAATCTCCTTCCTTAGAGGTTTTTAAGGTCAGGCTTGACAAAGCCCTGGCTGGGATGATTTAGTTGGGGATTGGTCCTGCTTTGAGCAGGGGGTTGGACTAGATACCTCCTGAGGTCCCTTCCAACCCTGACATTCTATGATTCTATGATCTGCCCCCGAACTGGGAGCAGGGCAGGCCTAGAGCTCTTACACCTACACTGGCTGGCGAGGGGATAGAATCAGGGGCTGTCTCCATCCACTTTCAGGCACCTCCGTGCTGCAAGAGTGGTATAAAGAGGCCTTGGTGTAACTGAGAATCCGGCTCACATGAGACATGATGAAAAAGGAGTTGAACCAGCCTGTAGCAGCCCGGGCCACGGAAACAGAAATGGAAAGTGGTTTGGTTCGGATGTTTGGTACGGGAACGAGGCACAGCTTGTGCAGTGATTTCAGGGCTGTCCAAGTTTTCCGACTCAGAGAATTGAAATGACCCCATTTGGGTACTATTGGTTTTTGACCCGGCTCTGCCACATGCTGCCAGTGTGATCTTGGACAAGTCCCTTAACCTCTCTCTGCCTTGGTTTCCCCGCTTGTAGAATGGGGATAACTCTCTTTTCCTACTTGACAGGAGGGCCGTGAGAATGACCAGATGCTCTGGGTTCCCCAGATGGAAGGTGCCATAAAAATACAGAGAACCGTATCCAAAGTATCTGTATCCCTGGAGTGCTAAGAGCTGTGGAGCCCCTCCTGTACATGGGCTCTTCTTACCCTCAGCCTGCAATTCCTGCCTGGAGGAGGTGCCATGCAAAGAACCATCAGCTCTACCCCCAGGATGGCACGGAGTCTAGCTCCAGTGACTGCCAGTTATCAGATTCCCTACTTATAGGAAGGCTCTGGCTGTATGTTACTTTAGCACCAGTCAGGATCAGGCCCCGTTGTGTGAGGTGCTGTACACACACACAGTAAATGACTGGCCCTTCCCTGAAGAGATTAGGGTAGGAGGTGTCCTCGGAAACTCAGGAAGGAAAACCCGGCAGTCTTGTCAGAGCTGGCAGGCGATGGACGCAGACAGGGTTGAGTAACTGCTTGTGATTTCAGGTGCAACTGACCTTTGAAGATGTCACCATCTCTTTCTCCCGGGAGGAGTGGGAGGTTTTATCGGTGTGGCAGAAGGAGCTGTATCGAGAGGTGATGAAGGAGAATTATGCCAGTCTGATCTCACTGGGTAAAGATCAGTGTTCGGTTTCTGGCATGGAGCTGTGGGATCTTTGGAGGGGTTTTTTAAGGGCTATTGATTCAGGGCTAATCTCCTGACCCGTGGATTCCTGATGGAGCCCAGCTACGCCCACTCTAAACAAAAGTGGAGCAATCTCGCTTACTTCCATCCATCCACATGGAATGGGGCACGATGGAATCCCGGAGCACAAACGGACAGAAATAGGATTTACAGCTTTGTTCTGGTTTCATAGTCATATTTCTTTGCAACTGACATTTCGGGGTCTGATCATCCTCAGCTCCTGCAGATGGTGATCAAGAGCTCATGGGACTGGGCCAGCTCCTCCCGATGGCTCTGTAATCCCTTTCTCTGTGTTCACAGGGTATCAGTGTGGGAGTCCTGCCATTTTATCGCAGATTGACCCAGGGGAAGAGCCAGGCCTCTCGGATCAGCTGGATCTGAAAGGAAAAGAATCACCTGCGTGTGAGTGGCAACATTTGCATAGCCACTAGGCCTGCGCCTGCGTTCCTGGTGCGTTCGAAACACCCAGGGGCAGATCTGCTCCTGGCGTGGGGGGAAGCTGATGGAGCGTAAATTGAAGTTGGTGGAGCTGTGGCAATCCCACAAGCTGTGGCTCCAGTGAAGTGCGGGTGACTCGGGCACATCAGGAATGCAGGATCAGGCATTGCCCCTGCAGGGCTGGCCCTTTGCACCCTGTTGAATTGCACCGGCTAAGTGCCGCTCAAGTGCTTGGTGCTATTACCACCTTTCTCGCTAGAGAAGAATGCTCAGCGTCAGATGTGAGGGGGTTTGTATCGCTGCAGAAAATGGCGAATGTGTTTTATTCTTGGCACCAGAGTCCACGTGTGACACTTTTCAGGGCTAACCTAGGTGCGTGGGGTGAATCGCTATTACCTGCTAATGGCATGAGGGAGTCTTGTCTGCGCCCACCAGGGGAAACTCTCCCGAAGCTACACAAATTCCACAGCAGGCTATCGCAAGCCCTGCCCTTTCCCACTGCAGGTTAGCGGTTTAGTACAGCCGAGTGCCTCGTCCCCTGTCTTCAGGACACCCACAACGTGCGCTGATCTGTTGCCTCCCTGGAAGCAGTGCTCTTGGGTTCACTGGCCTCACCTCAGTTCAGCGTTCTCTTTGGCACAAGGCACTTAGATGTGTCTACGGTAAAACCAAATGGAAGTTTATTTAGCAAAGCTTCAGTAAAAGATTCAAATGAAAGCAAGTGAAAGGATTTGGAAACATAAGGATACAGGTAAAAGACATAAAACGCAAACTAGAGCCTGTAGTTATTAGACTGGAAAGGCACTTGTTAATAAGGTATTTCTCACCCAATGGTCGGTCAGTCCGTCCAGCCCAGAGAGCGGGGATCCCCTTTCCATGAGACACTCCCGCTGGCAGAGCAGCACCTCTGGATGGATAACATCGTGTGCCCTTTCTTCAGCTCTTATACAGCCCCAGACTTTTTATCTGTTTTCATAATCGGGCCATCACATTAACTTCAGCTCAGCCCAGCCCTCAGGGTCCCCTAGTCGGAGTCGTCTCTTGGGGTCCTTTTGCCTTTGTCAGTGCTCAGGCCTGCAGGTGGTCAGACGCTGGGCTGGGTTGTGTTCGCACTCTTGATTGAGTTAGTTCTGAGCCCTGCCCCGCCTCAGGTGACATGCTGTGTCTCCAACACATTTTCCATCGCTCTTAAAATATTTCCTGTACTAACCTCTCGTATTCTCCATGAGGGTCCGCTAGTTCTGAGCTTTCGGCAGAGCCCACACACTACCCCGCCCTTAGGTGAAGTATCAAGAAGGTGATTGGATATGCAGTAGATCTAATGCCTGCCTGGGTTGGTCTGGGCATGCCTACATCATCACAGCCCCTCTCTGATTATACCAGTTTTCCTTCTTGTCTCCCTTTATCAACGGGAAGTTTACGGTGGGTTCTGTGGTGTCTGGCCGGATAGAGATTCCCTTCCTTTGCTCAACATGGCTCAGAAAAGAAGGTGTCTACAGTGATCTCTGTTAATATGGAATTCCTGCCCTGTATTTTGGGCAACTCAGAGCCGTTTTGTGCAGGTATAATCCTCCAGCCACTAACAGGGAAGGGGGTTCAGCTGCATTGGAATGACCAACCTTGCAACCCCCAGTAATGGTTGGAGTCAGGGCGATTAGAAATGTAATCAGTTCTCTCCCTCTGCCAAAACCAAAATTCTGCCGGTCTGTTGTTCCGGATGAAATGGCTTCTGCTGTACCCACACTTAGCAGGGAAAGTGATGTGGGTCAGATCCAGGCCCAAAACCTCGGGGGGAGGGGGCAGTTGTATTCATTTCACTGTTGAATTCACATCTTGGTGTAGAGGATGGTGGGGTTTTTTTTTTTACAATTCAGGTCTAGAGCACAGTGTCTGAATAGCAAATTACCTGCCAAGACATGCTGGTGGGTTTGTGGAGTCAATGTTGTCCATCTTAGGCCAAGTCTACACGATGGACCTTACAGCGACCCAGTTGTACTGCTGCAGCTGCGCCGCTGTAAGGTCTCCGTGTAGCTGCTCTGTGCCCGCGGGCGAGAGCTCTCCCACCGGCATAATTAAACCACCGCCAACGAGCAGCAGGAGCGATGTCAGCAGGAGAGTGTCTCCCACCGACTAAGCATTGTCCACACCGGCACTTTTGTTGGTGACACTTATGTCCATCGGGGGAGTGTTTTTCCCCCCCCACACCCCTGACCAACAAAAGTTTTACCGACAAAACTGCCGAGCGTAGACACAGCCTGAGAAGAGCCCTTGTGTTCTGGACTAGGAGCCTGATGCTACACGTTGCAGAGTTCCTCTTGCCAAGTGGATTTGTGAGTCCCGAGCTGTCCCCCTGGCAGGCCCATACGAAGTTTCTGAAAGGCTCCGTGTCTTGGAATCCCCCCGTAAAACAAAATCTATTGTCATGTCAAGGTTCTTTGTCGCTGACCATTGTCTGGCCATTGATTCTAATCCTGCAGATGCTCTCGGGGTCCGGCTCAAGGTGGAGAGGCATGACGAAGGGTATGATGTAAGCCTGGGACAAGGCAGTATATTACCCGGGGACTGTAGGGAGCAGGCCTTGCAGGTGTCCGGCGAGGAAGAAGACTGCCCAAGTGAGAGCAGTGTCTCCAAGCAGAACAGGAGGCTGCCCACCATGTTAGCTCTGTCCAGCCTGAGCCACAAGACGTCCGCTACAATCCCAAATCCCTCGGAGCGGGACAAGAAGAAAAGGAGCCAACGTGAGAAGCACTTCGCAAAGCATGCAGATCCGGACTGTCACCAGCTCACACATGCAGAGAGGACCCGTGTGTGTGCTGAATATGGGAAATGCTTTGCTCAAAAGCGAGACCTGGCAATGCGCCTGAGAGTCCACACAGGGGAGAAGCGGTTTAAATGCACCAAGTGCGAGAAGTGCTTCGTTCAGAAGCAACAGCTGCTCAGGCACCAGGAGACCCACATAACCAAGCCACCGTGCCTGTGCAGAGAATGCGGGAGACGTTTTCAAGCCATTCGTGATCTTCAGCGTCACCAGGTCACTCATGCAAGAAAAACGCCGGTCTCGGTGATCATGGTTCCAAAGTTCACTTTTCCTGTTGTGCGTTACAATAAAACAAGCCAGGAGGCTTAATCCGCTGGGCCACAAGTTGCACAGAAAGAACAAAAATCTGACATTTCATTGCACGTGGGGAAAACTTGCCCGGACAAATGAAAACATATTGTGCACCCAAGTTAGGAACAGCATCCAAAAAGTGTAAGACATATTCCCCCACCCATCTGATGCGATGGACACTTTAAGGCTCATTGTTCAGTTCACCCTTAATAAAACCACCGTACATCAGCACATAGGACTTGAATGGAACTATTGAAAGGGTGGTTTTACTCTGAAGAGTAAGAATAGCACGTTCTTGCTCAACACATCTGCTGGCTGTGTGTGTTTAAGTTTTGTCCCTGTGAAAATGACTTGAACTTAAAGAATTCTGTTGATGATTCCTAGATTCCAAGGCCAGAAGGGACCATTGCAACCATCTAGTCTGACCTCCTGGATAACACGGGCCATAGAAAATCCCCACAATGATTCCCGCTGATGTCCAAGAAGGTTTAGAATCCAGCTCTCTCCCCCTTAGCTGGTCTAGCTCTGGAGAACTAAAAGGAGTCAAAGTAGTGGCCATCTTTGTCGTTAAAGTCGGTGGAGAGGACTGTGAAAACGTGTGTGCGCACACACAGATCTGTCACTTAGGAAAGTCTCCAGGAACCTCTAGGGTGGCTCAGTGCTTCAGCTGTCTTCTGGTAGAGGTGAGATGACACAACATGTGCTGAGGTGTTAGAGCTGATGGAGTCACCAGGCTTCGCAGGATCTCCAGGCAATTTTTAAAAAAGTCGAGGAGCACTGAAGAGCAATTCCTAATGAGAGGGTGAGCTTTCTGCTGCTAAGTTTAAATCTCGCTGGGGTTGATAGTGATGGAAAGTGGCCCATGAGAAATGAATATGCTGGGTCTCAGCCATTTTATCAGTAGACAGCTCTCCATGTACCCTTCCTAAATTGACCCTTTCCTGGCATTCCCAGCAGAGAGGCTGAGGTTTGAATGAGTTGTGCAGAATTACCGGTCCTGCCTGCTAGAACTGGACTTCCCCAGATCAAGAGCACGGTTTGGGTTGCTTGCACCACGCTGTCTATGTACATGCTCTGGGGATAGAGGAAGCCTGTCTCCTGGGCTGTCACCTTTCTCCAGCACCATGCTGACACACAGAAACATTCAGACACTTTTTAAAAAAATCTAGTCTGAAGTTTGTGTGCCTGATGCTTCTCTGAGCCAGGCTAGGGCTTGATTTTCCTGTCCTTGCACCTCCTTGTCTGTGGGAGCTTGGAAGGCCCAAGAACGGCTGGCATCAGCGGAGGCGTTGGACGTGTGCTGCAGACTTCACTTGGAACGCATAATAATCGTTCGCTGGTGTGAGTAGCAATGGCAGAAACCAATGTCTCTCTCTAGTGGTGAGCGAAGGGCTTTATTGCATTGTTGTCGCGTGTGGTAGAACCGTACAGCAGTTAGGGATGTAAAATGTTAACCAATCAGTATTAGTCTTACCGTTAATAGATTCCAGTTAACGTTTAAAACAGATTGGTAAAATAATTTTGTGACATTGTAATAGCTAACGTGCACATCAAAAATGTCACAGCAATACCCAGGGGATGCGGGAGCTTGCAGCGCTTTTGCAGCTCGGGGTGCCGCTGGATCAGCCTGTGCCCGGCAGAGAGGGCACCGCTGGGGGCAGCCCAGCAGCCCCCCCCAGCTCTGCTTCTCTTGCAGCTGGCTGCAGCGGTGGGTCTGCCCGGGAACCACTGGATCTGCTGGAACACTTGGATCTGCCCTGGCACCACTGCTCTCCCGGCAGTAATCTGCCGAACTAGCCGCACTCAGCAGTGCCTAGAAACTGGGAGAGCGAGAGGTGGCAGCGCCCAGCCGTGCACATGCAAACCGTCCCCCAGCCCACTGCACTCCATCTCCGAGGAGAGACGGCAGGGTGGGTCCACCCACGCCAGGGGTAGATTGTGAACTGGTGAACGATTAAACGGTTAACGATATCATTTTAATAGTTTAAACAGGTACTTCCTTAAGCGATAGTTACATCCCTACCAGCAATACCTGTGAATCCTTTGTAATCTCATGGACTGTGTGCAGGGTGTTTGGAGCAATAAAAATAGTGTATTACAAACCGAGCTCTTTCTGCAGATCTAATTAACTCCAGGGCACGGCCACTGTGCTTCTCAAGCACGGATTCATTACAGCCTCAATCCATTCAGCCATAGGCGCCGACTCCGTGGGTGCTTAGCACCCACCAGCTGCCAAGCTTCCCTCCCTCCCCTCCCAGTGCCTCCCCCCTGCCTGCAGCCCGGCTGATCAACTTCTCCCCCTCCCTCCCAGCACCCCCCGCGGATCAGCTGTTCCGTGGTGTGCAGGAGGTGCTGGGAGGGAAGGGGAGGAGCGGGGACAGAGCGTGCTCAGGGGAGGGGGCAGAAAGAGGCGGAGAAGGGGTGGGGGGCGGAGCAAAGGTGGGAAGGGGTGGGGTGACGGCTTGGGGGAAGAGCTGGAGTGGGGGCAGGGCCTGGGGCAGTTGAGCACCCCACCAGGTAGAGAGGAAGCCGGCGCCTATGCATTCAGCTGTGGCAGACCTGACATAATGCCTCAACAAATCCCGCTAACGGTTTCCTAAATCCCCCAGTGGAAGGGAGTCCAATACAGACTCCACAGGACCTACTTACACAGCCCTAGAGTGGGTGGGAGAGAGTCGAAGTGAGTGTCGTTTCAAGGCCACCCTCCCCTCTTGGTTCCTCAGTGAGTTCCACCAGTTTTGACACCCCTATATGCCATAGTCCATCTAAGGGCCATTTAACTTACAGCTCAGAGACTCTGTCCTTCACTTGTGTGTCTCCTCCAGCCTCCGCTCCATGTGGAACACTCTGTCCCGACAGCTCCTACCCCGGGCTGGCAGAGGATGGATGAAGGCAGGTCTTCTATTCCGTGGTGCAGGGCCAAGGCACCCAGTCCCTGTGCTGCCTGCTCACTAATGGCAGCTTGTGACGCTTCCCACGACCCCACCACCACCTGTCCTTAGTGGGAGGATGTCTTGTCTGGACCTGCTGTGGATTAGCTCCCTGAAACCACCAGCCTTCCAGGCCTCCGCCGCCCTTGCTCTCTGTACAGGTTAGCGATAGGCATCTGCCAATGGCCAAGTCCTTGGAACATCCCTCTGGAGTGCTCAGCCCTGATCCACTTGTTCGAGGGCTTTCTTTTCACCCCCTCCCCCGGTTCTTGTCACGCAGACAGAAAGCAGAAGACCAGAAGTCCGATATGCAGGCAATAAGATCTGTATTGGGGTTAGGTTCAAACAAGCATGTCCATGATTCTGACACCACACAGCCTTGTTTCCCAGTGTCCTGGTCCCAGCTCTGACGCCGCAGAGCCTTCACCCCGCGTCCCCCTGCCCGGCTCCGACGCCACGGAGCCTTCACCCCGCGTCCCCCTGCCTGGCTCCGACGCTGCAGAGCTTTGCCTGCGTCCCCATTCCCTTTTAGCAGGCATAATTATACCTGCAATGCACACCCTCGGTCCCACCCCTTACAAGTTATGGTCGTGTCCCGTTTGGGCGGGGGGGTCATGAGTCTGGGGTCTTTGTCCCACCTCTTTTGTACTCCATGGGAGGGGCAAGGAGTGAGGTTGTGTACCGTCAGGGACAGGCATTTCTTTGGCCTTTCAGTGTTTTATACCTTCCCCCCAATCCCCCTTGTCCCTCCCGACTGGTTGCTTGACCTTGCCTTGAGATAGGGATAGGCAGTCTTCAAGTGTGCACTCGTATATTACACTCCCACCATGCCCAGTAACGCTTTGACTGTTATCATCTGTTCTATACTTCAACTGCTCTTATCTGTTCCCGTTATACTAACAAACCCATCTGGCCCGGCAGAAGCAACACACACGGTGTCTTTGTCCTTTGTTCACACATATGAGTAAGAATATAAGTGTATCAAGAATCAAACAGGCAAACAAGGCCCAAAATTCTTTCTCAGGTGAAAATACAGGCCTGAATCCTACATTATCACTTGTTCTCCTAATACCACTGAATGCAGAGCTCTCGGATTCGCTGCTCCCAAAGGATCAGAACACGCCCGCTCAGGGTCCCCGCTCTGCGTCACACGGCTCCGGTAGATGTATAGCGACAACAGGGATACGTTTAACATCAGAGAACTGAGAGTCAAGCGAGGGACAAAAAGAGTGTTGGAAACAAATGGTTACATATGAAACAAAATCATAGCATGCTCGCTAGCACCTCAACAGAACTCTCAAGGCACGCCCCTGGCTCCTGCAAGCTAGCTGACCCCCCGTCCTTTCCCCAGCCTTTTCAACCACTTCCCATAAGATCAAGCCCACTGGTGGTTTGTTCACATAGATTGAAGGAGAACTGGGGGTTCATCTACATCCCAGATATACTGTAAAAGGATAAGCCCAGGTGTTCTTGTTTTGTCCTGCAACCTCCACAATCTAATGACTAGCATTTTGCTCATATGGTAAATGGCCGTCCATTGTGAATTGTACAGTACTTAATTTGCACATGACTGCAGAAATAAAGGAAGAGGGAGGCACGCGTCAGGACCCTAATTGTGCCCTTGGTGATCACTACTTTCCCACCACAGATGTAATGAGGTTGAGTAGTGCCCATATAAGAAAAATTAAAACTACTGATTGCCTCAAAAAAGGTTTTAAATGACTTGACTATAAAAGCAACACAGACAAAATAAGAAAAGCAAGATTAAAGACCAGCACTGAATAAGGATTAATATAAATGGCAAGTTATACTGAAGACAAGCACAAGTGCATGTAAAATTATTATTCATTAGCTACTTACTACTATTTTAACACTATAGTATCAATACAACTTGAGATCAGTTCTGCCCAAGCAACCAGACTTCTTCACTCCATAACCTTACCCTGCATTCACCCGAGAATACGTTACCCTTCAGTCAGTCGTTTTCTGCACGGCCAGGTACAGACGGTCGCGAAGTGCACGTCCCTTCGGTTCAGGGGGTGTGGGTCAGGTTTCCCTTATGTCCAAAACACACACGCAGGCCCGTGCCTTTATATTTTTTATCTGATCTGTCCGCCACGTCTTAAAACAGATCGACCAATTAGGCTCAGCCAAATCTTTATTGTGGTTAGCGTTGTCGCTTTGACCGTATAATTTATACTTACGTATTTTCTTGTAGCCAATTGTTTTAATTGTGAGTTAGACAAGCTGTGCCCCCCCGGGGCACAGCTTATCTCCTTTTATAGGAGTTAGAATGTGTTATCTGGTTGCAGCGCGTTTGGATCACAAGTCTTACCTGACTTCTGCCAAGCGTGCCCCTTTCGCCTCTGCCAAGCGTGCCCTCTTTGCTTCTGCCAAGCGGAAGTTTGAGGCGTAACACTGACAATACCTTTGTTTATTTTAAGCTCGGCAATACTTTTGCTCAGAGATTAATCACAGCGACCGGCCAGAATGAGATGAGCATCAATTACCCCCTGCCTGACAGGAGTTTGTGGATCACCTGTCAGTGACTTGCCTTAACTCACCGCCCTAGAAAACAGAGTTTTTAGCATCAAACAGAACTCAACATATTTTCCATACATGCATCTTGCAATGATTATGATAACCAGTGTGACACACACTTTCATTGGAGACCCTACATGACATTCATGGGCCGGCTACTGCATACATACCAGACCCGGGGGATCCTTGCAACCCTTATGTACCCCTGTGCCCTCTGCAAAGAGGACCTTGGGTCACCATTATTTCATGAAGCGGTTGTAGTGGAGTTTTCTTGCCGTGGGATGCAGGCTGAAGAAGTGAGAACTGATAAATCATTCCAGAGACTCGGTGAATTTTTCCTCTTGCTTTTACACTGCTATAAATCCAGAGTGACTACACTGGGAGCTGAGCAGAATACAGACAGCTGCGCCGCATGCTGTTATACACGTATCAGAGTTTGGCTTGGAGGCCCATCAGCCCTGGGCCATGTTAACAAAGTCCAGGGCTGAAAAAGCTCTTCGCCCTTCCTGATTTGCATCGTCACCTTCCACAACGAAAACTGCCTCCTCTGACCAACCCCCAAACCACCTCTGCTGGAAAGAAAGTCCTGATCATAGCATCCTGGAATATCAGGGTTGGAAGGGACCTCAGGAGGTATCTAGTCCAATACCCTGCTCAAAGCTGGACGAACACCCACTAAATCATCCCAGCCAGGGCTTTGTCAAGCCTGACCTTAAAAGCCTCTAAGGATGGAGACTCCACCACCTCCCTAGGTAACCCATTCCAGTGCTTCACCACCTTCCTAGTGAAATAGTGTTTCCTAATATCCAACCTAGACCTTCCCCACTGCAACTTGAGACCATTGCTCCTTGTTCTGTCATCTGCCACCACTGAGAACAGCCGAGCTCCATCCTCTTTGGAACCCCCCCTCAGGTAGTTGAAAGCAGCTATCAAATCCCCCCTCATTCTTCTCCACCAGTCACCCCGGGGCTGGGGCAAGTAGCTAATGGGAGGAACCAGCCCCCGGCCCCTAACATGCTTTAGGGTGGCTGGTTTTTGGACCCAGAACCAACTTCTGTTAATGGCGCCTTACAACTGGCCAGCCCGACCCCTGGCCCCGCACCCCGCCCCATCGAGGGGGGCATGAAGCACCTGTTGGTGTGGCGGAAACGCGCCGGTGGGGGCGGGGTCTCCGGTAATTACACACACGTGGCGCTGGAGCGGGGCTCAGCGAGCCCCGCAGGAGGCGCTGCCCAGGCGAAGCGGGAGCGTGCGGGGAGCCCGCGGCTCCCAGGAGCAGGGGTCGGGAGCGGGGCTCGGCGGGGTCCCCGCTCGGCTGCAGCGGCGCCCGGGCGATGGCTGGCGGGGCCCCTGTTCGGGTAGGAGCCGGGGGATGCTGCGGGTGCTGGGCGGGCCCTGGGGGTGGATCCCAGCAGGGCGAGGGAGGGTCCCGGGCCGCCCGCGGGGACCCCCCACCCCGCTTCACCGGGAGTCAGGGGCGGAGTTTGCAGGGCCCTGGCGGCCTCCCCTGGGGCTGCGGGGAGCAGCTTCCCCTGCTGCCGGGAACACCTGCCCCGCTGCTGCCCCCCGCCTCTTCCTCGGGGGGCTGTGAACTGGGGCGATTCCCAGGGCTGCCATCAGCTGGTGCCAGGCAGAGGCGCCCCCCCCCCCCGCGGCAGGGCAGGGGGTGGGTTCCCCTGGCCCCACTCCCCCAAGCTCTGAACGCCCCACGCTGCCGGGCTCCTGCAATCCAGGGGGATAAGCCCTGGCACCAGGACTGGGCTCCAGCCAGGCCCCCTTGCCCAGCACAGGATCGGGGCCCGAGATTGGAGCAAACAGCCCGACTAGGGCGCTCGTTACCTGCAGCGTGTCCCTTGGCCCCCTGCAGGTGTAACGCTCAACCGTTCTGCCCTTCCCAATCTGTTGGCTGGGCAGAGAGACAAGGTGGGTGAGGGAATCTCTCTTGTTGGAGCAGCCTGTCTCTCTCCCCAACAGAAGCTGGTCCAATTAAAGATCTGACCTCACCCACCTGGTCTCTCTAATCTCCTGGCACCAACAGGACAGACATGCCAAACCCGTGGGAAAAATGCAGAAATTTGGGCTTGTTTTTGGCTTAATTGGCTTGTGAGTTGCTTGTTGGCTAGTTTTTGGCTTGGAGCTTGTTTGGCTTGTAGCGTGTTACTGCTGCTTTCTTTGATCGGCTCCCGGCAAGCAGGGCAAGGCTGCAGGGGCAAGGGGGGGAGAGAGTCAGGGGTCACAGCAGGCCCACCCCAGTCCCAGGCTGCACGCTGGGGGGATCTAGTCACATAGAGTGTTGGGGTTCTTAGGGATTGGCTGGTTTTGGCCTTGTTTTGAAATGGGATTAGCTTGAATTTTGGCTTATTGTGAAAGTCGGGGGGCCTATTTACTGTGTGAAAATTGGCAACTGTGCAACGGGGCTACAGCACTTTATAGCCTGCAGCGGCTGCTTGTGCTCTAAAATCAGGGAAGTTGGTGCTGTAAACGCTGGGCCTCCCTCATCTAACCGTTAAAAGACAAAAATAAATGTCAGTGTCAGCCCAACATGTTCCAAAAAAAATTCGCATTCAGTGCTGTGAAGAGCATGGAAAAGATGCAAAAGTCTCAGCCCGCATTGAAAGCCCACTGGAGTCCTAGAAAGACTTGCATTGACTTCAGAAGGCTTTGGATTAGCCCTCTGTGAGATAGACCATGCAGATGTGTTTTCACGAGAAGCCGTAATCTCCTATTAGGTGTGGAGATTCTATATGTGCAACTTATAGAGGTGATGGATTCAATACACTGTAAGGAATAACCCACTAATTGGGGCACAGAAAGGCGAGGTGCAGAACTATATGCTCAAAAGACAAAACCTCTGAATAGTAAAGTGCCTCCAACCAATCAGGACTTTACTTTTCTCTCCTGTAAGCTGACCAGACGTTGCTCTGGAGGTTCTGATTGGTCAGAAGGGGCCTGTAGCAAGTGATTGGCCAATGTATTGTGTAAGACTAGGGCCTTGGCTACACTTGCAGCTGTACAGCGCTGTGAGGTAAACCTGTCTTCGTACAGCTGAGTAGGGAAAGCGCTGCAGTCTGTCCACACTGACCGCTGACAGCGCAGTGGCGTGGCAACATTTGCAGCTGTGTTGGGAGCGGTGCATGATGGGCAGCTAGCCCAGCATTCATGTGGCTGCAACGTGCTTTTCAAAACGGGGGGGTGGGGTGGATTGTGACAGGGAGGGGGGGGGAGAGAGTGCTTTTTGGAGCGTGTCAGCTCTCTATTTTGCAAGTTCCGAACTCCCGGCCCCCTGCTCATTCATTCACTCACTCAAAGCAAACAGCAAACTGTTTGCTTTTTCTCTGTGGTACGAGCTTTGAAACCGGCACTTCCGCATTCCTGCAGCCGGTCACAACGATGGAGAGGATTGGCCACTTGACAAGGGGATCAGTACAGTGCAGCAGGTTGATTCCTGGTACACACTCACAGGGGAGAGTCGTAGCCACTCCGCTGTATCTCTTATGCTTCTCGGAGAGATGGTGTACCCAGGGAGATACAGCGCTGTACGTGCCTTGCCAGTGTAGCCGGTCAGTGAGTTACAGCGCTGGGGGCGGCTTTACAGCGCTGTAACTCGCAAGTGTAGCCAAGGCCTAAGAGTTCCAGATGTCCAGGAAGAGTGGAGGACAGGCCTGTGTGTGTAGAGACGGAGCAATGAGGAAGCCATGTAGCGGCAGCAGTAAAGTTCAGACTACAACTTCTAAGCTCCTTTGGGGTTTTTTATCTCTTTGCTGAGGTGCTCAGATACCACTGGATAAAGTAGTGAGCACTGACTCTGTACCAAACGCAGTTCCTATTCCTGGGAGTTTACACGTGTCCAAAAATGAGACTGTGTGTATGAAACATCCACAGCAGAATATAAACACGCTGTACAGCACAGAAACACGTCCCTCTGCCTGGCTGAGTCTCAGGGCGTCAGCAGTAGGTGCTGAGTGTATGTCCCCCTGGATTTCAGGTGCCAGTGACATTTGAGGACGTCGCTGTCTATTTCACCCTTGAGGAGTGGGAGAAATTGACAGAATGGCAGAAGGCGCTGTACCGGGAGGTGATGAGGGAGAATTATGATCATCTGATTTCACTAGGTAAAGATCGGTTTTCATTGTTTGACTGCGTGTTGGAGGAGCTTTGACGTTCCTGGGTGGGATCAGAGATGGAGGCGAATATCCAAGCCCCCAGCTTTCCCAGGACATAAAAAGCTGCAGAGTTTTTGCAAATGAACATTGAAGTGCCGAATCCTGGCCCCACTATGAGTGATGCTGCTCAGATGCGGGTGTGGATTGCTAGCGCTGTCGAGAGCTTGCTCCAGGGGGTGGGAATAGGGAAGTCGAGCACAGGGTGGAAGGAGAATCTTTCAGACTGTTGTGTAATCCTGTCTTTGTGAACAGGGTATCCAGTTCCCAGACCTACTCTTGCGTTGCTGAACAATCCGGAGGAAGAGCCATCGCTCTGGGAGCATCAGGATCTGGAAGAAATAGAATTACCTGAAAGTGAGTAAGAATTTTACTAGCTTCCCTGCCATAGAAACCGTGAGCAGATTGCTACCATCTGAGACAACAGCAGCAATCAGAGATGAGTGTTTGTGTTGGGCTGTATTGGGAAAGTGATCCAGGCCGTTATCAATCCCAGGGACCCATGGGAGAGTTTACTGTCTAGTGAAAAGAATGAATTTTTGTTTCGGGGCGATTAACTGGAGGATGAGATCCAATGGAGTGTGGAGCTGGAGTAGAGGATTCAAGGAATTTTAGAGCAAACGCAGAATGGGTTGATATCAGAGTATCCAGGAAAACTCTCTGAGGGGTCCATGCTGTGAAACCTGTTATGTGAACAGGACTCACTCCGGCAAGTCCCTCAGCTACATTGATCTTACAACTTAATTCAATACCACACACTTTTTGGAAAACTGTTCTAACATACAGCCAGATTTTTGTCACCTGTATCTCCCCTTACTCCAAAGATAGTCCCACTGATTTCAATGGGAGTGCTTAATGCAAGAGTGGCAGAATCAGACCCATAATTAGGCCGGCTCACACTTGCTGCTCGCAAGTGTATTGAGCTGCAGCTGTAGCAGACCTGCGTGACAAGGGCTGAAATGTCTTGGAAGCAAGGGTTAGTTGGTAACAGATTTGGTCTTTGCAACCAACACATGTGGATGCCCAGAATGTTTTTTTCTTTTTAATTCCAGCCGCTGATTTCAGGCTCCTAATTAAGGAGGATGAGGATGATAAGGAAAATGCTGAGAACCTGGGACAAGTCGAGACACCATCCAGAGACTCGGAAAAGGAATATAATTTGCTTTTTTCTATCCAGGGAGTAAACCGCACTGGTCAGGGCAGCCTTGCTGTGGGGAGGAGAAAAGCCCACCTGAAAGGAAAGCCTGTTGAAACCACAAATCCACAGCAGCTCAGCCCAGATGAGAAACCTCACAAATGTAGCGAATGTGGGAAAAGCTTCCAGAAGCGTGGGAATCTGAAATGCCACTTTCGGACGCACACCGGGGAGAGACCCTACACCTGCCCGGAGTGTGGAAAGAGCTTTCGCCAAAAGCACCATCTGGTAACACATCAGAGAACCCATTCAGGGGTGGCACCGTATAACTGCCCCCAGTGTGGGAGGAGCTTCAGCACGTCTGCCCGCTTTAAAACACACCAGAGCACCCACCTGGGGGAGAGGGCATTGCATGGCAGAGAGGGTGGGGAAAGCTTCCAGACGCACGGGGTTCTTCACGTTCACCAGCGAACTCAGGCTGGGGAGGAGCTGCACGTGCGTAACGACTGTGGGAGAAGTTTCAGCTGTAAGCAAACCCTTAGGATCCACCAGAGAATCCACGCTGGAGAGAAACCATACAGAAGCCCTGGCTGCGGGAAAAGCTTTTGCATGCCCGTGCATCTCAAACTGCACCAGCAGATCCACATGGGGGAGCGGCCCCATACGTGTGACGAGTGTGGGAAAAACTTCCGGAAGAGCGAGCACCTGAAGCGGCACAATCGGATCCACACAGGGGAGAGACCCTTTGCATGCACGGCGTGCGAGAAAAGCTTCATCCAGAAGCAGCACCTGGTGAAGCACCAGAGGACCCACACGGGCGAGCGGCCCTACCTGTGCAGCGAGTGCGGGAAGAGCTTCCGGATACGCAAGGATCTCAGCTTTCACCAGCAAATCCATACGGGAAAGACGCTCCACGTGTGTGAGGCTTGCGGGAAGAGCTTCAGCCACAGGCAATCGCTCGTGAGGCACGCGAGAACTCACGCCGGGGGGAGCACCTACACGTGTAATGACTGCGGAGAAGGCTTCGCGGTGCACAAGCAGCTCCGACGGCATCGGCAAAGTCACGCTGCGCAGAAGCCCTCCGAGCACACCTGCAGCGAGTGTGGGAAGGGCTTCCGGAAGAGCGAGAACCTGAAGCGCCATTTGCACACGCACACAGGGGAGCGCCCATTCCTCTGCACCGAGTGCGGGAAAAGCTTCATCCAGAAACAGCACCTGGTGACGCACCAGAGAACGCACACGGGCGAGCAGCCCTACCTGTGCAGTGAATGTGGGAAGAGCTTCAGCACCGCCGAGTGCCTGAAGATCCACCGGAGAATCCACACAGGCGAGCGGCCCTACCTGTGCAGCGAATGCGGGAAGAGCTTCCGGACACACCGGGTGCTGAAAGTTCACCAGCAAACTCACACCGGGGAGAGTCTCTTCATCTGCTGCAACTGTGGCAAGAGCTTTCGGCACAAGCAGACTCTGGTGATGCACCAGAGGACACACGCTGGCGAGAAGCCCTAAGACTGCACCCTTTGAGGAGACGCCATCCGGACCCTCAAGCTCCTCAAGATGCATCAACACAAGCACACAGGAGTCTGGCTCTACACCTGCAGCAAGTGCGGGAAGAGCTTCCAGAAGGGCGAAAACTTGAAATGCCACTTTAAGACTCACACGGGAGAGAGACCTTACTGGTGCACCCAGTGTGAAAAGGGCTTCATTCAGAAGCATCATCTCCGCACGCACCAGTGAACCCACCACGGGGACAGAGAAACATGTGGGTGAGGGATATGCACCTGTCTTCCCCCAGGGTGAACGTCTGCAATGTCCCCTGGAAACCCACCTACACGGAGGAGCTGAGTGGGGAGCTCCCATTCCGGGTGGTCAGTGTTGACGACTTTCCTTTTCCTGGCAATGAGGCACCGGGGTAATAGCCTATCTGGAAGGAGATGGCAGATGAACATCTCAAGCATTGGGAACTGAATCCAGGAAAATTTCTTGGGTGAGTGAAGATCAACAAAAGATATTGGAGATGCTCCCAGTTGTTGTGAGCTAACAAGCCACAAGAAATCCAGGGTAACCATCTACCCCTTTTAAATATGGGGAGATGCAGAAACATATCTGGGGAAAAACTCCTCAGCAAAGTGGGCTGCCTTATGGACTTAGGAGTGGAAGGAACTCTTTCAGGTGTATGAACTTCTGGTCAGCCAGGGAAGGCTGTCAGAGAGTGACATTCAGAAACAAGCAATGAACAGTTCAGCACAAGGGAGCCCACACAGGAGAGAGGCCAAATCAATGGACCAATCAGGTGTATGACTGGGAATCACTGAACAGAGTAATAACCAAAGGAAGGAGAGAAAATGTCTAGCGCGGCGAAGGGGGAATCACTAGAAATAACAGGCGGAAACGGAGCAATGGTAAAAGTAGGCTGAATAACCGTCTCCAAAAGGGAGACCTAGTTGTCTGTGACACGGTCTCCCAGAGGAAGCTGTGGAAGCCCCAAAGCTGGGACCTTTTGAAAGAAGATTGAGCAAAGCCTGGGGGAGCGGTGCTGCCATGGCAAAGGGGAGGAGTGCTTGAAGTGGCTTAATATGTCTCTCGCGTTCAGCTGCAAAATCAAGTTGCCATCCGCAGCAGACCAGTGACGGGAGAAACCAGGACTCGAGTACAACAGTTGGAAATGAAAACCAAACCCAACCCATCTACTGTTAGAAGGGATGCCCAGTTAAGGCCAGATCCTCCACTGGTGTGAACTGGTGTAGCAACAGTGACCTCAAAGGCGTTATCCCAGTTTACACCAGCTGAGAATCAGGCTGTCCTTCAAAGTGGTGCCCAGAGGAAGGACGTGAGTGGATTTGCCGTTTGACAACGCCCCAAATAATCGCCCTGCAAATTTCAGAAATGCTCCTGAGAATGAGTCCTCCTCAAATCTATAGGCCAAAGGCATCCCTGATGTAAATCTCCTGACTTCAGTGGCAATACACCAGTGATTTGTTTGGCCCTTGGTCTCATACTATAAACAGGAGATGAAGCGTTGCCAGCGTTTGCGTGTATTTTGCTACTTAAAGAAAGAAGTTGGCTGGGGTGTTCCAGACAGGCCAACCAGTCGTCCAGCCTTGGGTGCAGGACATCCCATGTGCTTTGTTTCAAGGCAGTTCTATTAGAAACGTACCAAAGTTTATCTAGAGAAAAGACCCGACCGGGGGTACAGATGGGTTTTGTTTCTTTCGTAGTGCCCATCATGGAGCACCCTAGAGGGTCAAGTAGGAACACACCCCGTAACCCCAGATGGGCTGAAGAAAGCTCCTTGCCCCAGCAGGTGCAGAGAGAGCCTCATGAAGCAGGTTCCCGCAGTCCTGCGGGCCTGTTACAAGAGCCACACTTGTGACGCTGAGCTCATGGGATAAAGCTGGGAGGTGGGCATTAGCCACGTGAGGAAGAGCCATATAGAGATGTGGGGCTGGGCTCCTCATGGTGCTGAGCGTTCTGCCTGCCCGCCCACCAATGCCAGGGAGAGCATGCAGCACCACCCTGGAGGGGCTCGGTGCCCAGCATCTTGTGCATCTTCTGGAAAAGAAACCCAAGTGAGAGGTCAGCTCTGACCACCAGCAGGGGAGGTGGGCAGAGGAGAGAGCAGGCATTGGAGGATCCCTGACCTCCATGGGTTCTGTGCATGCCTGGAATGTGCGGGAGAGGGCCAATAAATAGACTGCCCTCAACAGGAGTTGTGGCTGAATTTTGTCCAGCAGGTCTAACGGTGAGAGCATTGCGGGGGAAATTCAGCCCATGCAGATGGCCTATGCACCTCTCAAATCCCACTTCAGCCAGCGGCCCCGGCGTGCGCACACGTACACTAGCGCTCAGCGAGCGAGCACAAGTATCACTAGCAGTGTGGCTGTGGCAGCAATGGAGACACAACTGAGCTGGGCCAAGTACAAACGTGCCTGAAAGCAGCGGGTCTGTGTTCTGCACGGCTCAGCCGTGCCTCCGCTACCCGTGCTGCTGCCGCCAAACTGCTAGTGATATTTGTGCTAGCTTGGTGCGAGCAAGTGTGAGCGTGCATGCACAAGCAGGAGCGTCGTGCCCCTCTCTCAGAGAGTAGACATAGCTTCGGAGTGAACAGAGCTCACAAAATGTAGCCACAGAGGCAGGTATGTTGTGAGCGACAGCCTAGAAGCCATGCGCGCCTGAGTTCTGACGCTGACTCCCGTGGGGGCTTGGGAAGATCAGGTACTGTCCTGGTGACCTATTTCCTGATCGGTCAGACACAGGGCGGATGGGAGGGGGTTGGGAGGGTTATCTAGCAGTTGAGTGCAAAGTGCTTTTGAGCTTGGATGCAGCTCGTTGTCCCATAAGGAAGTTAGCGGTGGAACGGGAGAGCAATCTGTTGAGCTGGGGTGGCTTGGACACTTTGGGCGGTATTCCTGTTCTGTCAGAATGTGCTGACCCCGTTCCGAAATGAAAGGGGGGATCGTAGAGTAAACCTCAGCTCACTGCTCTCCCGATGGGGGGGACGTTCTGAATCAGAGGTTTGCTGGGTCTAGCTTCTTGTCTGTTCTGCTGGAGGCTTGGCATTAAAGCAACAGCATGTGTGTAACATGGAAACACCTTCTGCTGCTTCATGGAATCCATTTTGCTGATTCGTGTTCTCTGTTTCTCTGCCCCCCGCCTGCATTTTTATCCAGTGCCAGAAAAGATCTGCATTCCTTTAGCGCTCAGCTGTGTCGACTCTCATTTGCTACCTTAACTCAGCCCCCCCCCCCCCCACCCACACACACCCCAAATTGGTGGCCCCACAAATATCCCTGTACTTTTGGGGTCAGTGTGTCTAGGGGGCCGAGTAGGGGACGGACGATTCGGAGATTTATTTTTGATCAATATGGTTCTACAGGGTACTGGGGCATGGGACAAAAAGCACAAAGCTGTGGGCGAAGTGCCCCTCCCCTACATGAACCAGGACTCTGACCAGCTAAAGACGCAGGGAAAATGCAGGTCGTAGGTCTGAGTCCATCAGTAAACAGGGCCCAGGAGAGCTTCCCCTGAGGTCTACCGCTCTGACACTCCAGGGAGTTGCTGCACATGACGTGGCTGGGAGAGGTGCTACTGTAACCACCCCTGCCAACCGCTATACAAATCCAGGGACTGTTCCCCTCGGTCCTTCTAAGGCCGTTAAACTCAGCGGGGTGGTACGTGCTGTCTGGCCTGACTTTCCCTCTGAGAGGAGCGGTGGGTGGTAGGGTCTTTTCTGACCAGGGACCTCACTGCGGGAACCCCTTCCCCAGGCTATCTGCCAGAGCCCCTGGGCCCTTTGCTGTCAGGTCTTTACAATGAGGGTCAGTCCAGCCTGGACATTTTGGACTCCCATTTTTTTCTCCACAAGGAAGGAAAGAGGGACTTGTATCTAAAGCGTTGGCATGGGGTCAGGACACCCCAGTATTTGTGTGTGTGTGACCCCAGCCAGCCACTTAACCTCTTTGTGCTCCACTGTCCCCAGCTGCAGACAGAGTAAAACTCGGCTGCTTGAAAGCAGGGTTGTGAGACTTAATCGTAATCAGGGCTGGCTCTGGCTTTTTGGCCACTCCAAGCAAAAAACAAAAACAAAAAAACCCGGGACGGCCAGAATGGCAAAGCAAAAAAAAAAAAACCTGTGGGGCGGCCGGAGCGTGGGTGGAGGGGGACTCCCTGTGCTGCAGATGTGCCCCGGCTAGCGGGGGGGGTGGGGGGGAAGAGAGAAGGGGGGGCGGCCAGGGCTTTAGCAGGGCGCTGCCACATGGCCCCGCCACCTGCCGGGACAGCTCTGCGCTGCTCCGGTCGGCTGGGAGGGAAGGACGCAGCTGCCCTGCCGGGCTTGTTGCAGGGCGCTCTCGTCCTCCGCGCCGCCGCCCCCTACAGGGCGGCCGGAGCGGAACACCACCAAAAAAAAACCCGCCGTGCCGCCCTAGGATTGGGCGGAATGCCGCCTCCTACAAGCTGCCGCCCCAAGCATCCAGCTTGCTCGGCTGGTGCCTGGAGCCGGCCCTGATCGTAATGAAGCATTTTGAAATGTTTGGACAAAAAGCGCTTGGGAATGGGAAAGCCCCGGGGCCTGTTCCATTTTCTACTTTGTCTAAAGAGCCAGACCCTGGAGCTAGAACTTGGCAATTAACAATACAAGAAAGTAGCCCTTTCCCCCGGCAATGGTTTTTCACACTCCTGCTTCATCCGAGAGATTGGGCAGCTCCACCAGCACTTCGAAAACAAACTCTTCAGCTCCCTGGTAAACATTTCTGTTTTCAACCCCAGCCGGCTCTTCTCTGTCCTTGCAGAGCCGAGATGCTGATTTCCCAGGTTTATCACGAATCGCTCCAAGGAGGGGCGCAGAGTGAGGGCTTGTCGACACGGCGAAGTTGACGGGCAGAACTATAGTGATATAATACCCCTGTAGTCCAGCTCCCAGTGAGAATCACATGGACATGGGATCAAACACAACCTGTAACCCTCGCCTGGGTGTGTTGTACCCTCCCCTGAGACACAGGCGAGGGGCCTGGCCTCTTTTTTTTTTTTCCTTCTTATGCTTCGGCAACACTTGTATCCTAACTTGTCAGGCCCATAGAGTTTCAGGGGATTGAACATACGCAGCAGGTGCTGCTGTGCAAGGCTGAAGACAGGGGCTAGTGATGAAAACATTTGCAACAGGATGGGTAAAAATGCTCAACCAGGCAGGCCCCCGATGAACTTACAGCAATGTCTCCCAACCGTTTTGGGGGGAGCTATCATTTACCAGCGGCAGAATACCAGCCAGTGTCTGCTGCCGCCCATTCGCCTCTGACCTACAAGGAAGCTGAGCTGCTCCTGACCCCGGGCTCATGCTCACAGTGCTGTGGGGTGGGCAGCAGTATGGTGCCAGGGCTCCTGCACAGAGGCACATCGCTAAGGAGAGGGGGCAGCGTGCCTCTGGTACCAGTAGTGCTCTGGTAGGCACCAAACATGGCCGCCTCTGCAAAACTGGTGGTACAGATCACGTGACACTGAATATGTTAACGGAATTTCTGGAGCTTTTTGCTTTTGACCATCTGTCCCCATTCAAGTCAATGAGTATATGGGCACCTCAAAGTTTAGGTTGAAGACAGCTTGTAACTAGTCTGCTGTAGGTCTTGATGATACCAGTTTTGCTTTGAGTTTTTCACTGAAAGTTGGTTTCAATCTTTCTCTGGTGTATGTCGAATACAGGGTATCTGCCCCACGTTAAGCTGTCTGGAAGGGCATGAGTACCAACCTCTGGGCAGATCGTTAAAAACTAGGGCACAAACTCCAGATTGGCTGAGAGTTCTATACTGAGATTTCACCAACCAAGTAGAAATTCCTCAGGCACTGTAACAGTCTTACCATGGAGTCACAGACCGTCTCCTTGGGTACTCTGGTCTGTCTTGCCGCCCAGGTAAGCTTGCTGTGCGCTAGATGGTCACTTACACCCAAAATCACAACAATATTCAGGTTGTTCCTAGTGGAGTTGTATCTCTAATCATCTTGGCTAATAGCCATTGATGGACCTATCCTCCAGGAATTTATCTAATTCTTTTTTGAACCCAGTTATAGTTTTGGCCTTCACAACATAATGAACACACATCTACAGTCCCAAGATTGCTTGACAACCACACGAATTCAAAAGTCATGAGTTATGCACCCCCAAGTCATGAAATTTAAAAAAGAAATAAATGATATTGGGTTCTCTTTATGTGCCCTTTTGTTCTTGAGCCTTTTGGATGCAGGAGGCCCAGATCCACAAAAGTAGGAGCCTAAACCCCTGAGTGAATCTCGGCCTTGCCTCATACTTTTGCCGTTACCTCTCCCGAACGATTCATATATCTAAGGCCATATCTACACTATAAACTTATGTTAACTCAAGTTATGTCAGCATACAGTTGCTGGAGTTAGTATGTCACTTGTGCGCGTGCCTACTTGACTCCTTGTGTCAGCGGTGAGCGTATGCCCCAGGAGCGCTTGTTTTGATTCAGAGTGCGGTGCATGATGGGTATGTATCCCACTGTACAACTCGTCACTGTCCACTGCACTGTATTTTGGGAACACATGCTGGGGCCCAAACGGGTCGCACAGGTGACTGGGAGCATGGGATCAGCTTCCCATAATGCAGCATTCACCATCCCATAATTTCATACATATCCCATAATTTTTGTATCTTTTTTCCTAAATTCCACAATCCTGCATGGCCCTCCTCACAGGGGCCCATTTCAGATGGGGGGAGGGAGGGGGCCTCACAACTTTATCCATGATTCCAAGGGCTACTTAGACACCTGAAAACTCTAGTTTCTTTGCAGATCATACTTAGAAATTAGCTGACAGGAGTCCTGCATCTAATTTTTATATAAAGAAAGAAAAAAAATACAAACACCAATTAAAGCCACATTTTAAGTTTATATGTAAGTTTAGAACAATCAGGAGATAATACAGCACGATATTCCCAATCCCAAACCTCAAGGTGTCAGTTTTGGAGCCTTAACACAGATCTCAGAAACACACGTTTGATACTTTGTACACTATCGATAGTAGAGATAAATAAAAATAAATAAAATCTGCTTAAAATCTGCTTACTTTCTCTAACAGACACTCTGTGTTACTGCCATTATCTCCTCTATTTTAGTTGGTTGTTTCTCACTCCACTATAAACATATTTACTTAATTTTAACATGTGGTTAAGTTTTTTTCTCTTTTATTAACAGGAATTTATTTTTCTGATTAATTCAGCATTTATGTTTACTGATCTCAATCATGTACATGACTCACTAACATTTGACTCCGTCATTACTATTAGTGGCAGACATGGTACCGCATTTATTTTCATCTGTATTAAATTATTTTACAGGTATAATTAAAAATACAATTTGAAAATAAGCGACCTTCATCTGCACAGTGTCTAAAGTTATGTGTTTAGCTTTTTCTTTTTTTTAAACCGGCACTGCTAAGGTGAGTACAAGCTAAATGTACATTCTAGACACATACTATTATTATTTGACTGTACCACTTTAAATAATAAATGACAAAGCACAATATGTAACAATGATAATTACTCCAGCCAGGACAGGTTAGGCAGTTTAGCACTCACTACTCAAAGAATTCAATTTAAGCATAAGAGAGAAATAAAATTATGAAATGCACAGAGCAGTCCAAAAACTCAAATAACAGCACTGTGATCCTTAACGAACTCTGAAAGATAAAAGGACAGAGAATATATGTGTCTTGCGCATTTCGACAGGAAGTACCAAGAAGTAACAACAATAATACAAGGGTGTGAGGGCGAGAGAAACTGTGCGTATTGCAGGGAGGGAGGGAGAGAGTGTGTGTGTGAGAGAGAGAGAGAATGTGTGTGTGGGGCGGAGTGTGTGTGGGGACTGTGTGCCTGAGCAGTAGCGTAGCTAGGGGGGTGCAGGGGAAGCAGCCGCTTCCCCTCAGTACATT
The DNA here is from genome assembly GCF_002925995.2 of Terrapene triunguis. Lineage (NCBI taxonomy): Eukaryota > Metazoa > Chordata > Testudines > Emydidae > Terrapene > Terrapene triunguis. The sequence continues at coordinate 181,546 of NW_020664794.1, read as the reverse complement.
TTCCAAAAGCGGCACCTTAGTTAGGGGTTACCATGGCGCCAGCAGGTGGGGCCCACGCTCCGCTCTGAAGCTTGGCTTGCCGGGCCGGCACTGGGCTCCTGCAGGCAAGGGGGGGCAGCATAGCTGGAGGAGCCATGGGGAGGGGACGGCACGGCCGGAGGAGCCATTGGGGGGGGCGGCAGGGGCGGCACGGCACGGCTGGAGGAGCCATGGGGAGGCGGCGCGGCCGGAGGAGCGAGGGGGGGGCACAGCATGGCAGCCCACAGCGTGGCCGGAGGAGCCATGGGGGGGGCAGCGCGGCCGGAGGAGCGAGGGTGGCCTCGGGCGAGGAAGGGGAAGGAGACAGGCGAATGGAGCTGGTGGCTCTCGCTGCTCCGGGGTGCGTGAGGGGAAGCGGGCGGGCCCCAGGGAAGAACAGAGGCATGCGGGGATGTCAGCCTAGGCAGGAGCCTCTGGCTCTTTGCCGCCGGGCCTGAGCCGAGCAAGCGGGGGATGAGTTCAGGGCGGCTGGCGCTCAGCCTGGAGCGCAGAGACTCCCCCAAACTGCCCTACTGCCCAAGGGGCTCGGAGCTGCGTTCCCGGCCAGCCGTGAGGGGTCAGAACCCCTGAGCAGAGCCGGGCCCTGTAACCCCGATCCAGGCTGTAACCCCCTCTGTTCCCTGCCGCACCCCAGGCTTGAAGGGGGGGCACAGCATGGCCGCAGCACGGCCGGAGGAGCCATGGGGTGGGGGGTGGCACCGCTCTGAAGCTTGGCCTGCCGGGCCGGTGCTGGGCTCCTGCAGGCAAGGGGGGCAGCATAGCTGGAGGAGCCATGGGGAGGGGGCGGCACGGCCGGAGGAGCCATGGGGGGGGGACCGTGGGGGCGGCACGGCATGGCTGGAGGAGCCAGCTAAGGGGGGGGGCGGAGCGGCCGGAGGAGGAGCCAAGGGGGCGTGGCCAGAGGAGGAGCCAAGGGGCGGTGCCTTTTTAATGTTTGCTCCCCCTGCTCTTAGAACCTGGCGACGCCACTGTGCCTGAGTGTGTCAGCGCGCTGTCTCTTTAAATCAAGCCCTCAGGAGCCTGAATGCTTGTTCAGTACAGAAGCAGCTGCAGCCCCCACTCCTGAGCCAGAGGCGCCCTGCCCCCGCCCGACCCCCTGCTCAGCGGAGACCCACTTGGGCACACCCACCTCTAGCATCGGGCAAGCTCCCCCCGTGCCACACCAGCCACGGATCAGCTTCCCATAGAAGGGGAGGCTGCCCTGGCGGCGGGAGCTGCTGGCCGGGCGCCCAGCTCTGGGAGGGGTGGCTAAGGCAAATGTTGGGGTGGCAATAGCCCCCGCAGCCCCCCCTCAGCACTGCCCCGTATATAGGACAGAACTGCCTCGCTGGCAGTGTTGCTGTAGCCGTGTCGGTCCCAGGAGACTAGAGAGACAAGGTGGGGGAGGTGATGTCTTCGATTGGACCAGCTGCTATTGGGGAGACCAGCGTTCCAGCCACACAGCTCTGCAATTCTTAGCTGTCTGGCAGGTGCTTTCGGAGGGCGGCAGCAGCTGATTTTGACCTGCCAACTATAGGCACCTTTTGATCCTCAAAGGGAAATGCAGTTGGAGGCTTTCCACTCTGCAACGTCAGGCTACAGCCTCGTGCTGGAACAAAACCAAACGCCCAGCAAAGAAAGCGAGAGACGCTTAATAGCAGGAAATATTTAGTGCCTCGACAGCTGCCTGGTCCGAGTTCATGTTCGTCCTCTCGCCTCCAGTTAGAACAGCTGCACTTGTTTCGTTGTCAGAGCTCTTCCCAGGCATCGGACAAACGTTATCCCCCACCGAAACCTCTGTGGTAAGTCAGCATGAGAGTCCCTATTTCAGAGGGGAAACAGAGCGAGAAGGGAACTGCCTTGCCCAGGCACAGAGGGACACAGGAACTGCCTCTTCCAGGCGAGGTTTATACCCGCACCTGGCTCCCCTTCATTGTGAGATCCCTGGATATCAGTCAGAGCATTGCTGTATCTAACGAGCAGCCACTGAGCGGATCAGCGGAACACACAGTAACCCTTGGAAACGAGGCTGGCACCAGGGAAATGGTGGATGAGTTGACAGAGGCGGGGGCTGCCATGCTGGAGCAGGGAGGGGGAGGATTCCTGGTTGCTGGGAAATGAGGGTGGGAGACTCAGCAAAACCTCCCTCCCTAGTAGGATTCCACCCTCCCGCCTTGCCCTGTACCACCGCCCTGCCGCTCGATCCTGGGCATGCCTTCCGGCTGGGAACCAGCAGGAGGTGGCTCTGTTGGGCCGGCCAGGAATTGGCTTTGCATGGCGAGACTCCGTGCAGGGAGGTGGGGTCAGCCAGGTGTTCAGGTACTAGGGGGAGTCGGGGTGATTTTTCTCAGCTGGGGAAGAGAGGCGCCAAGTGTACGCATCTCCAGTGCCTCCCTTCAGAACCCAGAGGAGCGGCCCCCACAGCCATAGGTAAGTTACACCACTCAACACAGGAAGGGCCAAGTGTCTGCGGCTTCAGGGGCTTGTGGGTATGGATGCCCCGAGCATCTCTGTGATCTCTACCAGTCAACATGGTACCCTACAAAATAACAACACAATCCCTCCCACTCTGCAGGGTTCAACAAAGAACTAGATAAGTTCATGGAGGATGGATCCATCAAGGGCTATTAGCCAGGCTGGGCAGGGATGGTGTCCCTAGCCTCTGTTTGCCAGAAACTGGGAATGTGCGACAGGGGATGGATCACTTGATGATTACCTGTTCTGTTCATTTCCTCTGGAGCACCTGACATTGGCCACTGTCGGTAGACAGGATACTGGGCTAGATGGACCTTTAGTCTGACCCAGTAGGGCCGTTCTTATGCACATCGGTGGTCTGATCTCATTTCACCTGAGCTGTTGCTGGAAGCAGCCCTTTGTCTCTCTAGCTCTCCCGTTTCGCTCTGGGACATTTTGTTTTACAGCCAGAGTCCAGAGCACCCCTAGGAGCCCAGCCAGTTGAATATTACAGACCTGGCTGTTTTCCACGCAACTGCTTAGCACACAGCGTGTTCCGAGAGCAGGTTCTCAACAGCTGCAATTGCCAACGCCGTTGTGCTCTGCGGTTTGATTTTTCCTCCCCATTCTCTGTTCCAGCTGCTGACACAATTGGTTACTGATGTTCAGCATCCCCGGCGGCTACCTGCAATCTGGGGAGCTCCCTAGCCCGACACTCTGCCTTTGCATCCAACGCAGTGTTAGGCCTTGATTCGGTAGCTCTGATATATGAGGTTTGGCAGGTGGAGGCTGCCTGTCCCACCCACTGCAAGGCCTGGCACTGTGGCTAGAGACAGTGACTCGGGGTTCTCTTCCTTCTCCACAAACCACACGGCTAAAGGTCTAGCCGTGGATTTTAAGGCCAGAAGGGACCGTTGTGATCATCTAGTCTGGCCTCCTGCACAGCCTAGACCCAGAACCCCTCACCCGCAATCCCCGCACCAAGCCTGTATTTTGTGGTTGAACCAGAGCATGTTTATTACAAAGCAGCCATTTCTCGTGGGAATTTTCAGGGGCTGCGCAAGATTCGACTTCGGAGGGAAACTTTCCTCACCTGTTTCCATATGCACCTTTCCAAGCAATCCGAGTGACCGCACTTAGAAGAGGCAGCATTTAAAGAGAACGGAGTTCTCCACCTTCACTTGAGCAGAGCCACAGGGGGCCAGTCACCCCGCTAAAGCCACAGCCCTCCTTTAAAACAAAACCCTTTTCCCTTACCCCAGTCTGCAGGTCAGGGCTTTTCATTCCCCGATCTCTCTGGAATTCGGACAGTCCCCACCTCGAGGTAGGGGATGTCCCACAGTCATTTCAAATCCCAAACGTTTACATGCTCAGTTGCACCAGTTTAACAGGTCTGATATTGATCCTCTTTAATGAAAAGAGCCAAAAACCCATGTGAACACTTTTCTTTCTCTTTAAACCAGGCTTACTTCATTTATTTTAAACTGATCAGGAACAGATTTAATCTAAGCCCAAATAAACTGAAGTAAGAGTGTCCACACAGGGCTTGTACTAGTTTAACTAAATTGGTGCAAACTTGTGTGTAAATCAAAAGTTCAGTCTCTGTAAAATGAGCAAACCAATCCAAACAATAGATAAGCTGCCCCTTCTTCTCAGAGACCCCTCCTGGCTCCCTCTGAGTCTCTCTCGCATTTGAAGGAAGGTAGATTCTTATATACTCCAGCCCTTCCTCAATAGGCCTATTACAGTCCTGGCTTCCCTGGAGCCTACAATTCCCAGACTCCTTTGCTCTATGGGTCTGGTGAAAGAGAGGCTAGATGGATCATACAGAACCAGCTTGATCCCTCAGTATTAAGAGCAGAGGGTTCCAGCCCCGCCGGCACCTTGGAATCCCGGCTCAGGCCCTGAACAGGGGCAGCAGTCGGGAGATACTTCCCTGACCACACCCTGCCCTCCCAAGACCACTCCCTCTCCCTCCCCACATTCCTAACTCACAGATACGTCTCTTGGAGACGCTCCTGGAATGGGGCAGTGCCGGGCCCGGAGGGCTGGTACATGTTCATGCCCAGCTTCCATAAGCACGAGGTTACGGCTTCTTCCCCGCATGGCTTTTCAGGTGCTTAGCCAGTTCGTTCTTCCGATGGTAGCTCCTCTGGCACTGGGGACACTGGTATGGCTTCTCTCCGGTGTGGACCCTCTGGTGCGTGGCGAGCTCCTTCTCACTCCGGAACCTTTTCCCACACTCGGCACATTCCGGTCGCTTTTTCGTGTGGATTCTCTGGTGTTTGCGGCGCTGCGAGACCCGGTTGAAGCTTTTCCCGCAGTGGCTGCAGTTGTAGGGTCTCTCCCCGGTGTGGGTCCTCTGGTGATCCGTGAGCGTGCTCCTCGTGCTGAAGCTCTTCCCGCACTCTGCACACGGGTAGGGGCGCTCCCCTGTGTGGATCCTCTGGTGCTTGACAAGCCCGTTCCGGCGGCGGAAGCTGCTCCCGCACTCGGTGCATTTGTAAGGCCTCTCACCGGTGTGGATGCCCTGGTGGGAGGCCAGAGCCGACTTGTGCCGGAAGCGCTTGTCGCAGTCGCTGCACTGATAAGGCCTCTCTCCCGAATGGATCCGCTGATGATATTTCAGGCGGGAATTGGTGGCGAAACCTTTCCCGCACAGGGCACAGGGGTATGGCCGCTCCCCAGTGTGGATTCTCTGATGATACCTCAGCCCTGGCCGTGTGGTGAAGCATTTCCCACAGTCGGCACATAGGTATGGCCCTCCCTCCCCGGCATGACTTTTCTGGTGCGTCAGGAGCACCTTCCTCTGGATGAAACTCTTCCCGCACTCCAGGCATTTATGCGGCTTCTCTCCCGTGTGGGTTTTCTGGTGCTGGGTCAGATAGACTCTCTGGCTGAACCTTTTCCCACACTCCGTGCATTTAAAGGGCCTCTCCCCCGTGTGGATGGTCTGGTGTGTGAGGAGGTTGGACTTCTGGCTGAAGCGCTTCCCGCACTCGGTGCACTGGTAGGGTCGCTCGCCTGTGTGGATTCGCTGGTGCGACACGAGGTGCTGCATGCGGCTGAACCTCTTCCCACATTCGCTGCACTCGTAAGGTCTCTCTCCAGTGTGGATTCTCTTGTGCGTGCTCAGATTCTGCCTCCTGGTGAAGCTTTTCCCACACTCGGTACATTTCAGCAGCTTCTCTTTTGTGCTGCAGCTCTGGAGATCAGGGTCGCTGGTGAGTTTGCTGGATCTTCTGGTTTGTTTGCACAAAACTTTCTCTTTGAACGTTTTTGATGAGGTCCCTTGAGCTTCCGGGTTTCCACCACATTCTTGCAGGTCCGACTCCCTTTTAGTTTTCTTCCTGGACCAATTCCCTGATGGAAAATTACAGAGAAATTCCGCACGGATGATTGGCTTCATATTAGAAAGCTGCATCACGATGAGGTGGGAATTAACTGTCTAACCACTGTGAAAGGTCAAGTTACAGACACTCTCAAGGTAAAATTCATACATATTCCACGCAGAACAACTGTATTAAAGGAACGTTATTTAGGTGGCAAAGCCAAGCATCAGAATGTTGGAAAATTCAGATTGACAGATGCCCACGCAAACATAATTCAACCCCTCGTACATCCATCCTGTGTGCTGAATGAGGCCAGGGTCCTGTGCAAAACCAATATGTGATCATGTAATTAAAGAGCTTAATGATACCAGGGACTGAATTTAAGTTGCATGGGGAAACATACATTTGGCATTTCCTAGCTTTGGAGTGTCTGACTCTGCAACCCAAATCACGGGATTTTAACATGGATTTTGTAATGAAATTTCCTAGTTATTTTTTAAATGGCAACAGGGAAAAAAACCAGTGATATTCTGTTCAACTGCAGCAACCCCACCTTCTCTTTTATGCATCGTCAGTCAGGTTTGAACCCTGAGCTGTTAGCACTGCTGCCTAACTTCTCCCACCTGAGCTACTAGACTGGGGGTGGGCAAACTTTTTGGCCCAAGGGCCACATCTGGGTGGGGAAATTGCATGCAGGGCCATGAATGTAGGGCTGGGGCAGGGGATTGGGGTGCGGGAGGGAGTGCGGGGTGTGGAAGGGGGTGCAGTGTGCAGGAAGGGGCTCAGGGCAAGGGTTGGGGCACAGGAGGGGTGTGGAGTGTACGAGGGGGCTCAGGGCAGGGGTTTGGGGTGCAGGAGGGGTGCGGGGTGCAGCAGGGGGCTCAGGATAGGGGGTTGGGTGCCAGAGGGGTTCAGGGTGCAGGCTCCGGCCCGGCGCGGCTTACCTTGAGCGGCTCCAGGGTGGCAGCGGCGCGCAGCTGGGCTAAGGCAGACTTCCTGCCTGCCTTGGCCCCGCGCCGTTCCCGGAAGTGGCCGGCACCATGTCCCTGTGGCCCCGGGGGTGGGGGGCAGAGGGCTCCGCACGCTGCCCTCACCTGCGGGTACCTCACCTGAAGCTCCCATTGGCCGAGGTTCACCGTTCCCGGCCAATGGGAGTTGCGGGGGCCAGATCCAGCCCGCAGGCCATAGTTTGCCCACCCCTGTACTAGACGAACCACATTAGCTGGCAGTAGGAAAAGACTGTTATCCCAGCCGATTTTCGTGGTGTTTAGGTACCAAGGTCCTACAAGGGGCAGAGGTTCATTTATAAAATGCTGCTTTTACTTCACTAATCTTGATGAAAACTCCCAGTTTATAATGGGCTGCACTTTGAATTCACTTCTCAGGTTCTGATCTGTCTCAACTCAGGCAAAACTTGCATTAACTTCAACAGCCCAAATCCTGATATCGTCGCTCAGGGAAAGTCCCAGGCTGAGCTGGCAAGGCTGGCAGAGCTGGGTCTAAGCCGTCGTTGGGAATACTCACCCCTGGAAGCACTTGGAAGAATTTCTCTCCCCTCCCAGGCCTGCTGGTCCCCGACACACAGCTCTTCTCCTCGTTCAAGTTTGGTTATGATCTCAGGTTTGGCATCTGCATGGCCTGTTTATGTAGAGAGAAAATTGCATTAGGTGTGGACAGAGCCAGCCCCTGGCACCTGCAGAGATCATTTGTCTGCCTGATTTTAGGGCTCTAAATGTCAATCTGGTTTTAACTTTCACTGAAGGGAAACATCAATTTCTACTCTTGTACCGCAGAGATGGCTTCAAAAATCTAACTAATCATCAGGGTTGGAAGTGCATCACTGATTACTGACGGGGCCCTCTACAAAGGGTTAATGTGCAGCGAGGGGAAAACCAGTCTTGGGATCTGTGACACTCACATCTGTGGATTCCGGCATATTTGGAGGTCACCAAACCAATCGGCAGCAAAGTTAGCGCTAGCCAGGCTAGCTTGGTTGGGGCTAGGGCTCTCTCTCTTTCCTGGCTACTGGCCAGCTCCCGGCAGCCAAACTGATTCCTGTATTGGCAAGCAGGGCGGCTGCATGGCTAATACCTGAGTGAGTGTTACAAAGGGCACAGGTTATTTCAGGCCATCCCAGGATATTTCAAATGCTTATTGAAGGGATTCTGAATGTGTCTGAACACGAAGCAGTGACCGTGCCTCCAAAATCCTGTATCCTCCAGCCCAAGTCACGTGTTACAGTACCTAGAAGAAATAGATTCTCATAGTTCTCCAGCATCACGGCCCGGTACAGCTCCTTCTGCCAGTCTGCCAGCATCTCCCACTCCTCCCGGGAAAACCAGACGGCCACCTCCTCAAACGTCACCCGGCCCTGCAATCACAAGCATTTCACGCTCAGCCCCTGCTGCTGCTCCCACCTCCTGACACCTGCCGCCCCACACTCAGCCCGGCAGGAGGGTCACACCTGAGGGCAGCCCAGCTGTCATCTGATCACCGCACCTCACATGGGTGTAACGTCAAGGTCCCAGAAGGGAACAGGAGGCCCCCTTTGCTTTCTCGGGGCTCACTAGGCTGACAGACACTATCCGAGCTCTCTCATGGCTCATTCGGATGGTGCATATGCTATCCTGGGATATTAACAGGGAAGCCAGGCCTGAGTCCAGCCTCCACTCAGACATGCTTTTATTATCTAATACGTGCATTTCGGTAGTGCCCAGAGGCCCCAGGCAAACTCAGCGCCCCACTGCCCTGGGTGCTTCGCACACACAGACTAAGGAACAGTCCCGGGCCCAAAGAGCTGACAGAGTAAGTGGGCAAGACAAATCCGAGCGGGGAAAGGAGCCATAACACACAATAACAGAATCGGAGCAATGCGGGGCTGGACGCAACCTCGGGAAGTCATCAAGTCCAGCCCCCTGTACTGAGGCAGGACCAAATAAAGCTAGACCATCCCTGACAGGGGTTTGTAGGGGTTTTGCACCTCTCTCCTGAAGTGAGGTGCCCAGAACTGGACACAGTACTTCCGCTGAGGCCTCACCACTGCTGAGCGCAGCAGGACAATGGCCTCCTGTGTCTTACGTACGACACTCCTGTTAATACACCCCAGAATGCTGTTAGCCTTTGTCACAACTCCATCACATCGCTGACCCATATTCAAACTGTGCCCCACTCTAACCCCCAGCTCCTTTTCAGCAGCGCTGCCACCAAGCCAGTTACTTCCACATACAAGCAGAGCAAACCATGAAAGTGTCAGGGACCTTCCACAGTACTTTTTGTTTAGATCTGTAATTTGGGGGTAGGGTTTTCTTACATTATTATTAGGGCCCTACCAAATTCACGGCCCATTTTAGTCAATTTCAGGCTCATAGGATTTTAAAAATTGTAAATTTCATGATTTCAGCTATTTAACTCTGAAATTTCACAGTGTTGTTATTGTAGGGGTCCTGACCCACAAAGGAGTTGTGCGGGGGGGGGGGGGGGGGGGGGGGGGAAAACAGCGACACTTACTTCTGCACTGCTGCTAGTGGCGGTGTTGCCTTCAGGGCTGGGGAGCCGGAGAGCGGCGGCTGCTGGCCGGGAGCCCAGCTCTGAAGGCAGCGCTGCCGCCAGCAGCAGCGCAGAAGTAAGGTTGGCAATACCGCAACACCTCCTCTAAAATAACCTTGTCACCCCCCCTTGCAACTCCCTTTTAGGTCAGGACCCCCAATTTTAGAAGTGCTGGTCTCCCCCATGAAATCTCTATAGTATAGGGTAAAAGTGCACAAAAGACCAGATTTCACGGTCTGTGATGCGTTTTTCATGGCCGTGAATTTGGTAGGGCCCTAATTATTATACATATTTGGCCTACAACAGGACAGAAGTGGGAGGGAAGGGAAAACAGGAACTGATTAGCTCAAAGGAAGATGCAGGAGAGGAAGTCGGGGACTGGGGGAGGCAAGGGCAGGGAGAGGCCGAGGGTGAGGATGGAGGGCAGCTGAAGTGAACAAATTGGAGGGGGGCGCAGGGGGTCTGGAGCAAGCAGCCAACCAGCAGACAAGAAAGACCATTCTGAGTTTATAAGGGCTTGTTGGCAGCTGCCCCTCAGGTTCCAGTGGAGAGGGGGCTGTATGGAGAGGACAGCCTGCATCTCGCAGGTGGTGGGGGGGCTAATCTCGGTTGGAGACTAGCTGGAGCAGCCAGGAGGGCATTAAACTAACAATAAAGGGGGAGGGGAAGGGTGTTAAGGAAGCAAAGGGGATTTAAACTCACACTCAGTGTCTCACAAACAATTTGAATGAATGTGACAGAGAAGGAAGGGAAGGAATGTTTCGATTGCTTCTATACCAATGTAGGAATCTGGGTAACAAGCAGACAGAATTGGAAGTTCTGACTGATGAGAAGGAATTTGATACAACTGGCATTACAGTTTTCAAGTACATAAAAGGCTGCTACAAGAAGGAGGGAGAAAGGTTGGTCTCCATAACCTCTGACAAGAAGCAATGGGCTTAAATCGCAGCAACGGAGGTTTAGGTTGGACTTTGGGAAAAACTTCCTGTCAGGGTGGTTAAGCACTGGAATAAATTTCCTAGGGAGATTGTGGAATCTCCATCATTGGGGATTTTTAAGAGCAGGTTAGACAAACACTTGTCAGGGATGGTCTCGAATACTTAGTCCTGCCTTGAGTGCAGCGGACTGGACTAGATGACCTCTCGAGGTCCCTTCCAGTCCTACGATTCTATAATTACTAAAGCCTGGTGGGACAATTTGCAAGACTGGCATGTTAAAATGAATGGTTATAACCTGTTTAGAACGAACACAGGGGCTAAAAGAGCTGTTGAGGGGGGACAGATTTCTACACCTGTTTGAGAGTTTTTGATGCCTCAGAACCTCAGGATCTTGAATGCATATGGATCAATATGCTAACTACAAAGCACAGGAAGGGGTACTGGTAGGGGTCTGGTACACACCACCTTATCAAGCCAAAGAACAGAGTGAGTTTCTCCATAGGCACCTGTCTGTAATGTGGGGAAAGAAAAATTGGGCCACTCTGGGGGACTTCAACTTGGAATGATGTGCTGGGGGCCTCATGCAGCCAATAATAAAACATCACTAGGAGTTTCTAAAAATTAGGAACCATTTTTTTGTTCTGTGTTTGTACAGTACAACGAATGGCATCTGGTCTGCCAAGCGCTTCTAGACACCACAGTAATGCTATTATTATTTGTCTAACCCAAAAGGTATTGCCCCCAACACAGGGTAACTATTTTGGACCTCATTCTGGCTGGCAAAGATAAATTAACAACTGGACTGGAAGCTATGGTTGCCTCAGGACCAATGATCACCACCTGATTACATTCAATACAGGCAAACAGGACAGTCCCAACCAGTGATACATATACATGGTGCTTCAAAAGGGCTAATTTCCCAAAGCTGAGGAAAATTTTCAGTGAATTTGACTGGGAGGAAAAACACAGACAGAAAAATTTGACTGAAAATTGGGAGTTCTTTAACAGGAGTTGGTTAGAGGGCCAAAAAGCCACGATTCCACAATCAAGAAAGAGAAATCCTACAAATGCATCCCCCACAAACCCACCCCAGGGACCTTCGACATGCTTCCAAAGACACACAAACAGGGGACCCCAGGCAGACCCATCGTATCTGGCCACGGCACTCCTACTGAAGGAATATCAGGACTCATTGAAACCATCCTCAAACCACTCACCACACAAAGGGCCAGCTTCTTCCAGGACACAACCAGCTTCCTCCACAAACGCTGCAACATTAACAACCTCCCTAACACTAACATCCCTCACAATAACAATATCGCTGCCAACCTCAAATATCTGCAAGACAATGGACAACCCTGAGAGATCCACCCCAAACACATCGCCAAACTCATCCAAGTCATCCTCACCCCTAACAACTTCACACTCAACGAACACTTAGTCCACACCATGGGAACAGCCATGGGTGCTAGGATGGCTCCCCAATATGCCACCCTATTATTATACATAGAAGAATTTCTGGACAAATGCACCACAAAACCAATGATAGACTTGAGAGACACCGATGATATTTTCATCCTCTGGACAGACGACTTAAACTCCCTCATAGATTTCCACCACAACTTCAACCACCACTCATCCATTAAACTCTCTCTGGAACACTCCGACACCAGCATCAACTTCCTGGTCACCTCGATCAGCTTCAACAATGGAACCCTACAGACAACTACGTACAAGAAACCCACGGATCTCCACACCTATCCTGACAGATCCAGTCACCACCCAAAACACACCAAGAAATCTGTTATCTACAGCCTGGCACTCAGATACCACAGAATATGCTCTGAGACGAAAATCCAGGACTCACACTTTAAGACACTCAAAACCGCCTTCACCAAACAAGGACACTCCCATAGGCGCCGACTTCCCCACTTTCCCTTGGGTACTCGACCCCCCCCTCTGCCCCCAGCCCCACCCCCACTCAACCCCTTCCATGCGGCCCTGCCCCTGCCCCACCTCTTCCCGCCCTTGCCCCACCCCCATTCCAACCCCTTCCCCAAATCCCCACCCCGCCTCCTCTTCCCCGCCTCCTCCCCTGAGCGTGCCCACGTTCCCGCTCCTCCCCCTCCCTCCCAGCATGCCGCCAAATGGAGGGAAGCGCTGAGAGGTAGGCGGAGGCAGGGCCGGCTCCAGGGTTTTGGCCGCCCGAAGCAGCCAAACAAACAAACAAAAAGCCGCGATCGCGATCTGCGGCGGCAATTCAGCGGGAGGTCCTTCGCTCCGAGCAGGAGTGAGGTACCGTCCGCCGAATTGCCGCCGAACAGCTGTACGTGCCGCCCCTCTCCGAAGTGGCCGCCCCAAGCACCTGCTTGGTAAGCTGGTGCCTGGAGCCGGCCCTGGGCGGAGGAGCGGGGACGCAGCATGCTTGGGGGAGAGGAGGTGGTGGTGCGGGGGGGGAGGGGAGCTTGGGTGCAGAGCACCCACTAATTTTTCCCCGTGGGTGCTCCACGGAGTCGGCACCTATGGACACTCTACCAGAGAAGTAGATTGTATCATGGAATGGGCCACCCACATACTCCGAGAGAGCCTGCTTCCGTACAGAAATAAAGCCCCCTGACTATACACCTCTAGTTGTCACCTACCACCCCCCACTGGAACCCATACGGGGTATCATCAAACAACTCATCTGTGACAGTGTACCCCATAAGACTTTATGGGGGGGTGCTTATAAATGTATGTATGATATAACTGGAATAGGGTTTTGCTACATATGCCATGTAACATATCTATGTAAAGGTTATGATCTACTGGTTATGTTCATCCTAGTTGTATGCAGGCACCATTTGTGTGTTCAAAGTTATGAACATTGGCTGTATCATTGCTTGATTTCTAAGTAGCCTTAGTTAGAACATTTGGTCACTTCTTGGGAAAGGAATGTGCAAATTAGGTGCTCAGTCAGGAAGCACTTAACAGACAAAAGAGCTTGGAAGACTCCAATCCACATAAGAAGTCTACCTGAGGACCTTCAAGGTAGCATGTGGGTAATGGCTACTACCTGCAAGTCCTGAGTCATGCATGGGCATGTGACTTGCCCATGTGATTCCGAATCTCCATTTTGTGACTGGATTCTACACAGGGTGAGGAGGGGGTCTCCACCCACAAGAGAAAGTCTATTTAAACCCCTGGGAGACCCCTCCATTTGGTCTTCAGCTGGCTAAAGAAGGAGCCTCTCCACCCCCCCAGGATACTTGAAGGAAACTGGAACAAAGGACAGTAACTACAGGGGGGGTGAGTGATTGCTGGACCCAGGCTAAAAGGAGATTAGCCTGTAAAAGGCAGCATTCTGGAACTGGTGAGGATCTTATCTGTATTCAGTTTGATTAGACATAGATTTGCGCATTTTATTTTATTTTGCTTGGTGACTTACTTTGTTCTGTCTGTTACTACTTGGAACCACTTAAATGCTACTTTCTGTATTTAATGAAATCACTTTTTACTTATTAATTAACTCAGAGTACGTATTAATACCTGGGGGAGAAAACAGCTGTGCATATCTCTCTATCAGTGTTATAGAGGGGGAACAATTTATGAGTTTACCCTGTATAAGCTTTATACAGGGTAAAACGGATTTATTTGGGTTTAGACCCCATTGGGAGTTGGGCATCTGAGTGCTAAAGACAAGCACACTTCTGTGAGCTGTTTTCAGGTAAACCTGCAGCTTTGGGGCAAGATATTCAGACCCTGGGTCTGTGTTGGAGCAGACGGGAGTGTCTGGCTCAGCAAGACAGGATGCTGGAGTCCTGAGCTGGCAGGGAAAATAGGAACAGGGGTAGTCTTGGCACATCAGTTGGCAGCTCCCAAGGGGGTTTCTGTGATCCAACCCGTCACACCATCCTCAATGGAGACCCCATCCTGAAAGAAATATTTCCTGAACCCCCACTTCTGGGCACCAAACAGCCCCCCACAACTCCAAACTCATCATCAGAAGCAAGCTTCCCGCAGACCTGGTAACACCAACTCAAAGCAGCACCAGACCCTGCCAGAACAGATGCAAAACCTGCAGACATATCTCCACTGCTACAATGATCAACACCGCCCACAACGCACCCCTCAAGATCCATGGTCCTACACATGCCTATCACAACATGTGGGATACCTCGTCCAGTGCACGAAATGCCCTGAGAGGAACCACGTGGGTCACACCAGACCATCACGACGCTCTCAAATGACCTCACACAGGCAAATGTTAAAAAAGACAAAAACAGCCTGTCACCTGTGGGTGATCACTCCATATCTGACTACTCAGTTCTCCTCCCCCAAGGAAACCTGCACAACACCTTCAAAAGAGGAGCCTGGGAGCTTAAATTCATAACCCTGCTAGGCACTAAAAATCATGGACTGAACAGAGACCCTGGATTTATGGCTTATTACAACAATCTGTAAACCTTTTTGTCCCTTGACTGCAGAGGTGTTAACCAGCAGGGCCGGCTCTAACTTTTTTGTCGCCCCAGGCAAAAAAAAAGAGCACCGCCCCGCCATAACACCCCCCCCCCCCCCC
>NW_020664794.1:148834-166600 GCF_002925995.2 Terrapene triunguis | reverse complement strand
AAACAAAACAAAAAACCTCGAGCGCCGCCCCACCGAACCAAAAATACAAAAAACCCTGAGCGCCCCCCGCCACCACAAGATTGGCCGCCCCTTCCCAGGTGCCGCCCCAAGCACGTGCTTGGTCGGCCGGTGCCTGGAGCCGGCCCTGTAACCAGCCACTTCACCTTGAATGATCCTAACTACTTACTCTCGGCTAAACAATCTCTTCCACCTTGTATTTAGCTGCGAGGCTCCAGTACCTTTCCCAGACCTGAAGAAGAGCTCTGTACAGCTCCAAATCTCAGCTCTCTCCCCACAGAAGCTGGTCCAGTCAACGATAGGACCGCACCCACCTGGTGTCTCTAATCAAGAGGACAGCTTTGGCTAGCAGCCCATCCCGGTTCAGTGGTGAAGTAAAGGCAACATTTAGATATAAAAATCAATAGAAAAGTGCAGGGGCGGCTCTATGTATTTTGCCACCCCAAGCACAGCAGTCAGGCAGCCGTCGGCGGCACGCCTGCGGGAGATCCGCTGGTAACGCAGATTCGGTGGCATGCCTATGGGAGGTCCCCGGTCCCGCGGATTCGGCAGCATGCCTGCAGGAGGTCCGCTGGTCCCGCGCCTTCGGCGGACCCGCCGCCGAATTGCCGCTGAAACCACGGGACCGGCAGACCTCCCGCAGGCATGCCGCCGAAGGCAGCCTCACTGCTGCCCTCACGGCGACCGGCACGCCGCCCCCCATGGCTTGCCGCCCCAGGCACGCGCTTGGTGCGCTGGTGCCTGGAGCCGCCCCTGGAAAAGTGAAAAGAAGGGAAACTAGACAACAATCATCAGAGGGGTAGCCGTGTTAGTCTGGATCTGTAAAAAGCAACAGAGGGTCCTGTGGCACCTTATAGACTAACAGATGTATTGGGGCATAAGCTTTCGTGGGTGAATGCCCACTTCGTCAGAGGCAAGATGCAATCGACATTAGAAATGCAGAAAAAGACAGGAGCCAACCTCCTGTCCCACCCTGGGGGCAGGACCCCACACGCCCCCACCCCAGGGCCTCCCACCAACCCACCCTGGGCGTAGGCAGGACTCGCCCCCCAATAAAATGGATAAAACAATAAATTACAGCAAATCAAACTAACCATGATTAGAAAACGCCGGGAAATGCGGGGGCTGGATCGGTCCCTGCTGGCCCACGGCTCAGGGACTTTACTGGGGAGGGTAATTAAGCCCTGGGACAACGCTGCGCCGCGGGGCGGGCGGATTCCCCATCCCTAGCCGGGTTTCAGCCCAGCCGGGCTCTGCTCGGGGGTCTCTGGCCAGCCCAGAGCATCCCCAGGGCTCCGCGGGCAAACGCAGCTCGCCTGGACCGGGCATGCGGGGCGTCCCTCCAGCGGCGCGGCTCGGCTCGGCTCTTCCCAGGCTGCCGGCTGCGCCTTCCCCCGGGGCCAGGGGCTGGAGCGGGGAAGGGGGCAGCCCCCTGCGGCCAGCCCGAGGCAGGAGCGGACACGCCGCAGGCTCCAAGCCCCGCTGTGATCGCTGCTGGGCCAGGGGCAGCCCGGGGGGCGCCCGGCCCTGAGCCCCGGCTTACCTGAGCAGGGGCCGCCCCGGCCCGCGGCCTCTTCCTCCCCATGGCGCGGCGCCCTCGGCTCCCGGCCGCGCCCCTGCTGGCGCCCCGGGAGGACGGGAAGCGAGCTCCGGAGCGGGGAGCGATGGGCCGGGAGTCCTGCCACAGGGACGCCTGGCGGCCCCGCTCGGCATAGCCCCGACCTGCCGGGAGCGGCGGCAGCGCAGGGCCCCAGGCAGCTCCGGGTCTCCTCCCCTTCCCAGCGCGTCCTGCGCTGCGCCCCGCTCTGCGCCCCCGGGGCCGCGCCGCCTGCCCCAGCTGGGCTTTGGGGCGTCCTCCAGCTCTGCGCCCCAGCCCCTTTCGCCGCCCTTCCTGGCTGTGCTGGGAGCGGGCCGGGCTGCTGGCTAGTTCAGGGGAAGGGGGGAGGCCTAGCCGTGCCCAGCCTGGCCAGGGGAACCCCTGCAAACGGGGAGCCTGTGGGCACTGGTACCCGGGCTCTGGTTAATGGCATGACAAGCTGTGACACTGTTTCAAGAGGCCCAAGAGTGGGGTCTATGCCACGTGAAAGCGGGAACACAGGACCTGCCTCCTTGGGTCAGACCAGGGATTTAGGACCATCTCTGGGTATGTCTACACTACAGGATTAATCCGAATTTAGATAATTCGAATTTGGGAAACAGGTTGTATAAATTCGATTGTGCGCGGCCACACTAAGCACCTTAATTCGGTTTTAAACCACATTAATTCGGTGGTGTGCGGCCACACTACCCCATTAACTTAAACACAGTAATTCGGTTGTGTGCGTCCACACTAACCCTAATTCGAATTAACAAAATCGATTTAGGCTCTACTCCGTTCGTCGAGGTGGAGTACAGAAATCGATTTAAAGGGCCCTTTAATTCGAATTAACTGGCTCTGTAGTGTGGACGGGTGAAGGGTTAATTCGGATTAAGGCAGCTAAATCCGAATTAAAGTCCTAGTGTAGACCAGGCCTCTGACAGTGGGTAGCTCGGAAGAAGATGCAAGAAACCCCACTGTACATGTGGGATAATCTGCCCCATTAAGAGTTTTATCCTCATCTCCGATAGTTGGAGATTGTTTTAAACCAGTGGCTCTCAGCCTTTCCACATGACTGGACCCCTTTCAGGAGTCGGATTTGTCTTGTGTAGCCCAAGGTTCACCTCGCTTAAAAACGACTTGCTTACAAAATCAGAGATAAAAATGCAAAAGTGTCACAGCGCACTGTTACTGAAACATTGCTGACTCTCTCGTGTTGTCTGCATGAAATTTTAGTTTGTACTGACTTTACTGGTGCTTTTTCTGTAGCCTGTTGTAAAACCAGGCAAATCTCTGGATGAGTAATGTACCCTGGGAAGACCTCTGCGTACCCCTGGTTGAGAACCACTGGTTTAAACCATCAAGGAGTCTGGTGGCACCTTAAAGACTAACAGATTTATTTGGGCATAAGCTTTCGTGGGTAAAAACCTCACTTCTTCGGATGCATAGAGACCATGAAGCACAAGGTTTAGCTCCTTTCCCTTTTTGTTAACATTAACTATCGAAACTCTGCCTATCCTGGTTAGCCATGTAAACATCAAATTCCTCTTTGAATCTTACTGCATTCTTGGATTCCTTGTGGCAGGCAGTTCCACAGTCTAAGTGCATTGTGTGAAAAATATTGCCTGCGATCAGTTCTAAATCTCCTCGCCTCCCTTCCAGTTTCATTGATATAATGTACCGGCCAGGGGCTAGGGCTTTGCAATGGGTATGTGTCTCCTTCCCCTTCTCCCATACAAGCTTCCTTCTCGTGTTTGATCCCAAACACAGGTTTATTTTTAGGCTCTCCTGTGGTGCTCAGCATAGAGGGAGCAGAGCAGTTCACAAGCAGAAGTGATTTTATCCTTATAACAGCCCCCCACGGGGAATGTTGGTGCTCGTGTCTCCATTCAAAAAAGAACTAGATACGTTCAGGAGGATAGGTCCATCAATGGCTTTTAGCCGGGATGGGCAGGATGGTGTCCCTAGCCTCTGTTTGCCAGAAGCTGGGAACGGGCGACAGGGGATGGATCACTTGATGATTCCCTGTTCTGTTCATTCCCTCTGGGGCACAGGCGCCAACTTTCCAAAGTACAAGGGGGTGCTCGATCCCTGGCTCTGCCCCAGGCCCCACCCCCGCCCCATCTCTTCCCCCCCAGATCCGCCCCCTCCCCGAGAGCGCTGCGTTCTCGCACCTCTCCCCTCCCTCCCACCCCCCCACCTCCTGAATGCTGCGAAACAGCTGATTGCGGCGGGCAGGAGGCGCGGAGAGGGAGGGGGAGGCGCTAATCTGCGGGGCTCGCCGACAGGTGGGAGGTGCTGGGGGGGGGATGGGAGGCACTGGGGGGTGGGAGGGAGCTGATAGGGAGGCTGTCGGTGGGTGCTCAGCACCCACCATTTTTTTCCCGTGGGTGCTTCAGCCCCAGAGCACCCATGGAGTTGGCGCCTATGCCTCTGGGGCACCTGGCTCTGGCCACTGTCGGAAGACAGGATACTGGGCTGGATGGACCTTTGATCTGACCCGGTCTGGCTACTCTTATGTGCTTATTATACAAATGGAATTGAAGCCCCAAGAGGTTAAGCAATGCACGCAAGGCCCCAGAGGAAATGTATGTGATAGTCGGTAACTGAAACCAGGTCTCCTGAGTGCTGGCCCTGTGCCCTAATGACAAAACCACCCTTCCTCCCACGTGTCTTTTCATCTTGGGCTTTGTGACGGAGTCACAGGCCCGATGCTTGGGAACTGCTCTGTATGAAGCCAGCCAGGACTCCAGGTAACGTGACTCCCCTCAGGACTGTCCAGGGCAAAAAGCCTCCTTGGCTACGGCCTTCCCAGTCTGACCTCAGAGCATTCAGCCCCTCTGTTCACACTGCACACTTCCCTTGGCGGGTCCACATGGACAGGACCCTGGGGAAGCCAGAGGGCCCTGCACCCCAACTCTGCAGCCAGCCGTGACTCTCAGCCAGCGTGTAACACAGAAGATTTATTAGTCAACAGGAACACCGCGTAGAACAGAGCTTGTTAGCACAGAAATCAGTGAGTTTTAGCAAAGGCCATCTTGGAGAATCCTGGGCCAGACGTCCTGGACACCCCCTCTGAGTCCCAAACAGGAGACTGCCCAGCTTCCAGCGACCCAACCTCCGACATGCCCGTTGCCCCTCCTCTTGGTCTTTGTCTCGCTTCCAGGGCAAAGTGTCACCTGGTCGCATCCCCCTCCTCGCCTATGTGCAGGCAGCTGGAGCTGCCTCACCTGCCCCCAAGGGTCTCAGCAAAAATCACACACCCTTATGTGCAATACACAGGGAAACTGAGGCACACAGTATTCGTGTAAAAGAGTAAGACTCACATAGGCTCGCGTACAACATAATGAGGAAAAATCCACTTTGTCACAGGCTTCATAGTAGGTTTAATGCCCGGTGCCCATCTGTCATTGTTTGGTCTGGCCTGGCAGGGGCAATGTGCACATATGACCCATCTGTGCTTACCTGAATTTTGATTCTTCTTGAACTTCATTGGGGCGGGAACTTTAAAGTGGCACCGTTTTGCTCCTTACTCCCTGTGCACAGGCAGCGTCTGAGCCCCTACGCTGTGGCAACACAAAGGTTTTCCTGGTTTTTACTCCTGTCAGCCTGGCAGTGGCAGGGAGTGGGTGAGTTGAGAGTTCTGGGAGAGTGAGCTGGATTTTAGTCCATCTCAGGCATCAGCAGCAGAACGTTAACCATGTTCTAATTGTGCAGTCTTCATGAGTGGCGGGTGACCCACCAGCTTGCAGAGACTAGCCCCTGGCCGGCCCTGCCCCTCCCACCTCCCTTCCCCCCCCCGAGCCCCGCGCCCCCCCCCCCCCCCCCCCCACAGCCACCACCCCCACCCCCCCCCCCCCGGAGCACCGGGCAGGCAGCATGCGCCCCCCCACCCCGAGCAGGTGGGTGCTCCCCACATGCCAGGCGGGCAGCACGCAGCCCCCCAGGCAGGCAGCACGCAGTCCTCCCTAGCCCCCCCTGAGAGCCGGGCAGCACGCCCCCAGCACCCAGGGACTCCCCAGCACTGGGCAGACCCAGCTACCCCAAGTCCCCTAGCCCTAGCCCCAGCACGCTTCCCTGAAGAGGAGCAGCCAGCCTGCCTGGGCTGGGGGGCCAAAGGGGAAGGGCAAGCACAGGGGCCACGCTGGGCTATTTGGGGTGCCATAGTCTCCCCCAGCCTACAATACGCACCGCCCACGGCAGTCTTTATTGCTGGTGACTTTTACTTTTCCCGGTGGCTGCTCCAACCCCGCTCCATCCCTTCCCCGAGGCCTCGCCTCACTCTGCCTCTTCCTGCTCTCATAAGAACGGCCATACTGGGTCAGACCAAAGGTCCATCAAGCCCAGTATCCTGTCCTCTGACAGTGGTCAATGGCAGGTGCCCCAAAGGGAATGAACAGAACAGGTCATCATAAAGTGATCCATGCCCTGTCACCCAATCCCAGCTTCTGGCAAACAGAGGCTAGGGACACTTTTCCTGCCCATCCTGGCTAATAGCCATTGATGGACCTATCTTCCAGGAATCTATCTAGCTCCCTTTTGAACCCTGTTATAGTCTTGGCTTTCACAACACCCTCTGGCAAGAAGTTCCAGAGGTTGACAGTGCGTTGTGTGAAAAAATACTTTCTTGTGTTTGTTTTAAACTTGCTGCCTATTAATTTCATTTGGTGACCCCTAGTTCTTGTGTTATGAGAAGGAGTAAATAACACTTCCTGATTTACTTTCTCCACACCACTCATGATTTTATAGACCTCTATCATATCCCCCCTTAGTCGCCTCTTTTCCAAGCTGAAAAGTCCCAGTCTTATTAATCTCTCCTCATACAAAAGCCATTCCATACCCCTAATCATTTTTGTTGCCCTTTTCTGAACCTTTTCCGAGTCCAATATATCTTTTTTGAGATGGGGCAACCACATCTGCACGCAGTATTCAAGATGTAGGTGTACCATGGATTTATATAGAGGCAATATGATATTTTCTGTCTTATTATTTATCCCTCTCTTAATGATTCCCAACATTCTGTTCGCCTTTTTGACGGCCGCAGCACATTGAGTGGATGATTTCAGAGAACTATGCACTGACTCCAAGATCTCTTGCTTGGGTGGTAACAGCTAATTTAGACTCCATCCTTGTATATGTATATTGTATGTATAGCTGGGATTATGTTTTCCAATGTGCATTACTTTGCATTTATCAACATGGAATTTCATCTGCCATTTTGTTGCCCAGTCACCCAGTTTTGTGAGGTCCTTTTGTAGCTCTTCGCAGTCTGCCTGGGACTTAACTATCTTGAGTAGTTTTGTACTCCCCTTCTTCCTGCCCCTGCTCAGCCCCTCCCCCAAGGCCTGGCCCTTGCTCCGCCTCTTCCCACTCCTGGTCTGACCCCTCCCCCGAGGCCTCCCACATGCCACTCACTACTCTCCGCCCTCCCCCGAGCACCTCCCGCCAGACGTCAGCCTTGCTGAACAGCTGTGGCTTGTGGGTGCGGAACACCCCCTATATTTTTCCATGGGTGCTTGAGCCCGGAGCACCCACGGAGTCGGCACCGACGCTTCATGGGCCAGCATTGAGGCATCTTGGTATGGGGAAATATAGGCTGTTGTGCCCCTCCAGCTTTGTACCTTTTTGCTCAGGATCCAGAGACGTTGCATCTGGTATAAAGGTGTTTCTGGGGCCTGTTTCTGAAGGTTGGGAGGAAGGCATCTTATATCCACACGGGGAGGATGGGCAAGGTCCTTGGGAGTGTTTACAACTCGGTCTTTTCCATCTCCAACTTGTGTAGCTCAGTGATGAGGAGACCTCCGCTAGGAGTGCGCAGGGAAGTGTTTGAGAAGGAAGTATTTGCTAGCGGAAGACAACGTCTTCCCACCCCTCTGCCCATGATGTGTGTAAACGTGATGAGTTAAAGGAATTATCCTGTAAATTAAGATCATATTACACAAGAGCTTGTCTAAAAAGACCTAGGTTCCTCCTCACCTCTCCCTTGAAGCTGCAAAGGTCAACAGGCTGTTAATGAAAATGACATCATAAAGAAAGGAAATATCCCCATTGGCTAATAAAGGATCTTGCTTCCCATTGGTTCATACCTGACGAATCAAAATGTAAGGTTGCCATCCTTCCTCCCTTCCTTCCCCCCACCACCACAGTGTTGAATCCTCAATCTGAGCCTCTTTCGCTCATCTTGCTGTTTACTGCAGGGAGGGCCACTGAGCGGCAGGAATTTGCAATCATGTCTGGGCCGGGAAAAACCAGGGAGGCCCCTCAGGCAAACTCCAAGTCCCAGTCTTCTCGGGAGAAGTTGCAGTTCCCTGTGGACCATATAGAGAAGATGCTGCGTCAAGGACACTGCATCAAGCGGATCAAAGGTGGAGCACTGGTTTACCTGGCTGCCGTGATTGAGTACCTGACCACTGAGCTCTTGGCACTGGCTGGGAACGCCACCCGGGACGACCCGAGGAGATGTATCACGCCGCGGCATCTGTGGCTTGCCATCCGCCGTAACAAGGACCTCCGCACGCTGCTGCTGGGCGGTGATGCTGTCTTCCAGGGGGGAATCCTACCCAACAGCCAGGCCATGCTGCTGAAGGTCAAGAGCAGCAAATCCTCCAGGAACAAGAGTCTTCACCTGCCGGGGGATAACACCCTCCAGGAGAAATAGGAGTGACTTTGACCCTTCCCTTTCACAGCCACCCACGTGCTCTATTAAAAGATACAAACCCAGCACTGCTTTTCATTGCCAGGGATGGATTCATAAAAGTGTATATGGAGAAGAGAAAGAGGGCACCACGTGGGATGTATCTGAGCCCGGGAGGAGTGATGTCCTGAGTTCCAATCCCAGTTTTGCAGTCGGGCCTTGGGCAAATCCCCTAATCTGTGTCTCTCAGCTTCCCTATCTGTAAAAGGGGGAAATCAATTTTTACCTACCGTGGACTAGTCAATATCTCCACAGTGCTTTGCACATGAAGGGCCAGACCCTGTCTTGTTGAAGCCAATGGGAGTTTTGCCATTGGCTTCAACAGACCAGAATTCGGACCGTAAAGTCCTAGGTGCTGTATGGATAAGTGGCTTAAAGAACCATGGCTGTCGGCAGCGTATTTTGCTCTCTGTCTGTTGTGATAGGCTGGAAGCCCGATCGTTCCTCCCATGAGAGCAGCTGAATTTGCACTAAGGTGCTGGAAGGTAAAAGGCAGGAAAACAAACTTATCCTGGGGCACGAAAGGCCTGGGCGGGGGAGGAGAGATGAAACAATGTTAGATTTGTTGGTTTGAACCTCATCTTAAAATGTCGTATTAATCATGTAGGGCCAGAGCCTCGGCTGCTGTTGATCAGCAGGGCTCCAAGTCTTCAATGGAGGATCTCTGCTGATTGACACCAGCTGAGATTCCGCCCCTTAGTACTTTCCCTGCTGCTCCACCCTCGATCCAATAGGCCTCTGCTGCTTTCAGAACTTCCCTCAGAGCTGCACTTCCTCCACGATGGCTCTGTCCCAAATCCTCCCTGGTGGAGCCAACGGCAGCAGCCCAGGGATGTTCTTTGGACCCCTAACCCTAGTCTTCCTGCAGGGGTGCCATTTTGGGGGGGCTCCTCCCCCCCCAGTTTTGAACCAGAGGTCCGCTCATAGCGCATGCCCCAGCCCCCAGCCCGAGCTTGAGGCCTTGGCTACACTTGCGAGTTACAGCGCTGTAAAGCCGCCCCCAGCGCTGTAACTCACTCCCTGTCCACACTGGCAAGGCATTTGCAGCGCTGTATCTCCGTGGTTGCAGCGCTGCATGTACTCCACGTCCCCAAGAGGAATAGCGAGTATTGCGCTGCCGCTGCAGCGCTGCGGTGCCAGTGTGGCCGCCCAATGCGCTGTGACTAGCCTCCAGAAGTATTCGGCAGTATCCCACAATGCCTGTTCTAGCCACTCTGGTCATCAGTTCAAACTCTACTGCCCTGGCCTCAGGTAACCAGCCATGTGACCCGCCCTTTACATTCCCCGGGAATTTTAAAAATCCCCTTCCTGTTTGCTCAGCCCGGCGTGGCGTGGAGTGCTTTCAGCGAATCTTTCCAGGTGACCATGCCTCCACGCGCCAAGCGAGCCCCAGCATGGAGCAATGGCGAGTTGCTGGACCTCATCAGTGTTTGGGGGGAGGAAGCTGTCCAGTCCCAGCTGTGCTCCAGCCGTAGGAATTACAATACCTTCGGGAAGGTATCAAAGGACATGATGGAAAGGGGCCATGACCGGGACGCCCTGCAGTGCAGGATTAAAGTGAAGGAGCTGCGGAGTGCCTACCGCAAAGCCCGTGACGCAAACGGCCGCTCGGGTGCTCCCCCCGCGACCTGCCGATTCTACAAAGAGCTGGATGCGATACTTGGGGTTAACCCCACCTCCACTCCGAGCACCACCATGGACACTTCAGAGCCGGTGTGGGGGGGGGGGAGGAGGAAGAGGAGGAGGAGGAAAACGGGAATGATGGTGATGGGCCGGATGGAGACACCCCGGAATCCCTGGAGCCATGCAGCCAGGAGCTCTTCTCGAGCCAGGAGGAAGGTAGCCAGTCGCAGCGGCCGGTACTTGGTGGAGGACAAACAGAAGAGCAGGTTTCCGGTAAGCGGTTTTTTTTCGGGAAGGAATTTTTTCGGTGCGGGCTCTTTGGGAGAGGAGGGTTAGGCATGCATGCCTAGATGCGGAATAGTGCATTGATGTGGTTCATCACATTGCGGTAATCGGCCTCGGCAATCTCCTCGAATGTCTCATCCAGAACGTGTGCAATGCGCTTGCGCAGGTTTATCGGGAGAGCCACCGTGGTCCTTGTCCCAGCCAGGCTAACGTGTCCGCGCCACTGTGCCGCGCGGGGCGGGGGGACCATTACTGCACACAGGCAAGCTGCATATGGGCCAGGGCGGAAGCCGCATTGCAGTAGAAGACCCTCCCTTGCTTCCCAGGTCACCCTCAGCAGCGACATATCATCCAGGACGAACTCCTGTGGAAAATGTTGGGACAGTGTTCAGTGTAGGTGCCCCCTGCAGCTGTTGACTCTCCCCAAGGCACAGAAACCCATAGGACAGTACAGCCCTGAAATAATCAGTCCCCCTTACTCACCATTGTGAGGCTCCCGTGGGATATGTGTGCTCTGTTTCGGACGGGAAAATTATGCTATTGTGTAGACCCTGTGTGTTTTCTACTCCTTAAGTGCGGGGGGAATCATTACTCTGTCTGGTATAAACAATGCTGCCTCTGTTAAATGTTGCATTTTGCCTATACAGCTGCATCAACCTTGAGACCTCAGACGTCCCTCTTATTGCCTGCTCAGAGACTGCAAAGACTCAGGAAGAGACCGCGAAAAAGCAAAGAAGACATGCTGCAAGAAGTGATGCGGCAATCTATTAAAGAGAATGAGAAAGCACAGGACTGGAGGGAGAGAGAAAGCAAGATCCGCCAGGAAAACGCAGCGCACCGGCGGCAAAGCACCACGCACCGGCAGCAAAGCACTGATAGGCTCATAAGCATCCTGGAGCGCCAAGCAGATGCTATCCAGGAGCTGGTAGCCATGCAGAAAGAAGAGCAGTACCGCAAACGCCACCCCCCCCCACCGCCCTTGTCCCAAAACTCTTTCCGTTGTGCCCCACTATCACTCCAACCCACTTTCCCCAACTTCCGTGTTCTTCACGCCACCCGCTGCCTCCAACACCAGTATCTTCACCACCCAGCCCTGAAAACCACGACCCTTACCCTCTGCACTCAAACCCCATCACCATGCAGTATAGCTGTCCTGAAGTGCAGCACTCACTGCACAGCACACCAGACAGGACATACACTAATCTGTGATTGTACCGTTCCCCACTCCACCCCCTTGTTTCTTTTCAATAAATAATTTTTTTTTCTTTTCAATAAATGGATTCTTTGGCTTTGAAAACATTCTTTATTATTGCATAAAGTAAAAGACTCCTTAGTCCAGGAACTAAACAGGCGCTGCAAGTCTGCTTGTCTGCTAAGCAGACACTGATTCCTAAAGATTGGAACTACTGCACTTCACTCCCGTGCAGGGCACCAGATATCACTGCTGGTTTTCAGCCTCAAATTACTCCCTCAAGGCATCCCTAATCCTTGCAGCCCCGTGCTGGGCCCCTGTAATAGCCCTGCTCTCTGGCTGTGCAAATTCAGCCTCCAGGTGTTGAACCTCAGAGGTCCATGCCTGAGTGAAGCTTTCACCCTTCCCTTCACAAATATTATGGAGGGCACAGCACGCGGATATAACCGCGGGGATGCTGTGTTCGGCTAAGTCCAGCTTCCCATACAGAGATCGCCAGTGGGCCTTTAAGCGGCCAAAGGCACGCTCCACAGTCATTCGGCACCGGCTCAGCCTGTGGTTGAACCATTCCTTGCTGCTGTCAAGGCTCCCTGTGTAGGGTTTCCTGAGCCACGGCATTAACGGGTAAGCGGGGTCTCCAAGGATCACAATGGGTATTTCAACTTCCCCTACCGTGATCTTCCGCTCTGGGAAAAAAGTCCCGGCCTGCATCTTCCTGAACAGCCAAGTGTTCCGAAAGATGCGTGCGTCATGCACCTTTCCGGGCCAGCCTGTGTTAATGTCAATGAAACACCCACAGTGATCCACAAGCGCCTGGAGAACCATAGAGAAATACCCCTTCCGATTAATGTACTCGAATCCTAGGTGGGGCGGTGCCAGAATAGGAATGTGTGTCCCATCTATCGCTCCTCCACAGTTAGGGAACCCCATTTGTGCAAAGCCATCCACTATGTCCTGCACGTTACCCAGAGTCACGGTTCTTCTGAGTAGGATGCGATTAATGGCCCTGCAAACTTGCATCAACACGATTCCAACAGTCAACTTTCCCACTCCAAACTGGTTTGCGACCGACCGGTAGCTGTCTGGAGTTGCCAGCTTCCAGATTGCAATAGCCACCCGCTTCTCCATTTCCCGCAGACAGATCGCGCTGCACAGAAACCGTTGAAAGATGGCGCCAAAGTGGACGGAAACAAAGGGATTTCTGGGATGGCGAAGCGATGCATCATGAGGCGTTGGGACAGGACCCAGAATCCCCCGCACCCACGCCCCCTTCCCACAACCCACGGCGCCAGAATGGGAAGAGGTGCTCTGTGGGATAGCTGCCCATAATGCACCGCTCCCAATGGCTCTGCAGTTGCCGCAAATGTGGCCACGACAGTGCGCTGGCAGCTATCAGTGTGGACAGACTGCAGCGCTTTCCCTACTCAGCTGTACGAAGACAGGTTTAACTCACAGCGCTGTACAGCTGCAAGTGTAGCCAAGGCTTGAGTGTGGACTGTGATGAGTTCTCTGCTGCTAACAACTTCTGCCCTTGGGGCAGGGAGTTTGTTTATAAACAGAGGTGGGTGATTAAGATAACAAAAGGCTTGTCATTAAATTAAATTAAATTAAGGATCGTTAGATGATCCTGAAAGCATTGCCAGGCACTCCAGTTAAAAGATAGGAAACAAAGGGTAGGAATAAATGGTCAGTATTTCGTAGTGGATTGAGGTAAATAGTGGTGTCCCCCAGGGGTCTGTACTGGGACCAGGGCTGTTCAACATGTTCACAACTGATCTGGAAAAAGGGGATAACAGCGAGGTGGCAAAATTTGCAGATGATACAAAATTATTCAAGATAGTTCAGTCCAAAGCTGACTGAGAAGAGTTACAAGGGACCTCACAAAACTGGGTGACTGGGCAACAAAATGGCAGATGAAATTCCATGTTGATAAGCACAAAGTAATGCACACTGGAAAATATAATCCCAACTATACATAGAAAATGATGGGGTCTAAATTAGCTGTTACCACTCAAGAAAGAGCTCTTGGAGTCACTGGATAGTTCTCTGAGAACATCGGCTGCATGTGCAGCGGCAGTCAAAAAAGCGAATAGAATGTTAGGAATCATTAGGAAAGGGATAATAAGGGATAGATAATAAAACAGAAAATATCATGTTGCCCTATATAAATCCATGGTATGCCCACATCTTGAATACTGTGTGCAGATGTGATCGCCCCATCTCAAAAAAGATACAGACACTCCCCGGGTTACGCAAACCTGACTTACGGAAATCTGGATTTACGGAAAAGTTCCGTAAGCTTTTTTTTTTTGCGTAATTGTCGGAGATACGTTCCCGACTTACACAAAATGCGACTTAGGCAAGGCATTCCGGAACGGAACGCCTTGCGTAAATCGGGGAGCTTATGTATATTGGAATTGGAAAAGGTTCAGAAAAGGGCAACAAAAATGATTAGGGGTATGGAATGGCTTCTGTATGAGGAGCGATTAATAAGACTGGGACTTTTCAGCTTGGAAAAGAGATGATAAGGGGGGATATGACAGAGTCTATAAAATCATGACTGGTGTGGAGAAAGTAAATAAGGAAGTGTTATTTACTCCTTCTCATAACACAAGAACTAGGGACCACCAAATGAAGTTAATAGGCCGCACTGGCCACTGTTGGAAGACAGGACACTGGGCTAGATGGACCACTAGTCTTACCCACTATGGGCATTCTACTGTTCTTATATATAACCCAGATGTAGCTGCCCCTGCTGTAACCCACTAGACCCCACTCCCCTCCGAGAGCTGGGCTAGGGCATGTGCTGTGAGCAAATCCCTGGTTCAAAATTTGATGTGGGGGGGCAGGAGCCCCCCCTGCCTTTCCCTAAATGGTGCCCCTGCACTAGACCCCACTCCCCTCCCAGAGCTGGGCTAGAACCCAGGAGTCCTGGCAGGGTCTCTCTCTCTGCAGAGTTAGTAACAAAGTAAGAATATACATTAAAATTTTAAATCTAATCGGTGTCCCTTCAGTGACTGGCCACAAGATGTCAGAACATGTTATATTAGAGCTGAGTGGGTCTAACAGTTATTTAAATGTTCTTTCTTTTATCTAGGAATTAGATACAGGGCTCCTGTCAGTTAATTGTTAAATTATCTGCCAGAAAACTAGAGTTTTCAGGTGCCTACATACTACATACAAACTAGAGTTTTCAGGTGCCTCCTGCTACATAGCCCCTGCAATCACAGGTAAAGTTGCACCCCCTTCACCAAAATCTGAAATGGTGCCCCTGATTTTCTCCCTCCTCTCCCCTGAATTCACCAGAGGAAGCTTGGATTTCCCAGCTGGGAGCTGGCAAAGCAGCCGGCGTAATGGACACGCCGGGCTGAGCCAGGTCCTTCTCTCTCCTGGCCTGAGGGCCGACGGTGCCAGGATCTCAGGGGTGAGTGGAGAGGAGGAGCAGCGGGGCAGGAGGGAGCTGGGGCTGGATGGTGGCCGGTTGGGCTGGAGGCAGAGATGGGATGTCGGGTTGTCTCTATGGGGGAGCGACGGGCAGAGGAGACCCTGCAGCTCTACCCTCGGTGCACAGAGCCCCGTCACTGCAGGGCCCACCCAGCGCCCCGGGTCGGGCACCTTGGGCAATAACAATAGCAGGATGCCAGCCTCCTTCATCAGCCCCAGCCCCGTTAACTGCCATCTGCTGTACGTGAACCTGCCCGCTTGGTGCTTGCTGGCCAGGCTGCTACTTCTTCCTCTCCTCCATTGGCTTGGGAGCGCTGCTCCTATCGGCACCCGGGCCAGGGCGGGGGTGAAAAGAAGAGGCACAAATAAAAGGCGCCCGCAGCACTTCGGCCTGAGAAGGGCCTTGGCTGCCAGCAGCACCTCCAGCGGGGAGCACGGGGCGAGCTGGCCCTGCTGGGGACAGGCCTCTGAGCGCTCGACTGTGTGCCGTCAAAGGAGACGGAGGGGATGGAATAACCTGCGCCAGGCGCGGGACAGGGGACCAAGGGGCGCTCCGCTCCCCCATCCCTCGGTGCATTGCCAGCGCAGCCAAGCACCGCTGCCGTCCGTGTTCCCCACTCCTCGGCCCGCGGGACCCCACTTTTCTGTATGTGAAGGGAGAGGGCTGGTGCCACAGGCTGGCTGGCCCTTTAGGGAGAGTCTGGTCCAGTCTCACCTGTGACAGATCACCTCCCCCAGCTGATCCCGATTGGCTAGGGAGCAGGCGGCCCTGGTCAGTTACTAAACCCAGCTGGGAAGGGGTCCTGCAATGCCGACAAAGGGCGAGATTGCTCAGTTAGTGCGAGGAGCTGTGGAAGGCTCTGGGGACCGGCCCTGGAAGAGGGGAGGCTCCCAGAGGAAGCCCTGAGAGAGGAGCAGGAAGAATTGGGTGCTGAGCCCACAAGAGGCCAAGGCCCGTCCGTTGATGCTGCCCCTGGGACTGTTGTCTAAGTGTGTGTCCGGCACAGAGAGAGACCAGTGTCTGGGAGAGTCTCCCCAGAGGAAAGGCAGGCTTGAGGCAGGGAGCGCTGGTGAGGGGTAACTAGCTAAACCCGAGTAGAAGGATGGGGCCCAGCCCAAGACTGGGATGGAGGCTCTTCTGTTGAGTTTGTTATATTTGTTTGGGAATGTTGGTTTCCTGGGAGGGGTGGAACTTCGGGTGAGGGGTGAGTCGTCACAGCATCAGACCACGTGGGAGGCAGCGGCCAACCATGGACTGAGGGAAACCGAGGCAGGGTGAGTAATGTCCCAGTGGGCAACCAGGGGGCAATGCAGAGGCTGACTCTGCCGCAGCTGGCCCGTGCATGTGTCTGGTTCCCAGGATTTTTGCAGGGTGTTTTAAGGAGACACAAACTCCTTACCACACCTGGGGGGAGGGATAGCTCAGTGGTTTGAGCATTGGCCTGCTAAACCCAGGATTGTGAGTTCAATCCTTCAGGGGGCCACTTAGGGAACTGGGGCAAAATCACTACTTGGTCCAGGTCCTGCTAGTGAAGGCAGGGGGCTGGATTCGATGACCTTTCAAGGTCTGTTCTAGGTGATGGGATATCTCCATTAACTAAACTCTCATTCATGCAGTGTGGGAACATGTGGTTTAATAGCCCCAGCTGATGTGACCATTCAGACCCCACGATTCATCACAGGGGGGTTGTTACTATGTGGAGATCATCCACCCACCACTGAAATGGAGCCCCTAGCAAGGCAGTGCAGCGGTTTAGGACAGGAAGTGAAGGAGAACAGCAGCTTCAGTTGGAACAAGGAGGGAGGTGCAGAGGGTAATTAAGCTGGAATTTGGCAAGGACACTGTGGTTAACGATCTGACTCTCATAAATAGTGTCATCCAGAGGAGGGGGGTAGATTCACACATGCTGGCTCAGAGTGGGGTAAATCCCACCCTGGAGACAGCACACCACACTGAAGGGAGGATGGGCAGTGTCACAGCTGCCTAGGGTGACCAGACAGGAAGTGTGAAAAAGCGGGATGGGGTGGGGGGTAATAGGAGCCTATATAAGAAAAAGACCCAAAAATCAGGACTGTCCCTATAAAATGGGGACATCTGGTCACCCTACAGCTGCCATCATCTTTGAGTTCTGTTCAGGGCTTCCAAGGCTGGATTCTGACTTGGGTTTGAGCCCAAGCCCCCCTTCTGTCCACACAGAAATCAGCAAGTACTCAGGTCCTAGGACCCGGCTAGGAGGGTGGGTCAGAGCCCGAGTCCAAACCCTGTCACTTTGCAGTGTGGACACACAGCTCAAGCCACAGACTTGAGTCAGAAGGTCTGTGCAGTCTGGATGCATTAGCATGGCTTTGAGACCTGTGTCCAGCAATTGTAAATCCAGGTCTACAGTGCAGTGTAGATGCTCAAGTGCGGGCTTGGAGCCAGCAAATCCACAAGAGAAGACCTGTCCAGTAGCACACCATGGATGGCACAGACAGTTGTCCCATGGCAGGGGGGGCATGAGACATCTGGGTCATTGGTTCATAGAATCAGACGTAACCAGCCCCACTCCTTGCAGTGGAGACTGCAGCTTAGGGCTGTCTTGTGGACACTGCCTGTATCTAACAGGAGGTGCGGAGGTGAGAAGACACAGGCTAGGGCGACACAAGGAGATGCCAGACTTTGGAGACTCTGAGTGAGCTATTACATCTACTATGTTCTTGGTGTAATAACTGAATAAAGGCAACAGAGGGTCCTGTGGCACCTTTAAGACTAACAAACAGAAGTATTGGGAGCATAAGATTTGGGAGCATAAGCTTTCGTGGGTAAGAACCTCACTTCTTCAGATGCAAGAAGTGAGGTTCTTACCCACGAAAGCTTATGCTCCCAATACTTCTGTTTGTTAGTCTTAAAGGTGCCACAGGACCCTCTGTTGCTTTTTACAGATTCAGACTAAC
>NW_020664794.1:84527-143834 GCF_002925995.2 Terrapene triunguis | reverse complement strand
TTTTTTGCTTGGGGCAGCAAAAAACCTAGAGCCGGCCCTGACTTGCATCACCTCTGTGCCTTGTCTGGACTGAGCTTTAGCCGGCTGCTCCTTGCCCAGCTCTCCGTTCTGACGTAACCGAAAAACCAGCATTCATGTCAGATGAGAAGGCGACGTAGAGGTGGGAGCCATCCATGGCCAAGATGAATTGAAACCCCAGTCCCCAGTCCCATGAGCATTCCAATCATAGAACTGTCTTTGGAGTCAACCAGACTCCCGCGCACGGAGCACTTACAGAATCATACCCAAATTATAACCCAAACCCCTGGGCAATAAGGACTGCGGAGTTCAAACCAAGCCAACTCCCTGCTCCACTCCCAGGCCTCTGTGCATGCAGCAAGACATGGAAGTTACACTACAGGAAGCAAAACATAAAGCAGACCAAAAAAAGGCAATGAGTCAAAGACCATGAAGAATTTTCCTACCTTTGAACTACATGTTGTGCTTTAAAAAGGCACCTATTAAAATGGGGGGAGGGATAGCTCAGTGGTTTGAGCATTGGCCTGCTAAACCCAGGGGCCACTTAGGGATCTGGGGCAAAATCAGTACTTGGTCCTGCTAGTGAAGGCAGGGGGGTGGACTCCATGACCTTTCAGGGTCCCTTCCAGCTCTATGAGATAGGCATATCTCCATATATATAATTTTGATATGGTACATAATGGAAACAATTAGATCAGTGCATAAACAAAAAGGAAACAGCATTCATTAAAGAAGTGCGTCGGATCACGCATGAGGAGCGCAGCCTGAGAGGCAGTTTTACAAGTTTGAGGCCACTGTGTTATATTTTCTTCTGATCTGTCTGGATAAACGTAACTTCCTCCTTGGGTTAAAGAAGACACCAGTTTAAATCCGGTTGATAATGTTCATTTAAATCAATGGTTCTGAAAAGAGTCTCTCGGTTACTGGGTGATGTGTGGGGACTGCACTGGAGAGAAGGCTATCGGAGCACACGGTTTCATGATCTTCGCCATGTCATAGCATGTATATTTCCACATAAGCAGGGCAGTGTTCTCCTTCACTGATGTTTTTGAAAGAACGGGTTCATCTATTTGAAGTAGTTTGGGATAAGTTTAATCAATTCAGCGTCCAGGAAATAACTATTATTGGGATAGTTTTGACATTATTTCTTACTCGCCACTGAAAAAGCATCAAGAATAATGGCTTTTGATCGCCCACGCATCAGGATGCATTTAAACCTGCCACACAGAAATAGATCTGGGTCTGTGAGAAGAACAGAAAAACGGATTCAGCATTACTCACTGGCCTTTGCTGTTCTTGGTCAACAGCCAGATTTGCAAAAGCATTTCGGTGTCTAGAGATGCAGCTAAGCGCCTATGAGAATTTTCAAAAGCTCCTAAGCAGGTTAGGTGCCTCCAGCCAGATCCTCCAAGTATAACTCCCACTGGGAGTTAGGTACGTAACTACTTTTGAGGACCTGGGCCAGAGATACCACTGAGAGTCAAGGGGAGTGGGGTGCCTGACTCACTTAGGTGCTAGTGCAGTGGTTCTCAAACTTTTTTACTGGTGATCCCTTTCACAGAGCAAGCCTCTGAGTGCAACCCCCCTTATAAATTAAAAACACTTTTTAATATATTTACCACCATTATAAATGCTGGAGGCAAAGCGGGGTTTGGGGTGAAGGTTGACAGCTTGCAACCCCCATGTAATAACCTTGTGACCCCCTGAGGGGTCCCGACCCCCAGTTTGAGAACCCCTGTGCTAGTGAGATTGACAACAGCACCTATCGGCATCTTTACACACCTAAACACCTTTGTGAACCTGGCCCCAAATAATTTCTTTGAGGAACAGTTTTCAACAGCTGAATGAACACTTCAAAAAGTTATTTCTTTGATTCATTGCTCAACAAGAACCAAATCATATATTTGCTGAATATTATTTGACCAGCTGTTCTTCATACCCCATTAATCATTCTCCACCCCTTCCAGCCCTCCATGTTCCCATTGGCTAGTTGAGGGTACTGCTGAGGGGTCTACCATGCCATACCCACATCCTACAGTCTTCCTGAGGGTCAGTCAAGCTCAGAAGGTTCATCATCAGGCATTTGGAAAACCCAAGGTTTGAATCAGCCCTGCGTCTTCCAAGCTTGCCCCCTCTTCTCCTGAGGGAACGCTCTGCTGTTCAACATGGTTCCTGCTTTGCCAGATGTTTTCTGGACTTCTCGACAATTACATGCTGTTTCCTGACCTGCCGAGCCTTAGAAAGTCTAACACGGTCTCTGTGTTAACCGGAAGGCAGGTTTGAAATATCCCCCCTCTCCTGACGAGGGCAATTCAAGGAGCTGTTTAAACTCTTTCTGGGACGTGTTTGGAAATCTCCAGCTTGAGAGCCCCAATTCCTCCCTTGTTTGCTCCCCAGTAAGTGAGAAGATATTTACTGATGGATCCATACCCAGAGCCATGCACCTCCCTCGATCTGCACGTCAGCCCCCCATTGGCATCAGCCGGAGTGCCAGACAGAGCTGGACGGGAGAGCATCGCCCTAGGCACATTCACTCAGTCGCTGACCCACGTGGATCCTCTGATGAGCGATCAGACTCGTCTTCTGGCTGAAGCTCTTCCCGCAGTGAGCGCACTGGAACGGCCGCTCCCCGGTGTGGATCCGCTCGTGCGACACGAGCTCGCACTTCTGGCTGAAGCTCTTCCCGCAGTGGGCGCACTGGAACGGCCGCTCCCCGGTGTGGATCCGCTGGTGTTTCACCAGGTTGGCACGTTGGCTGAAGCTCTTCCCGCACTGGGTGCAGGGGAAGGGACTCTCGCCAGTGTGGATGCGCTCGTGCTTCACGAGGTTCGACTTCTGGCTGAAGATCTTCCCGCACTGGGCACAGGTATAGGGGCTCTCCCCAGTGTGGGTGATCTGGTGAGCCACCAGCTCATACCTCTGGGAGAAGCTCCTCTCGCACTGGCCGCACTGGTAGGGCCGCTCCCCCGTGTGCACGCGCTGGTGCTTCACCAGGTTGGATTTGCGCACAAAGCTCTTGTCGCAGTCGGCACATGGGTAGGGCCGCTCCCCTGTGTGCAGGCGCTGGTGGGAGATGAGCTCATAGGTGCGGGAGAACCGCTTGCCGCACTGGGAGCACTGGTGAGGCCGCTCACCCGTGTGGGTGCTCTGGTGTGAGGCCACGCCTGACTTGTGCCGGAACCTCTTCCCGCACTGGGCACACTGGTGGGGCCGCTCACCCGTGTGGGTCTTCCGGTGCGAAAGCAGGCCCGACTTGTGGCCGAAGCGCTTCCCGCATGCCTCACACTGGTGCGGCCGCTCCCCCGTGTGGGTCCTGTGGTGCGACACCAGGCCGGACTTGTGCACAAAGCTCTTCCCACACTGAGCACACTGGAAGGGCTTCTCGCCCGTGTGGATCTTCTGGTGCTTGGCCAGGTTGGATTTGCGGATGAAGTTTTTCCCGCACTCACCGCACTGGTACGGGCGCTCCCCAGTGTGGATTCTCTGGTGGAGGGTCAGGTTGATATGCTGGGTAAAGCCCCTCCCACACTCGCCACACCGGTAGGGCCGCTCGCCGGTGTGGATACGCTGGTGGATGGTCAGGTTGACGTGCTGGCTGAAGCCCTTCCCGCACTCAGCGCACTTATACGGCCGCTCCCCAGTGTGGGTCCTGCGGTGCTGAACCAGCTCCGATCTCCAGGTGAAGCTTTTCCAGCACTCGTCGCATTTGTGTGGTCTTGCCCTTTTCTTGGGTGCCTGGTTCCCACTGGGCCACGTGCAATGGCTGTTCCCTCTTCCACCTTCAACCGGCTGCCTCAGCCAGCCGCCTTCCTCGCTGCTTGGCTCTGGGACACGGACGCTCTGAGTGCTGCAGTTCTTTGCCTTCTCTGAGCCGTTGGCCGAGCTGTTTCCAGTCGGCAGCTCCGGGGCTTCCAACTTTTCAGCACATTCCTCCTCATTTTCCTTCTTGCTTCTCTGCCTGGGCCAGTCCCCTGCTGGATGGAGAAAAGAGTTCAGGCATTACTTATGGATGGGATGGTGGTAACAATTCATAGATTTTTAAGGCCAGAAGGGACCATGCCCATCTTCCAGTCTGACCTCCTCCAGAAAATTTCACCCAGTGATTTCTACATCCAGACCAAAACTTCTGGGCCAGCTAACGCATGTTTTTAAGCATGACATCCAGTCTTGATTTAAAGCCTTCAGGTGATGGTGAAATGATCACATCCCTATTCCAATAGTTATTATTCCAATAGTTAATTACCCGGCCTGTTACAAAATGTGTGACTTATTTATAACCTAACTTCTCTTGCTTCACCTACCATTCGGCATTTGTCTGCTAGGTTAAAGAGGAATCTACTATCAAAAATCTCTTCTCCATGTAGGTACTCAGAGATTGTGATCTAGGCATCTCTTAACCATCTCTTGGATAAACTGAAGGGAAATCCTAGACTCACATGTATCCTTGGAGTAGCTCCACTGGCTTCCCTGAACATCGGGAATGAGTCTGGCCCCCAGTGTTTGGAGAGTTATAAGAACATAAGAATGGCCATACTGGGTCAGACCAAAGGTCCATCTAGCCCAGTATCCTGTCTACCGACAGTGGCTAATGCCAGGTGCCCCAGAGGGAATGAACAGAACAGGTCATCATCAAGTGATCCATCCCCTATCGCCCATTCCCAGCTTCTGGCAAACAGAATCTAGGGACACCTTCCCTGCCCAACCTGGCTAATAGCCATTGATGGACCTATCCTCCATGAACTTATCTAGTTCTTTTTTGAATCCTGTAGTAGTCTTGGCCTTCACAACATCCTCTGGCAATGAGTTCCACAGACTGACTATGCGTTGTGTGAAAAAATACTTCCTTTTGTTTGTTTTAAACCTGCTGCCTATTAATTTCATTTGGTGGCCCCTAGTTCTTGTGTTATGAGAAGGAGTAAATAACACTTCCTTATTTACTTTCTCCACACCAGTCATGATATCATAGACCTCTATCATATCTCCCCTTAGTCGTCTCTTTTCCAAGCTGAAAAGTCCCAGTCTTATTAATCTCTCCTCATACAGAAGCCGTTCTATACCCCCAATCATTTTTGTTGCCCTTTTCTGAACCTTTTCCAATTCCAATACATCTTTTTTGAGATGGGGCGACCACATCTGCACACAGTATTGAAGCTGTGTGGGTGTACCATGGATTTATATAGAGGGAATATGATATTTTCTGTCTTATTCTATCCCTTTCTTAATGGCTCCCAACATTCTGTTTGCTTTTTTGTCCATGTTTCCTCTTTTTGTGCAAGTCCTTTTTGATTTTCAGGTCATTAAAGAGCTCCTGAGGCAGCCATATTGGTCTCTAAGCACCGATTTTAGAACTTTGAAACATCCTATTCAAGTTATTTATGTGTCAGGATTATTATTGCTTTTCAAAAAATATTTAACGGAAAAACTGCTCTCAGCCCTGACAGCAAATGGATACACCAGTGACTGTGCGCGTATATGTGATGTCACAGAACAACACAATCTGTGGGTGTGATTCTCGGCCCTGACTTCAGCTGGTGTACTACACCGGATTCGGAGGGAGGGAGATAAACACGGATAGGAAAGAGAAACTCAACAAAATAATGAGCAATTTCCCAAATAGGCTACACCTCTCTGTGGAGTTACATTCCCCCATTACCACCGGGATTTGTCCTTTGGGTGCTTTTCCTATTTGTTCTAAAAATACCTCCTCCTCCTGATTTGCTGGTCTATAGGGTCCACTCCCCTACCATGAGGGGGACGTGTCTGGTGCTTCAGCCATGGGCTGGCCCTCTGCACAGGGGCGAATTTCTCTCCCTCCATTCAGGGAAACTGAGCAATGACCTGCTTCTGCTCGTGATGACGCATTCCACTGATAGCAGAGCTGCACTGAGGACCGCTGGGAATGCGCGTGTCGCTTTCCGTGTCCTGCTTTGCTGCGGAGCAGTTCCAAGAACGTTGCTTCCTGTTTTACCAAGTGGGGCTCAGACAGGAAGCCTCTGTGGGGGCTGGGAAGGTGCCGGAGGCTCACGTCAGTGACAGCAGCATTAGAAAGGCTTGTGTTTCCCACATGCAAGAGGTTTGAGGGTCAAGGCTGGAGCAGCATGGGGTGCAGTGTCACCAGGGGGTGGTCGTCTGTGACTGTCCCCCAGGAGCACACTGGCTTTCCCCAGCGATGTCACGTCAGGGGTCGGATCTGTAGCTGGTGTCAGTCAGTATAGCGCTATTGACTTCAATGGAACTACGGACATTTGCATCAGCTGATGATCTGGGCCATTGCATGCTTACTAGGTAAGACTTATCCTAGGACCGGGAGCTCCCTGGAACAAGGACGAGCTTTTTAAAGCCAATGTGTACAGCACCTGGCACTGTGGGGCTCTGATCCTGGACTGGTTGCCCCTAGGGGTTACTATAAAACCAATAAATAATAATAGACTAAAGACAGCCCAGGGATTTCAATGATCCTGCTGCACCCGGTAAAACAATGAAGGCTGATCCTTACCCAGAGAAATCAGATTTGCATAATTCTCCCTCATCACCTCCTGGTACAGCTCCTTCTGCCAGTCTGCCAGCATCTCCCACTCCTCCCGGGAGAAATAGATGGCGACGTCATCGAACGTCACCGGGACCTGCAATAACAAGCACCATACCCTCAGCACCTGCTGCTTCAGTCACCACTCGTCCCTGGCAGTTGTGGCGTTCCAGCCCAGCCTTCCAACCTCTCTAGGCCCCTTCATATCCTCCCCTGTCCTCCCTGGCATTGAAAAGGCTTCCCATTGCAGTGCCATTGGTGCATGCAATTCGTGGGCCGGTCCCCTCTTTTTCCAGATCATGAAACACACAGTAACTAAAACCCAGCCTAAAATCAAGCCCAGCAAAACCCTCCTGGGTATCTCTCTCCAGCTCCACCCGGCATTGTTACTCATTCCCCTTCACTTCCGTTTATAACCCCACTCCACCGCGCCCCCAGGTTCCAACCCATACCCCAGTGGTGGTGTCCAAACCAGTGCCTATTAGCGGAAAAATTAAGATTTCGTGACACCCTGCACTTAGGCTCCCTTAGTGTCTAATTCCATTGCTGCTGCTGATCTCCCCACAGCCACTACTTTTGTGAGTTCATCAGAATAAAAGCAATAACATTCGTCTGGCGTGATTGGTTCTTTATTAGCCCTCGCTGCTTATTGCTCATGGTTCCGCCAGCCTCCAGTTGCTTACAGGGTTTTTAACTCTTAATATTCCTTCCGGTGATGAAAGGTAGTGTAATCTAGTGGGAGAGAACTGGACTGAGACGAAGGAGATTTGGGTTCTATTCCTGGCAGCACGGTGCGTGACCTTGGGCAAAACACCTCCTCTCTGTTTCCCCTCCCACCCGTTGTCTATTTAGACTGTAACCTCCAGTGGAGGGGACCATCTCTTGCCACCTGTCTGTACAGGGCCTAGCATAATGGGGCCCGGATAGGATGTCCAGATGTCCCAATTTTATAGGGACAGTCCCGATTTTTGGGTCTTTTTCTTATATAGGTTCCTATTACCTCCCACCCCTTGTCCCGATTTTTCACATTTGCTGTCTGGTCACCCTAGGCCCGGATCTTGACTGCAGCCTCTAGGCTACCATCAATATCTATCCGTATATTGATAGACATTGCTAGAGATTAAAGTGTGACAAACCACACAGCGATTGCTAGGATTTCTCTCTTTTTCCACACGCCACGATCTACCTTCTTCCTGTCTGCTCAGCCTCCAGGGTCATTAGCGGATTCCTTTTAAGCCTTACAATGCCGGTTATCTGGATGAGCTGCTTTGTATATATTCTGGTTCTTTGCATGTATCCCATCTCCTGCTGTCCATCCACAGCTCCAGCCTAGGCGAGCACACCTCCTCTTTGGTAATTTTCTTACCCATGGCCAGATTTAAGCAGCACGTTATTAGTCGAGCCATTGTAGAGCCCTCGTTGATTTCATCCCCTACATTCACTCCCAGCCTGACCTTTTCCTATAGCGTTTTTTTGTTACCCCAAATCACCACAATTTTCAAAGTCCTTCTTATTCCTCTTAGCTCCTGTGATGGGGTGTCCTACTCAGATGGGTCCAGGCCATTCCGAAGTGCAGGATGGCTTGGAGGTCCCCTCTCTGCTTGGCACAAGAGGTGCTGGCAGACAATATTTTTAGCAAACAGTGAATTTGCTGGAAAAGGCATTTTTCCGGGCACCGAAACGATTTGTGAATGTGGGTCAAAATCAATGAATAGTTTTGGACAAAAAACCAAAATGAACATTTCAGAAATGGCAAAACATTTTGAAGCGTTTGGCGAGTTTGTTCTGAAATGACTTTTTCCAGACCAAATGTTGTTTCCAATCGACATTTGAAATCTTTAGTTGGACCCAGATGAAATGTTTGTGTTTGTTCATTCTGCTGAGAACATTTTTTTAAAATTCAGTTTGGGTGTGAAGCCAACCGGAGTTTTTTCTGGCTGTTTGGGTTTGGCCCCTGACTCAAAAACCCAGTTATTAACTCAGCTCCAGAGACAACCCCCAGACAGCCGTCGCAAGGTCATCCTGACTTTCTCCTGCCCTTATCTTTTGCTTTCACAGACTGATTATTCCTATTTGGCTGCCTCCCTTTTTCTGTTTCCAGCCTTTTTGGTTCACAGGGACCCAGTGAATTATAATTCTCCCAGTTGCGTTGCACACCTACTCAGCACTCTCTCCCAGTGTCTTGTAGATTCATCGGATATCCTCTCTTGTACTGAGTATGCACCAATCTTCTGCCCCAGTGCATACCCCATACAAAACTCATACCACGTCCTAATGCAATATGCTTAAGAAGTGTGCTGCCTCTCCTGCTAGGGGTGGGTTTGCATAGAGGATAATAGCCTGCTACTGCTACCATCTAATAGTGCTGCCCCTTCGGCTCAAGTAGTGGCCTCCCCTCCCCTATTTTGGTTCTGAAGCACCTAGGTTCAAATCCTGCTGGTAGCTTTAGAACTGTTCCATTATTTGTCCCCTAAGAAGTTCTTCACATAAACAAACATATGCACAAACACACACACATACACGCCCCCGCACACACACACATACACCCCCAATTAAATAAATCAAGCTCTTCCCCCCCCTCCATCGGCTAGGAAGGAAGGAAGAAATTGTTACTGTCACTTCTTTAGTTACACAGCTGGGGAGATGGCTCAGATGCTGTGGCCATAAGAGCCATATCTGCAGCCAGCCAGCAGCCAGCCAGCCAGCGTGTGCATCAGGGTACCATGCTGCGGGCACTCCGGACATGTCTGCACGCATCCCTGGTGCACCTGGTGCAGGGGGTAAAGGCCCCCGTCGGGCAGCGAGCGCAGCGCTGCGCATCGCCCCCCCCCCCGCTCCATAGCCACACAAGGGAAGTTGATTGTCAAATC
Source organism: Terrapene triunguis (assembly GCF_002925995.2). Classification (NCBI taxonomy): domain Eukaryota; kingdom Metazoa; phylum Chordata; order Testudines; family Emydidae; genus Terrapene; species Terrapene triunguis. The sequence continues at coordinate 134,420 of NW_020664794.1, read as the reverse complement.
TCCTACCTGAGCCAAAGCCCCTCCCGGCATTGTCCCGGCGGCTGGGCCGCAGGCGGGGGGAAAGGCTTGGCTGGAAGCTCTCCTGGCGCCCCGGCTCCAGCTGGGGGGTTCCCCCGTCCTCCGCTGCGCTCGCGGCTCCGCTCCCCGGGGCAGCCGCAGCCGGGCTTAGACGCGCTCCGGCTGGAACTGGAGCGGGCGGAGGGGGCGGAGGGAGACAAAGGCTGGCGAGCGGGGAGGGGACGGAGCCGCGCGGAACCCGAGATGTCTCCGGATTTGCCCGCACGAGCCGCGCACAGGTCTGGACACAAAGCGGCGCGGCAGGGCGCGCTCCGGGCATGCGGCCATGGCACCGAGCCCGGGTCACGGCAATGCCTCGGGCGCCCCCAGACAGAGCACCAGGCGGCCCTAGCCGCGCTAAACCGGATCACCAGGGATCCGGATCTTCCGTGTAAACCCCCCAAAATCACCCATAACAATCCGCGTTTCCCCAGGTTTAAAGTGAACGTGAGTTTCCCTAGCCACAAATGTCTATATCCGTGGTGCGCACAATGTGTCCCGATGTACAGGAGAACCCCACTGATGGGAGTCTCCGTTATCCGGCTCCTGTGTGACCCGAACCACCAGCCGCCTTGGGCTGACAGCGACGGGCTGGAGCAGTCAGCCCCAACCCCATCAGAAAACAAAGGGTTGAAAGCTCTTTGCCAGCTCCCCTGATTCGCCCAAGTTTGGGTTCTCCAGCGGGGCCCGGTTCGAGTGGATAAACGGGGCTCTGCTGTACATTTAAAGCGCCTTCAAAAATCAACCCCAGACGGGGGAGGTGCACTCAGCCGGTGACACTGGTGCTGTCAGTAAAAACTAGTGACTCCTTCACACCGGCTTTTCTTTTTTTACACAATGTAAAAACTAAAGATTCTCTGTCAAAATGCAGATTCCGCCTTTTTCCCCGTGGCAAACGGATTTCTAGGGTCCCCGATGATCACCCGGTTCTGGGGTAGCCTGGATCTTGGGCCTGGAGCACCAGGACAGCGATGAAGCTGGGCTCCTGCCAACAGACTTCTGGGTCCCACACTACTCTCAGGTAAACCCTACGGCGTTCCCAGGCCCTGACACCCCTCCATGAAGCCAAGCCAGGCCTCTCTGTCCTGGTGGGGCCAGGTCTGGGGCTCTCACAGTAGGTGGCATCAGTCCCAAAGCCCCGTATGCACGCGATGGGAACGTCACACCTCCCCAGCTGCGGCAGAAAGCAGCCCCTGGGCCCAGAAATGGTGTGTGTGTCAGGAGCTGGAGCTCAATGTCATGTCGTTGGGGGGTCAATCAGAGAGAGGTGTGTCCTGAGCATGGGGCTGGGAGCTAAGCCGGCTCCTGATCCTGGCTCTGCCACACAACGCTGTGCAGCCTTGGGCCCATCACTTAAGCTCTGTGTGCCTCACTTCCTCCCCCTGAGAAATGGAGCGAATTTCGCCGGCCTCTCACCTCAGGGGGATGCCAGAAGGGGTTAACGATGGCTTCTGAAGCCCTGTATAAGGGGGGCAGCTTGGGGGGGCATAGAGCCACCATAATGATTCTTACATGCCACCATCTTAGCAGAGAACATGGCCAAGAAAACGGGGGGTGGCACAGGCATCCCTGTGTTATGCTGACCCCCGGCTACTGGACTGGCCCCTTGGGGCCATGGCTAGCTGAACTAAAACAGCCCCAGAAGCAAACATCCAAAGCACAGTTCAGGATCTGGGTCATTAATATTTAAGATTTAAAGGGCCCGGGGCTCCGGCTGCGGTAGCGGCGGCTGGGAGCCCAGGGCCTTTTAAATCCCCCCCGGAGCTACCAGCTGCAGAGGTGGCTGTGCATTTGATTTTTCCTTCCTAAGTGAAGTACTTTGCACTTGTCTTTATTAAATTTCATCTTGTTGAATTTAGACCAATTCTCCAATTTTTCAAGGTCACTTTGAATTCTAATCCTGTCCTCCAAAGTGCTTGCAACCCCTCCCAGTTTGGTGCCATCTGCAAATTTCATAAGCATACTCCCCACTCCATTATCCAAGTCATTAATGAAAATATTGACTAGTACCGGACCCAGGACAGACCCCACTAGAGACGTCCTCTCAGTTTGACAGTGAACCATTGGTAACAATTCTATGAGTACGGTCTTTCAACCAGTTGTGCAGAATTTTGCACAATTGTACTGTCTATCACCCAACCCAGGAAGGCTGTGGACCCTGCTTCCCGCTCCCTCCCAGCTCCCTGAGGATGACCAGCAAAACTCATCGGAAGATGAGAACGAGGAGGCCAGAAAAGCCAGGATCCCTTTGGGACTCAGGACCCTGACACCGGCCACAGAGAAGGTGAGCCCAATTCCTGCCATGAGACTGATTCCTGCCGTGAAGTAACCAAGCCCGATTCCTGGACAGAAACCCAACCCCTCCAGGCAGGCCTGAGTTCCTCATCTGTACAACAATTCTAGTAGCACATCCTGACCTTCCCAGGGGCTGTGAGGATAAATACATTACAGAGCGTGAGGTGTTCAGGTGCTGGGGGCCAGGTGAGTACCTGCAGAGAGCATGTGATTCAGAAGTGTCAGCCCCGGAGCCCTCAGCAGTGGGAGAGGCTAGTGGGTGAGATTATCTAGCAACAGAGGAACACACTGTGCAGTCTTCAGACACGACATCTGTCTGAAGGGGGCAGGGAGGAGGGTGTTGGTGATGAAATCCAGAGCTGGGAATCAGGAGAGCTTGGTTTCATTCCTAGCTCTGTAATTGACTCACTGGGTAGATCAGCTAGGCCAAACCTTTCAAACCTGGGTGCTGAATGGTATGGAACTACATTGGGGGTCGGCAACCTTTCAGAAATGGTGTGCCGAGTCTTCTTTTATTCACTCTAATTTAAGGTTTCACGTGCCAGTGATACATTTTACTGTTTTTAGAAGGTCTCTTTCTATAAGTCTGTAATATATAACTAAACTATTGTTGTATGTAAAGTAAATAAGGTTTTTAAAATGGTTAAGAAGCTTCATTTAAAGTTAATTTAAAATGCAGAGCCCCCCGGACTGGTGGCCAGGACCCGGGCAGTGTGAGTGCCACTGAAAATCAGCTCGTGTGCCGCCTTTGGCAAGCGTGCCATAGGTTGCCTACCCCTGATCTAGATTGTATTTGATTGATTTCAGGGGGAGTTGCTGGGTACTCGGCCTGTCTGCAAATGAGGCTACTTATTTAAGTGCTTTAATATGGATACAGGGGTCTACTTTAGCTACCCAAGTTGGAATATTTTGGCCTTAGTCGCTTGGTGCCTCAGTTTCCCTTTCTGTAAAATGTTATGCTACTTTCTCTGCTATACCATACTTCTTCCTCTAGTTGTGCGAGCATGCTAAAAATAGCCATGTGGCTGCTGCTGCACAGGCGGCAGCTCAGACTAGCCACTGGTGTCCAAGACCCCCAGGGTCCGAGCTTGGGTGGCCGCCATCCATGCCGCCGAGTCCACACTGCTCTTTTTAGCCACTACTTTGAGCAGAGCTAGCATGAGTCTGTTTCCCCAGGCCGGGAGGCACGCTCCCAGCTGCAGTGTAGACATACCCATAATTAGTTAGCTGCTTCCCAGCCTGAGGGGGTGGGACTAGAGGGGTCCTCTGATGTTTTAATGGACACCTGGGCCTTGTACAAGGCCTGAGAGAGCTCAGGCTGGGAGAGGAATCACAGGAAGTGGGCTGGCTGCCCGACCCCGCTGGAGAAGGCCCGGAGCCAGCGTCTGCAGACAGGATGCCAGTGGAGCTAGGCTGGGGGCTGAGAGCTCTATACTGGAGCAGGGAGAAGACTCAAAGCTAGCCCAGAAAGGGATTAAGAACAGGGCCCAGAGGGCAGACTGAAGAAAAGCCCAGGAGGGGCAGAAGAACCCTTTGTTTGCTGGGACTTTTCAGTTGGACTTGTTTGTTTGTGGCTTGGCCAGAAGGCTAAGCCACATCTCCAGCACAGACCCAGCGGGTGGAGTTTGAGGGCCTGAGGAAGATGGCAATGGAGGCACGTTGCCCCTGAGCGGCCAGTGGCCACAAGGGGGTGCACAGGAGGTGGCCTCACCCTGTTATAGAGCAGGAGACATTCCAAGCAGTTTGTCTCCCAGGACAACATGACACTTGTGTCCTCGAGCCGTAATAAAACACGGCACAATGTCCCGCTTGGATGGAGAAATGCAACGAGGCAACTGCCCTGTGACCTCAGGGGACCAACCAACCCATTTTAAGGTAGATGGTAACGTGCATTTTACCTGAACAAAGGATCCCCCTTAAATGCAGACTCCCGAGGGACCCAGTTAGCTAATGGCGGGATTTTGAGATGTGGACATGTGGTAACTGGACTGCAGCTTAACTCACATAGGCCACTGCTCAGTGACAGATCTGTCTGCTCCCCTGAGGGCGCCTGTCCCTCCTAGCCTCGGACAGGTACGGAGCAGTAGGGGCTGCACTTCGCAGCAGGGAGATCAGCTCCCCCCCCCACAAAGCACCTCCCTTTTCCCAGTGGGGGCTGAGATGGGCCTTAAGTTAGACACAGAGTCCTGCCCCCTGCTCCTCCTCTTCTCCCCGAGGCCCCACCCCTGGCCAGGCCGGAAGACGGAGCCAAGCCATGGTAAGGAGCCCCGGACCCTCCATCTGCCCTGGGCGGCATGCCCGGGGGGGTGGGGACATGGCCAGGGGCTGCTCTCGGGTATCCTGGCCCTGCACGCAAGGCAGGTGGAGGATCCAGAGTTCCCCACAGCTGCCTGGGCTCCCTGAGCGGCTCTTACCATGACCCGGCTCTGGGCTTCCGGTCTAGCCAGGGGGCGGATCATTGGGGAGAAGAAGAGGAGCAGGGAACAGGGCCACACTTCCGGTACTGGTGCCCCCAGTCTTCTACACAGGATCTAAAGCTCCCGTCATGTTTCTCAGACATCCTTAAAATTGTTTTTAAGCATGAAACACCACTCCTCCGATTAAATTAAACACAGCTGTCAATGTATTGTTTCAGAAGGTGGAGGATGTACCCGGGGAGCACTATTTTAGATTTGATTCTGACTCACAGGGAGGAACCGGTTGAGAATCTGAAGGTGGAAGGCAGCTTGGGTGAAAATGACCATGAACAGAGGTCATTATTCTCAAGGCAGGAAGGGCGTGAGAGCAGCAGAACAGAGACAATGGGCGTCAGAAAAGCAGACTTCAATAAACGCAGGGAATTGGTAGGTAAGGAGGTCCCACAGGAAGAAAATCTAAGGGAAAAAGGAGTTCAGGAGAGCTGGCAGTTTGTAAAAGAGACAATATTAAAGGCACAATGGCAAACTATCCTGATGTGAAGGAAAGCTAGGTAGAATAATACGAGACCAATATGGCTACCTCAGGAGAGCTGTAATGACCTGAAAATCAAACAGTAAAAAGAGGAAACGTGGACAAATTGCTAAGGATGACTACAAAAGGACAGCACAAGCATGCTGGGACAAAATCAGAATGGGTAAGGCACAAAATGAGTTACAACTAGCAAGGGACTTAAAAGGCAGGACAAAGAGGTTCTATAAATACATTAGAAGCAAGACAAGGACAAAGAAACGTACAAGTCCATTACTTAACGGGGAAGGAGAGCTAATGACAGAAGGAAATTTTATCAGCTGGCACAGAAGGCTGAAGTGTTTAATACCTTTTTTGCTTCGGTCTTCACTAAAAAGGTTAATTGTGACCAGATGTTTAACACAATTAATATTAATATTCAGGGGGAAGGAAAACAGGCCAGAATAGGAAAAAACAGGTTAAAGAATATTTAAATAAGTGAGATGTATTCAAGTTGGCAGCGCTTGATTCAATGCACCCTAGGGTACTTAAGGAACTAGGTGAAGCCATCTCTGAACCACTGGTGATTGTCTCGGAGAACCCCTGGGATAGGTGAGGTTCAGAGAACTGGAGAAGGGCAAACAGAGAACCTATCTTTAAAGAGGGGGAAAAGGAGGATCAGGGGAGTTATAGACAGTCAGCCTTACTTTGATCTCTGGCAAGCTACTGGACCAAATGATTAAAGAATTTGTAAGCGCCCAGAGGATAATAAGGTGAGATCCAATCGAATTTTTTCTTGGTTCATCTTCCTTCCATCAGTTCTAGGTTCTCCTCCCTAACCCATTCCTCTGCTTCCTTAATATGGATGCATTCTAAGGGCCAGATCCTCAACTGGTGTAAATTGTCAGAGTCCTATTGAATGCAATGGAGCTACACTGGTTTTCAGCAGCTGAGGATCTGCCTCCAGATATTGACAACGGTACCTTTGTGTGTTTTCTCTGCAGCTGCTACCATTGCAGCTTTCAGGGCCTCCCCCTACTCACCGGTGGAATGTCTGCACCAGATAAGGAGGAGAAAGAAGAGGGCTCAGGATGACAGGTTGCAGGAGATCCAGCAAGCCAGTGCTGCATGAGAGAACAAGCACAGGGCCTGACCCCTGGGGCACTCCGCTTGATACCGGCTGCCAACTAGACATCGAGCCGTTGATCACTACCCATTGAGCCCGACAATCTAGCCAGCTTTCTGTCCACCTTATAGTCCATCCGTCCAATCCATACTTTTTTAAATTGCTGGCAAGAATACTGTGGGAGACCGTATCAAAAGCTTTGCTAAAGTCAAGATATATCACATCCACCGCTTTCTCCATATCCACAGAGCCACTTATCTCATCATAGAAGGCAATCAGGTTGGTCAGGCATGACTTGCCCTTGGTGAATCCATGTTGACTGTTCCTGATGCATAGATACTCACTTTCAGTGCATAGCAAGGATCCATAGCTACCTCCAGAGTCAGGACTTTGGCACGTTCCAAGAGATCCCGCTGCCTTTGCCCAGGATCCGTGGAGGTACGTGGCCCCTCTTCCATGTGAGCATCCTCCAGAACAAGGAGTTCACTGCAACCTCTCTTATACCGAGCAGATTCCTTGGGGCTCTTTCCAGTCCTGTCAGTCTCTCTGAACTCCCATGGGTCATTTCCTGCTCTACCCTTTGGAAAATCTCCTTGTGATGGATTGCCCTCCACTCCAGGGTGCCACCTGACATACTGGGGTCCCAATGAGACCACCCGTTCCACCAGCCTGGGCTCCCTCACCCTGTCCTGGTGTGCCAGGCCCACAAGCCTCCTCTAGCGTGCACACACAGAGGTAGGGACATGCCCAGCTGCAGGAAGACACAGGCACTGAAATCAGCTCTGCATGGGAAGACTCAGCTAGGGGATTGCCCAGGACTCAAGTGCACACCCCCTCTGGGGTGCAAACCCAAAATTATATTGTCTTGCGCTGCACAGAAATCTGTACAGTGTAAGCTCAGGAAAATCGCCCCCTCCCTCAATGTGGAGGAAGATATGCATAGCGTTTTGCCCCCCTAGTTATGAATTGCACGAACTGGTTTATAGAAAACAAAAATGTATTAACTACGAGGAATAGATTTTAAGTGATTATAAGGAATAGCAAACAGATCAAATTAGATTACTGAGCAAACAAAGCAAACACACAAACTAAGCTTACTACACTAAAGAAACTGGCTACAAGTAGTAATTTCTAACCATAAATGTTGTTTTAAGCAGGTTGCAGAGATTCCTGAAGACAAACTTCTTTTGCTTGCAGCTTAGAATTCCAGATATTCCTTTCACAGGCCAGACACTTCTAGCCTGGGTCCAGTTCTTCCCCAGTTCAGTTTTAGGTGTTTTTAGCAGTCATCTTGGGCTGGGATTCAGTGAAGAACCGACCCTGATTAACTCACTCCCCAGCCTTAAATAGGATTTACATATGGTGGGAATTCTTTGTTTCCCAGTTTGATCCCCACCCCCTAGTAGTGGAAAAATACTAGCAGTCCAGTACCAGGTGACATGATCACATGACCCTGCAGTGTCAAAGCAGCATCCCAGGAAGCTTCTCAGGAAGGTGCGAGATTAGTATCTTCAAAGTCCTATTGTTCTCCTTAATGGCCCATCCAGGCTGATTGCCTACGGTCTGGTGGGCATTCCCCAGGTGTATTGTTACATAGTCAATATTCCTAACTTCAGATACAGAAATGATACATGTGTACAAATAGGATAATCATAGTCAGTAGATCATAACCTTTCCAATGATACCTCACATGACCCATCTTGCATAAAACATACCTTAGTTATGCCATATTCATATCACTTAGGAAGGAAGAATCCCATGCACCACTACAGGCTGGGGACCGACTGGCTAAGCAGCAGTTCTGCAGAAAAGGACCTAGGGATTACAGTGGACGAGAAGCTGGATATGAGTCAACAGTGTGCCCTCGTTGCCAAGAAGGCCAACGGCCTTTTGGGCTGCATTAGTGGGAGCAATGCCTGCAGATCGAGGGAAGTGATTATTCCCCTCTATTCGGCACTGGTGAGGCTACACCTGGAGTATTGTGTCCAGTTTTGTCCCCCCACTACAAAAGGGATGTGGACAAATTGAGAGAGTCCAGCGGAGGGCAACGAAAATGATTAGGGGGCTGGGGCACATGACTTATGAGGAAGGAACTGTGGTTATTTACAGGGCCGGCTCCAGGCACCAGCCTACCAAGCATGTGCTTGGGGCGGCACCTGGAGGGGGGTGGCGCTCAGGCCCGAGAGCAGGGCCCCGGCCGGGCTCTCTACCCTCCTCGCGGCGCTCCTGCCGCCGGGGAGAGCGGGGCCGCCCTCCCCCGGTGCTCCGGCTGGTCGGGGAGAGCGGGCCCGCGGCCAGGCTCGCTGCCCTCCTCTGGGCGCTCCGGCCGGTCGGGGAGAGCGGGGCCCCGGCCGGGCTCGCCGCCCTCCCCGCGGCACTCCGGCCGGCCGGGGAGAGCTGGGCCGCGGCCGGGCTCTCTGCCCTCCCCTGCCACGCTCCCCGGCGGAGGGCGGCGGGAGGCTTTTTTGCCTGGGGTGGCAAAAAAGCCAGAGCCGGCCCTGGTTATTTAGTCTGGAGAAGAGTGAGGGGGGATTTGATAGCAGCCTTCAACTATCTGAAGGGAGGTTCCAAAGAGGATGGAGCTCGGCTGTTCTCAGTGGTGGCAGATGACAGAACAAGAAGCAATGGTCTCAAGTTGCAGTGGGGGAGGTCTAGGTTGGATATTAGGAAACACTATTTCACTAGGAGGGTGGTGAAGCACTGGAATGGGTTCCCTAGGGAGGTGGTGGAATCTCCTTCCTTAGAGGTTTTTAAGGTCAGGCTTGACAAAGCCCTGGCTGGGATGATTTAGTTGGGGTTGGTCCTGCTTTGAGCAGGGGTGGGACTAGATGACCTCCTGAGGTCCCTTCCAACCCTGATATTCCATGATTCTATGATCTTGGATTTTATTGAACATCAGGAGACTCCTGTGGTGAAGGAACCATATAGCTGTGTGGAAAGCTCTAGCCAAAAGCAGGGTCTCGGAAGGCCTGGAGGAGAGTCCATATCATTGCTCTAGGTGCCTGAAAAGCGTTAGCTTTAGATCATATCTCCCCATTCACAAATGAACCCACCCAGGGAGAGGCCCTTCTGCTGCACTGTGTGTGGGAAAGGCTTCATTGAGCAACACCCGCTCACCAGGCGCTCCAAAACCCCACACAGACAGACTGTACTGCTGCCCACGGCAAGAGAGGAGCTTTGCTGAGAACACACCAGCCTTCACACAGCAGAGAGGCTGTGCCACTGCACTCAGAGAAAGAAGGACTTCAGGGCTAAGCGCTTTCTCACCAAACACTCCATAGTCAGTGATGGAGAATCCACCACCACCCTTGTGGTTAATGATTCTCGCCATTAAAAAAATGACACCTTATTTCCAATCTGAATTTGTCTGGCTTCAATTTCCAGCCATTGGATCATGTTATACCTTTGTCTGCTAGATTGACGAGCCCATTATTAAATATTTGTTCCCCGTGTAGATACTTATAGACTGTAATCAAGTCGCTCCTTAACCTTCTCTTTGTTAAGTTAAATAGAGAGACTCAAAGAGCTCAAGCACTAGAAGGCAGGTTTTCTAATCCTTTAATTATTGTCCTGGCTCTTCTCTGCATCCTCTCCAATTTATCAGCATTCCTCTTGAATTGTGGGCACCAGAACTGGACACAGGATTCCAGCAGCAGTCACACCAGTGCCAGATAAGAGATAAAATAACCTCTGTACTGCTGCTCAAGTGTCCCCTGCTTACACATCCCAGGATCGCATTAGTCCTTTTGGCCATAGCATCACACTGGGAGCTCAGCTGATTATCCACCATGTCCCCCATATCTTTTTCAGAGTCACTGATTCCCAGGATAGAGTCCCCCATCCTGTGAGTATGGCCTATATTCTTTGTTCCTAGATGTATACGTTTACACTGAGTCATATCAACACTAATGGTCCAGCCGGGTCCTGGGCACTGTGCTTACAATCTAAATAAAGACAAACGGAGGGGAAACAGGCACGGCGTGGAGACTTGTGCAAGAGATCCCCCAGCAGGTTGGTGGCAGATAGAGACTAGAATTGTGGTGTCCTGCCTGCTTTTTCCATAGACTTGGCAGAATTTGATTTTTATTTTTTAATTATTTTACAACAGTCAAATTTGAGAGTCAAAAAGATAACGCTTTATCACTGTTAAAACACCAACTGTCAACCTGTCCAAATATACAAATACAAATACCCCTTCATTTAAAATCAAACGCTAACAAGTTCTCAGGCAGTATTTCTCTTCTTTTACCTGTCTGTAAACGTCCATTAGTAGAGATAGGAACATTTCTGGTAGGTTTCTGTGTACCTGAAATTGGCTTTCCTAAGAAAAATCTCTCCATGGGGAGGGATAGCTCGTTGGTTTGAGTGTTGGCCTATTAAACCCAGGGTTGTGAGTTCAATCCTTGAGGGGGACATTTAGGGATCTGGGGCAAAAATCTGCCTAGAGATAGGTCCTGCTTTGAGCAGGGGGTTGGACTAGATACCTCCTGAGGTCCCTTCCAACCCTGATATTCTACCATTCTATGAAATCTAATCCTTCCAAATCATGCTGGCAGGGCAATGGTCCATCCATCCATCCCAGTGGCCTGTCCTTGGACAGGGGCCAATGCCAGGTGCTTCAGAGGGAATGAACACAACAGGCAATCAATCATCCAGCTGCTTGGCAGCCAGAGGCCTTAGGGGCACCCCAGGGTGGCGGCTGGGCACCTTGGCGAACAGACACCAGCAGAGCCTATTTAGCCGCTAGACTTCGCTGCCTTGCGGATGCTCGGCCCAGCCCCGCCGCTGCTGGTCCCAGGACAAGCCCGGCTGTCCCAAGCGCCCCCAGCTGGGGTCGGGCGGCTGGAATCCACCAGTCTCAGCGCCGCCTTCCCCAGCCGGGCTCCGGTCACACCCCACCCGCCGGCAGGGGCCGCTGCCGCCCCGCTCCTCCCCGCCGCTCCCGGGCCCCGGCAGCCAGGCCGCGGCTCCCTCCCTCCCGGCTGCGCTCGCTCTGCTCCGCCCGGCAGCGGGGCCGGCCCGTGGCGAGGCGAGGCGGCGCCGGGACTCTGCCCAGCCCGGAGCGGGAGCGGAGCTCGGCCGGGCCGGGCCCGCTGGAGAAGCCCCGCCCGGGGGGGGCCATGGCCGAGCGGGCCGCTGCCCAGGTAAGGGCCCGGCGGGCGGGGGAGCCTCGGGCCCCGGGAGCTTCTCCCCGCCCGGCCTGGGCCCCGGGAGCCGGAGCGCGGGGCTGCCCGGCCGGGCTGGGGGCTGAGCCCCGGGGCGGGGAGCAGGGACCCGCCCCGCTGGCTTCGGGCCTTCACGGGAGATTGGCCGCTGGAGGACTCGGGTTTGTCGGGTGTCGGGTAGTTCCCGGGTGGCCTGGGTCTTTGTCCCCCCCGGGGGAAGCCAGGAAGTGGTTGTGAGCGGAAGGGTCCAGGCTGCGGGGGGGTGAGGAACTGGAGGTCCTGTCTACACTATAACCGCAACAGTGTTTTTGTCCCAGTTTGGGACGCAAGTCTGAACCAGTTGCAGCAAACACGCCTCAGTTGTGTCTCTTCAGCCCCTTTTCCACCCCACGGCCGTTTCCCATCCTCCCTACGGAGCTTGTTTCCGTGCGTTCCGGGCTCATCCAGGCACCTACCCGGGCGGCCGCCGTGTGCCCAAAAATCAACACGCAGTGCAGCACGTGGGGGCCGTGCCCTCTGGGGCGTCCTAGCAACAGCAGTGTCAACCTGGTTACGCAGGCCTGGCTGCCCATTGTGGTGCCAGGGCTGTGATGCTGATCCATGCCATCCTCACACGTGCTCACAGAGTCTCTCGCCCTCAGCAGGGACTGAGCAGGGTTTTCTCAGCACTGACTGCTTGGACACTGTCGGTCTCTTCCTGCTCTCAGTCTCCCCCCCCTGCCCCCCCGCTGGTGCCCAGTTGGCGTGTGCTTGTCACGAGCAGGGAAGAGGAGTAGGAGGAGACCGATATTGGCAGCACCAGAGCCTACAGGCTCGTGTTACCCCCCAACTGGCCTTCCCAGGCTCTACCACTCTTTCCACTTGAACCAAGGCTGGCCTGGTCCCTCTCCGATACACCCATCTTGCTGGTTTCTCCAGGGCTCTCTTCCATCCTGCGACTCCTTCCCCTGCACACCTCTCATACCGCTCACGGTCAGGCCGTGGGGGCGATGGTTGGCTCTTTCCAGCGGTGAGAAATGTCACGCATGGAACGCCACTCAGCTGAGTGGTAAGAGTCTCTGGTGTGGGATAGGCCTGGCATGTGGTCCCCAAGAACCTTCTCCACGTCTGTTTTGAAATGGCAGCGGAATTAGGTCCCCTGGTGGAAGAAGCGTTCAGATCAGCGGGTGTAGCGAGTACGTCGCTGACGAGCCTGAGAAGTTTATATCGTTAGAGTCCCAAACCCACCAACGTGAGGCTGACAGAGAAGGGTCTGTTGCCATTTTTGTTGTTGCATCTGGAAGGCAGCCGTAAAAGATTAACTCTCGGGCCCAGAGAGCGTGGAGCAGCCTGGAACACGTGAGCGGGCCGTACGCCCTTTCTCTTTGTGGCCGATCTCTTCTTCTCTCCTTGCAAGCAGGCTCCGCAATGGGATGTCACAGCAGAGCAACCAGTGCCTTTAACCCCCCCGGCTGCCTCTGATCATACTTCTGAGGCAGAAATGCAGCTGCCGCTGGAACAGACTGCCATGTGGCCCGAGGTGACTGTGGAGACGACCGTGGAGTCGCATGCCACGCGACTGTTGACGCTAGAGGGAAGAATGGGGATGGCGGAGAACAAACTAGTCGGCTGCGAGAGGACAGTGGTGGAGTTTGGGAACCAGCTGGAGAGTAAATGGGCCGTGCTGGGAACTCTGATCCAGGAGTACGGGCTGCTGCAGAGGAGGCTGGAGAACATGGAGAACCTGCTGAAGAAAAAAGATGTCTGGATCCTAAAACTTCCCCCAGGCGCCCAGGGAGAAGTCCCTAAGGTAACAATATCCCAGCCAGCACTGAGGGGCAGAAGTAAAGCTGTCCCCTCTATTAGATGTCCCAGGGGTGTGTAGCCCAGGGATATTCAGGTCTGTTACAAAATGGCTTGGATAGACTGGGTGCACTGGTGCACAACGAAGCACCAGTCGGGGCTCCTTAGCTCCATTCTGCTCCTCCCCATCTACAGACCAATAAAAGGGGGAGAACTACAAGACACTCTCTTACGCTGAGATACCGTGACAGGCTCTCAGATCCGGAGTGAGTACAGGGAGCCATGCAATGAGACCAGGAAATTAGCACGTGTAGTCTAGAGCTATCGATTTGAACGTTGGCAATCGAGTCTTAACCTGTAGTATTGAGCTTGCAGCTTTTCGTAGTATGCAACTGGTCAGTGATCAGTTTAAGTGCCAGTCTTTGGTTTTATGTATTTTCCTTCATAAGGAGCGAGGGATGCAATTGCTGATTCGGCACCCAGAGAGAGGAGGAAAGGGGGTAAAGGGAAAACAGGTGATATTAATTGGTCCAGAGCATCCTAGCCATGGTCTCCTCCCATAGAGCTATCACAGATTCGGCGAACAGGTATCCCTGCTGGCAGGGAGAGGTTTGAGGGGGCCAGGGGCGAGGTACCTGCGGTTACATCAATCAAACTATTGCAGGCTAAGGCATGAAGAGGGGAGTAGAGCCATGCTCAATCAGCAGTGGAAGGCTAGATGAAAGTATTGGGTTTGGAGAAGGCATGAGGGAGAATGCTTGGCATACGCACTGCTGGAAGCTTTCAGGATGTAAGGGCAGCATGAGAAGAGACATAAAGTCAGAACCTGGAGAAGCTGACAGAGTGTTAAGAAGAGGGAACTGGGCAGAGTACGGGCATGAGAGGGAGCGTTAGGGGCGCTGTGAGAGGCAGGGGTGAGCTGCGTCACGCTCTGACGGTGATGACGAAGGAGGTTTGTGTGACACTGTGCTGGGGAGGGGAGATGCTGAATACTCTCCCCAGTGGGGGCAGGAGGTGCTGAGGGTGTGACGCTTGTGATTTCAGGTCCCTGTGAAGTTCGATGAGGTCTCGGGCTGTTTCTCCGGGCAGGAGTGGGGGGTTTTAGAGCAACGGCGGGAGGAGCTTCACAAGAACACAATGAGGAACAACTATGAGACGTTGATCTCGCTGGGTAAAGATGAGTTGAAAATTCCTTTAGTATCAGTCAGATCTTGGAAGTGCCAGATTCTGCTCAGGCTGTAGGCACCTGCTAGCCCGGCCTCTCGAAGACTCTGGTCTTATCCACAAGGAGGTAGGGAGCCCCTCTTCCTGATCTCTCTCCCCATGCATGATGGGGGGTACCTAAAGCGTATCCTGCTCCACACTACTTGGCTGATCAGATTCGGGGAGCGCTCCTGTGATCAGCTCACAGTGCCTGAGCCCCGACAAAGCAAGCCAGTCCCACATCAGCCCTGTCGGTTACGAAAAGAGCAGCCACCCTATCCTTTACTGCCACCGGGGCTAGCCATGGCCTCTGGTGATGGAAGGGGGCTGGTTTAAACTAGTTAAAGAGTCTGTGGATTTGTAGGTGTGAACTCAGTGAATTATTAACCAAACCCTAATCCCTTAATATCCTTTCCCATGAACAGACAATGCTGCTTCCACGCCTGATGCTCAGTCCCCGATTGAAGTCCAGGAACAGCAGGAATCTCGAAAAAGAGAAACCCCGCCGGATCCCAGCACAGGTGAGGAGGAACTGACCAGAGCAACTGGAAGCAGCAAGACGTCGTCAAGGGCAGGAAATTAACATGAGCTTCCTGTGCTCTTGTAGTTGTTGTATTTCTTCTGATGAGTTCGATCAACGTGTTCCTTCTCTGTGGGAGTTTTCGCCAATCACAGCTAGTGCTGGCGCCAGCCAGCTGTTGCCATCTGCCCTGAAATCCTCCCTAAAGGGTTCAGCGGATGTGAGAGAAACCTAATGCCATTCTCCTTCCCGTGAACAGGATCTCCCACTTCTACTCCCAGCGACAGCTCATGGATTAAACAAGAGGAAACGCCATGTGCTGAGAGTCAGGGGGGCTTGGTGGAGAGAGAAATCCCTACAGATCCCATCAAGGGTGAGTTACGTATACAGGAAATGCTTTGCCGGCAGAGAAGAGGGATGTTACTGGGCAGTGGAGGTAGATCACAGGCTGGAGGACCAGAACATGGGGGTGGGAAGGTGATAAGTATGTAAGGACAAGGTAGCTATGGTGAAGCAGTGGGGGGGGGGGGCTTTATGATTGTTTATTTGTATGGCTCCAGCAGTGTCTGCAGACAGGAACCCTCTCCACTCACAAACACCTTCCTGGGCTTCCCTGGTGACTGAGGAATGTCCTGGGAAGAGGTTGCTGTTAAATCCTCTCTGGATTCCCTTTGTATTCCAGCAGACGAGTGGTGTCTTGAGGACAGTGCTGCCATCCCGGAACTTCCCAAGGGGGCGCAGGGAAGCTCAGAGGAGGATTTCCAGAGACCTGCTGCGAGATGGAGCCCCGGAAGTCAGTGCAGCTCATTGACACAGCACGGAAACCCTGCAGGAAGCAGCCTGGGCCAGCCCACTCTGTGTGGAGGAGACTTCAGCGGCCTTGCAACAGCCACTGAGCAGGAGGAAAGTCACCCAGGAGAGGGGCCGTATATATGCAATGAATGTGGGGAAAGCTTTGTCTGTAAGCAGTTGTTCGCAGTGCACCAGGGAGTCCACGCAGCAGGGGGAGTCTGCATTTCTCCAGCATGTGGAGAAGGCCTCAGTCAGAAATCCAGTCTCCTACATCCCCAGAGAAGCCAGGTCCTGGGAGGTGCAAAGCCCTACAAATGCTCTGAGGGCGAGATAAACTTCAGCCTCAAATCCAGCCTTCTCAAGCACCAGGTCAGTCACACAGGCCCGTACACCTGCGCTAAGTGCAGGAAGAGCTTCAGGCTGAAGATAAGCCTCCTCGTCCACCAGCGACTCCACGTGGGGAAGGGCGAGGGCTCGCTGCTCTGTACGGACTGCGGGAAGAACTTCACCCACCCCTCGCAGCTGGTCCGGCACCAGCGGATCCACACGGGCGAGCGGCCCTACCAGTGCACCGACTGTGAGAAGAGCTTCACGGAGAAGTCCAAGCTCACCAACCACTACCGCACGCACACCGGCGAGCGGCCCTACGCCTGCGCCCAGTGCGGGAAGCGCTTCATCCGCAAGCACCACCTGCTGAAGCACCAGCGCGTGCACACGGGCGAGCGGCCCTACCAGTGCCCCGAGTGCGAGAAGAGCTTCACCCAGAAGTACTACCTGGTCGATCACCAGCGGCTGCACACAGGCGAGCGCCCCTTCCAGTGCCCCACCTGCCAGAAGAGCTTCACCGAGAAGTCCAAGCTCACCAGCCACTTCCGCATCCACACGGGGGAGCGGCCCTACCACTGCGGAGAGTGCGGGAAGCGCTTCACGGAGAAATCCCAGCTCACCAACCACTTCCGCATCCACACCGGGGAGCGGCCCTACGCCTGTGCCCAGTGCGACAAGTGCTTCATCCGCAAGCACCACCTGCTGAAGCACCAGCGCGTGCACACGGGCGAGAGACTCCACCGCTGCCCCCAGTGCGAGAAGAGCTTCCGCTACAAACAGTCACTGAACTGCCACCTGAAAATCCACCTGGGGAACCACTGCCCCATGGGCAGAGCCCTGTCCCCTGAGCAACAAACCCCGGCTAGACCTCTTTGTGTGTGAGAGAGACGGGGCAGGAGTCCCTGGGCGGGGAGTGCCTTGCAGGTCCTGACGTCATGTGACGTACAGGGAGGCTGGGATTTCCAGTTTGACCTACAGGAGTGTGCAGTGTTGTCATAGCTGTGTTGGTCCCAGGATATGAGAGACAAGGTGGGTGAGGGAATCTCCTTTTATTGGACCAAATTCCGATAAGATATTACCTCACCCACCGTGTCTCCCTACAGGAGTTAGACATCCAACTCCGGGGCATCACCTTCCCTGAGGCTGCTTGGAAAATCGCAGCCTAAAACAACCCACTAAATTCCTTAAACATCCAGCCTACAGCCAGTGCTGGATAACTGTTTTATAACTGCTGGCAGTTTCATGCCACTATCCTTTAAGGGGTATTTAATAAAACTACCTAGTTCTCACGTGGCACTTTTCATCAGTAGAGCCCAACGTGCTTTCCAAATTTAAAATTATTTTAACAGGGTCTAAATTTTGGGAGCCCAGCTGGAGAAGCCTTAACGGAGCCTGCTTGGCACTTGCTTAAAATCAGACCTCTTGAAGGCCAAATCAAAAACTGAGGGGGCCCCCAAATCACTTGTCACTGCTGAAGAACATAGGCCATGATGTGCGGCTGACTCCTGTTTAAAGTCTCTTTGGTAATAAATATGAACTTTTTCCGGGGGGGGCTTTCAAGTTGGGAGGTGTTGCCAGCTATTCATTGGCTTGTGGATATTCGGAAGGGGTACAGGTTCCACTTTCACTGTTGTTCCATCTCATTTTGCTGCCACACCGAGCCAGGAGAGGGAAGCATTAGACTAAAAAGCCCGGTGGTGTTGAAACGCCATGATCAGCGCTCCTACCTACGGGCCAGGGGCTGGAACGGGGACTTCCTCCCCGCCCTGTTTGGAAGGGAAGGTTTACGCTGGGTGGAAAGAAGGAGGCAGATGCACAGTCTAAGCCTGACGTTACCAGGTACTGAGTGGTCTCCGGTCCTGTTGACTGCAATGGGAGTTGATGGCACAGCTCAGCACTTTGTAGGATTAGACCCACAGAGTGGAGAGCTTAAAAGCAAGAGGGACCGAGGGCCTGCAGTGAGCAGCTGAATGGAGTAAAGAAAGCATGGAAAGGGCAGCACTGGGGGGGATGGGGAGGCAGGTGGCAGTGAGTGGAGAATGGAGCAAAGGGGACAGTGAGGAGGGATGGTGGGGGTGGGGGGAGAAAAGAGAGGTGATCCTCCCAGGAGGAGAGCAGAGTCCCTCAGCTCTTCGCTCCGCCTCTGGTGAGGGGAGTTTGATAGCTGGCAGGCTCAGGCTTGTTTGGTTTGGGGCCAGTGGAAAGGTGGCCACAATCCATTCAGATTCATAAATGGAGGGGGTGTCACTCTTGGTCAAGTAGATCATGGTTTCTGAGTACACTTTCCAGTAAACATCCTAAAGAGCTGCTGGGTTGGTGACAGTAAAACCTGGCAGGGTGTCTCCTGAATGATCCAAACCATGCGGACAAGGAGGGAATTCAAACACTTGTGTAAATATCAGTTGAATGAACACGGTGCCTCTAACTAAACGTCTTTCCCTTGGTTTCAAGTCAGGTGCATGTCTGTGTTTTGTACCATACCCCTTTCCATTCGGCCACCTGTGGAACTTGCTTAATGAGCGTCACTAACCCAGCCCACCTCTGTTTTTTCCACTGGTCTATCTTCCACTCCTCCCCTTGCTGCCGCCACTCTAACCTCCGCCTGCTACAAGCTGAGTTTCACTAGCACTTTCCCAATGCTTGTCGGGTGAAAGACCCATTTTCAGGGTCAGGCCTATTCATTTAACACCCCCAGCGTTGTGAGGTCAGTGAATATGCCCATTGGACAGATGGGGAAACGGAGGCAGTGAGTGCCGAAGGCACTAGTCCAGGGCTGGTGTTGTTAGTACTCCTGTTAGAGGTGTATGAAACACTTAAGTGAATCTCCTGCATTAACCTGAAGTTTAAGACTGATGTGAATGGAGCCACCAGCGTGTGCTCCTGAAAAGCCTGTGGTTGTGCATGGCCCCTGTGCTGGCCTCCCCCTCCCCACGTTTGTGCCCACGTTGGCCTGCACACCCAACTCTCCCTCTGTTCCAGTCTAGGGGGCCCATCTCCTTGGCTTGCCTAGGAATGGCAGAGGGGTGCTAGGAGGCCGGTCCCAGTCCCTCGTCTGGTTTTGGGGAGGTGCCTGGTGTTGGGCTGCTGTTGCCTAACCCTGAAAAATCTTCCAGGGTGGAGGGTAGGACACAGCCTGCCACCCCCAGCCTGGGGCTGAGGGACTAGCAACTGCCCCCTGCCACTAGGGGTCAGCATTGAAACGTGGGCGCGGGAGAATCTCAATGGCTGGCACCGGGGGAGGGTGACAGCAGGTACCCCCCCCCATTGCCCAGCGCCAGCTTGCCAGGGGTCCTGGGACATGGGAGCCCTGCTCTCACTGGGGCGCGTTTGCTGCGGGGAGGAGGAGAAGCCGCTTCCCCGCCCCTGCCAGGTGTAACGGGGGGTCTAGCCAGACCCTGCAGGGGACGGCGAGGGGTGCCCCCCGTGCCCTGCCCCACAGCTAAGGCGTGGGGCGGGGGGTGTCCCGCAGGGTCTGTGACCTGCGCCCCCTCCTGGGTGGCTGTTCTACCGGCAGGGCGGGGGTGGGGCGGGGGCTGCCCGGGGTGGGGAAGTGAGCGCTGGGCCGCCGGTGCAAGGAACCCCCTTTTCCACTCTGGGGCTTCACCCCACCCGCTACCCCGCCCCAGGGATCCCCGCCCGGTGCCCTGATACCCCGCTGCTCCAGGGACTCCCCAATACCCCCCGCCCGGTGCCCTGATACCCTGCTGCTCCAGGGAACCCCCCAGGCTGCTCCCACATTGACCCCTGTACCCCTTCCTCCCAGCCAGCTCCCCCCACCGCCCACTGGCCCCCCCAGGGATACTTTCCCTCTATCCCTGCCAGGCAGTTCCCCTGGCATCCCTCCGAGCTAGCTCCCCCCAGGCAGCTGCCCGAGAAACCCCCCCTGGGGTACCCCTCACTCCTCCCAGGTAGCTGCCCTTTCACCCGAACCGCTCCAGATACCCCTGACTTCAGGCATGCAGCACCCCCCATCTACCCACCTGCCCCAGACACCCCCAACCTTGAACTCCCAAAGGTGCCCCTGGCGCCCTGCCAGCCATCAGCTGCCCCAGCTGATCACCTCTCACTATTAAGACCCTCGGGAGCCCCAACCCTACCCCCGCTGCCAAACTCCCCCCCACCGGCTGCTTCATACTCTTCCACCCTCCGCAGTAGTGTGGGAGGCTGCCTGGGCTCCCTCACCACCACAGCCCTGACTCTCCTCTGAGAAGGGTCACACACGCCAAGCTAGGCAACTTTGGCCGCGATGTGGGTCCCAACGCCAGTCCCCTGCCACTGGCGTGAAAGGAGAATCCCCGTTAGCAGTACGGGGTCAATGACACACAGCGGAAGGGACCAGCCCGCGGGTTAGATACTAACGCTGCAGTAGCCCCCGTGCTAAGGCTGCAAATGTTTAGGAGCTGGGCAAGGCAAAGGCAATGGGTGCCGGTGCCACAGGGCCCCCCCCCCGCCCGCCTGCCGCGCCGTGCACTGGGCCAGCACCCACCGGGGGGACGCGACTCCTGGTTTCTAGCTGAGCTTGACACCCCCCCTCCCCTCCCCGCCGGAGGGGTGGGCGGGGCTTTGCAAACCCCTGCGTGCCGTGCGCCCCTCCCCCCTGCAGGGGGCGCTGCTGGCGCGGGGATCCGGCCCCGGCCGGCGAGCCGGGCTCCCAGCATGCATTGCTCCCCCAGCATGGCCGCCGCGCCCAGCCCCTATTGAGGAGGTGCTGGGACCCTGCCCAGCCCAGCGCCGTCGCCCCGCTCGGCCCCGCTCCCAGGCAGGCTCCGGCTAGGCGATCCCCACCCAGGGCCATGGCTGAGTGGGCGCCCGAGCAGGTAAGGGGCCGGGGGGGCAGGGACTGCCGGGGGGGGGCAGCATCCTCCCGCTGGGCCCGGGGAGCCGGGAGCCGGCCCTTCGGGGCGCCCTGGGGTTCCCTGCCCAGGCCCAAGGGGCTGGGGGGCGGGGGGGGCTCAGCCCTGCACCCTGGGGACAGCCCCCTGGTTCAGGGGGGGACTGGAGCTGTGCTGCTTCATGAGCTCCAAGAGCCCCCCCCACACGCACCCCCACACCCCCCGTGTGTGTTTCTAGGGCAGCCCATGCTCGGCCTAGGGCTGCTCCCACCGCCTCTGTAGCCCAGAGAGACTTGCTGGGGCACAGAAACCTCTAGGGCAGAAGGCGCCGAAGGGCTCCGTCAATGTCAAGAGCCCTCCGGCTGGAAAGCTCTTCCCCGCTGTCCTTACATGGGATGCCAAATGTTCTGACAAGTCACAGATTAGAGAAGGGGAAATTGGGGGGTTGGGTTTTCCCCCCCACCAGTTATTTGCTTTGTGCCTTATAGATTCTAGGACTGGAAGGGACCTCGAGAGGTCATCGAGTCCAGTCCCCTGCCCGCATGGCAGGACCAAATACTGTCTAGACCATCCCTGATAGACATTTATCTAACCTCCTCTTAAATATCTCCAGAGACGGAGATTCCTTTGACAGCCCTTTGTGTCTACTCGGTTTCTGTTTTCTCGGTGCGGGTGGTCTGTTTCCCCTATTGTTGGGGGTGAGGAGGCTTTCACACAGCACCGGGGGAGAGAGGAAAATATCAAAAATACAACTGTCAAAACACAAACATTGGTGGGGTTTCAGGGACAGAGAGAGGAACCGAAATTACTTTTAATGCATGTTTGAGTGGATTTCAAGTTTAACATTCTCATTGCTGCATCTTTAATGTGACCCGATAGTAATAAAGATCCAGACTCAGGAAGCTCCCAGCAGGCTGTGGCATGTGGCTCGTTTGTTGTTTCTCTTTGTGACTGACTCTGCTACTTGGGAACGTGACCCCCCTTTCCAATATCTGTCATTGCAAACAGGCTCTTGAATGGGACATGGAGTCCCAGGACCTGTCACTTGAACAACCTCTTGCTGTCCCCGAACCAACTTCTATGGAAGAAGCAGATCTTCAGACAGCAGAGATTTCCCTTACGGTCGTGGCGGAAATCCAAGCTGTGGACAGGAAGGTTGAGGTTCAGGCAGCACAACTGATGAATCTGGAGGGAAGAATGAGGATGGCAGAAACGAAACTAGTCGGTTGTGAGAAGACAGCAGTGGAGTTCGGGAACCAGCTGGAGAGTAAGTGGACTGCACTGGGAACTCTGATCCAGGAGTACGGGCAACTGCAGAGGAGGCTGGAGAACATGGAGAACCTGCTGAAGAACAGGAACTTCTGGATCCTGAGACTCCCCCCTGGCGCTAATGGAGAAGTCCCCAAGGTAACAAGGTCCCAGCTAGTGCTGAGGGGATGTAAAGCCAGACCCTGTACCAGACACTGAAGGGGCATTTTGTACACTCAGAATGTTCTGCGCAAGTAGATTTGTTTTAAGGGAGTCATACTGTGGGTTTTCCCATCCCCATTCTTGCTGCTCACCTGTTCTGCAGCTTCCCTTTGTCCCATCGTTTCGAAGATATATGGATTCTGCTTCTAATGTTGCTTCCTTTGGAAATTTGACCTCTTAGCTCAGGGGGGAGGCTTTCAGTAATCACGTGACAAACAATTTGAGAAAGGGTAGAGGCTAACGAACCATTAACCAGCCACGGAGAGAAAACCAACAATGTTTCTTTTCCTCTTCTGTGCCCATCTGACTCATGTATTTGGTTGTATGGAGAATTCTAATGTAAATGTAACAGTGTGGCCGGCAATGGCATAGCTGTATTTAATGGGGGATTTAAATGCAGGGTGTGACCTCCCCAGAGACGCCAACTCAGCCAGTTGGAACAGGACTTTGCAACTAAAGTATCTTTTTTTGGATACTGATTGTGCAAAGTGCCCAAGGCAGCTCAGCCTACATAGTGTCTGGTGTATGCATGGCATTTGACAACATATAGGTAAGACACGCTGCTGCTCTGAGCGACTTACAATCTGCGGTGCTGATCCTGCAGTCAGATCCATGTGGGCCGACCCTTTGCTCCTGCAGAGTCTCATGCAGTTTGGGGGGCTCTGCACGCATCCCAGGGGCTGCTCATGTTCCTCCCTTTGCAGGATCAGGGGTCAATTGCAATAGACGCAACTAAAGGATGAAGCAGGCAGCAGGCTGTCCAAAGGGTCTGCGATGGAAATCCTACAGAAGGCTTCGGCTGTAGGAAGAGGCGAGGACTCATGAGGTGAAATCCTGGCCCCAGTGAAGTCAATGGGAGTTTTGTCATAGACTTCAGTGGGGAATGGATTTCAGCTGTGTACAGCTGACGGGAGCCAGGCCCAATCTTGGGGAGCAGCAGGTGGGAATGAGGAGGAACAATAAAATCCAGAAGAGGATATGGCGACCGAGGGAGAAGACAGGGCAGAATGGGGTGTTGGAGGAAACAAGGGGTGGCATGTAGACAGGGAGCAGAAGGTGTTGAGTGTATCACCCTTGTCATTGCAGGTCCCGGTGACTTTCAACAACAACTCGTTTAATTTCTCTGAGCAGGAGTGGAAGAGCTTGGACGAATGGCAGAAGGAGCTTTACAGGCACATCATGAAGGGCAATTACGAGGCTGTGATCTCGCTGGGTAAAGACTGGCTGGGTTTTTGTTCCTGTCTTCGAAGCTGTGTGGTCTCTGAAGTGCCAGATTTCCCCAGGGGCTGAGCTATACGAGCTCCATTGCACCCTGGTGGAGCAGGGGTCTGGATGGCTTGGGGCGGGGTGGGGGGTCTGATAATGGGATATGGAGACTTTGACGCAATAGCGGGGTGTTCAGTTAATTATCCAGGCTGCACAGTCCCCATTGATAGTGGATGGGTGTGTCCATCACAAAAGAACCCCCACAATTACCACACCTTGCTCAGGGCTTGTCTACACTACAAAATTAGGTCCACAGCCACCGCAGTAATGAAATCAGCTGTTGGTGTCCACGCTCCCCTCCTTCTGCCGGTGGTGCGTGTCCTCACCAGGAACGCTTGCACTGACCGAAGTGGTGCATTGTTGGGCACTGACAGCCGTGCAGGGCTTATAGCTAGAGTTCCCCCACCCCAGGCCTGACAGCCCTAGCAGTGAGCCAGGCGCTGGGCTCCGTGTCACAGCAGGGAGCCTACCAGCCGTGAAATTGATATTCATGTCCGTTTCACGGCTGCTGCTATGTCCCATTTCCTCTCTGGCTCAGGCTGTCAGCCCAGGCAGGGCTCACAGCTAGAGACCCCCCAGCTCTGGGGCTGACAGCTGGAGCCCAGACAAAATGTGAAATAATAGCAGCCATGAAACTGACGAGAATGTCAGATTCACTGCTGGTAGGCTCCCTGCTGTGAAATGAGCCCAGTGCTGGGCTCACAGCTCAGGCTGTCAGCCCCGGGGGTGGGGTGGGACTCCCGCTTTGAGCCCCACTGCCAGGGCTGACAGCCAGGAACCCCACTGACGACTCCCAGTGAGGGACTGAGTTGGGGGCGAGGAGAGTCCAAGCCCATCCACCTCCCAGTCAGGGATTTGGGGGCGGGGTGGGGTGGGGGAGGAGAGCCTGAGCCTGGGCTGCAGGCGGGTTCAGGCCCTCCTCCCCCCCCCCCCCCCCCCCCCCCAGTCCCTCACCAGGAGGTAGCAGCAGGGCTCTGGACTGTCAGCCCCCGTGGCCAGGCTCCGGGCTGTCAGCCAACAGGCAATGTAAGTAACACAGACACTGCGTCACCCTAACTACATTGACCTAAGCGCTACGCCTGTCGCAGAGGTGGAGTTTTTAGGTCGCTGTTGTGGGCGACTTACATCAGTGGGAGCACCATTCTAGTGTAGACACTTCCATAGTTAGGTCGACGTAAGCTGCCTTACGTCGACCTAACTCTCTGTAGTGTAGACCAGGCCTCAGCCTTGACAGGCAGTCCGGAACTTGGTGAGAACCCTGGATACTGGAGCGGAGACAGACAGTTCTCACAGAGCTGGGGCACAGGTAGGAGAGGGATGCTCTCAATGGAGAGAGGGGAATTTACTTTTCTTCTTCCTGCTAAGGTCCGAATCCATTAAGAAGGGTACTTCAGTCTGCTTGACTCTTGGAGGCAGAACCAGTCTGTCAGTCACTGGCAATAAGAGAACACCCCGTCCTCTGTAGTTCCCTCCCGTTTTCTGCATCCCCAGCAGCTGGGCATCCCCCAGCCATCCCTGCTGCACAGCATTGCTGAGGGGAACTCCAGACTTCATTTCAAATGTTCAGCCTCAGAGCGGGGCTCCGTATTTTGTCTGCTTCCCAGGGCAGCATTGGATTTTGAAGGAGCTGGTTCCCTCAGCTCTGCTTCCCATTTGCAGGCATTGCAGCGGCTGCTGTCGCTCCAGGCTTCGGGGACGGAGCTAGGCTGGGAACAGCCAGAGGCAAAAGGAAAGGTCTGTCTCCTGCTTCACTCCCTTAGCGAGTGTCTTGTTGGGTGCTTGGCCGGCACCGTGTGTGGAGTGCAGCTTGCTCACAGCCCAGTCTGGGTGGGGTCACCTTGGGCCCAGCTTGCGTGGGCAGGAGAGGTGGCAGGTAGGATTGGAAAGCACTGGCCCTTGGGCAAGCAGGCACCCCATCTGCATGAAGGGGTTGGCGCTAGAAGGGCAGCGAACCAGCATGGAGATCCCCACAGCCCGCACCAGCAGCCACGCCTCTGATTGCAGCTCTGCTGCCACCTCCCGCTCCACTTCCTCGCGGGTTGTGGATGGAGGGAACTGACACAGCACAGATGCTGCCAACACCAGAGAGGGCAAGGAAAGGGCCTCTGGGCCCAGCTTTGCCCCTGTTGTCCTCTCTATAAAGCCCCCCCTCCTCCTCCACCTGGATCCTTACTTATATCCCAGGCTGACACTTCCAAAGTAAACCCAGGCCTGACTTGCCCATGTGGATCCCAGGCCACAGAGAGGAGTAGAACTTCTGGGAAGCCCATCCTTGAGCCCCAGGCCAGTACCTTCCTTGAGAGACTCAGAAGAGACATGTGGGGAAGGGGAAATAAAGAAGTCCAGCCTCTGCAGACAGGGAGATCATTGGCAATATTTTCAGAGCAAGCAGAGCCCAGTTGCACGCCTCCTGCTGAAGCGGCCCTATGGGGACCTATTCCCAAAGGGGGAAATGAATACATAAAATGAGCGCTGTTTTCCACACTCACCTTCCCGGCATGCAGCAGGGCAGAGCGATGCAGAAAAGACCAGGCCGTGGAAATATACTGATTCCTCTAGGTGCGTCTGCACACACGCTCCCCTGCAAAGGGAGAGGGAGGCCAGCAGTCTAAAGCAGAGGAAAGAATCAAATAGCAAAAAATAAAACAGGATCGACTCTTCCTGGCAGGAGTGACTGGAGTACTGTGGAGTTTCGCTGACGGGGTCTGCAGCTGCCCCAGACAAGCTATAGCTGTGTATAGCCCAGTGCACCTTGGGAAGGTGTAATGGAGGACAGGGATTTCCTGCCCCTCCTGAAAACCTGAGAAAGCATTGGGCTGTCATCCCCAACGGCTGCTGTGGGGCACCATGCCCTGACGTCCTGGGTATTGCTCCCAGCTTGTGTTGCTGGTCCCATGCTTCGCCCCTCCCCGGTGCTCCCCAGCAGATGGTTATGGAGTGAGGAGAGGGACAGCAGCCCGGCTGTGGAAGAATCAGGAGGGAGGAACGTGCCTCTTGGCCCATCATTTGTTAGTTTCTACCTGACCCCAGTCTCCATTTTCTAAGGCCAGAAGTTTCCTTATTGTGCACAAGTCAGTTTCACCTGGTATCACTACGAGGACAAGTGTGGTTATTTCCTCTGGTGGTCGGCGATTCAGCATTTCTCACCAGGGGAGGTTTTTACCTGGAAGAATGGACTTCTCACTTTCCAGGCCCTTCCCGGGCAGCCAAGGCCAGGCTGGGGTCATTTCAGCCCCTGCTTTGGGCATGAAAACAGTCAGGTGACATCAGCCAACCAAAATAAACAAATATGAACTGTCATCTGATGCTCAAAGTGCCCCCCATGCTGCCACAAGCAATGCTAACGTGGGTGAACAGTATTGCAAATATGGTCCCTTTCAGTCTATACATTGCATGGCCTAAGGACTGCCCCCGGGAGGATGGGTGGGTGGAAATTGTGACATTCCCATCGTTCACATAGGTTTCCTGGGATGCATAAACAGGGGAATCTTGAGTTATTTACCTCTTTATTTGGCACTGATGCAACGCTGCTGGAATCCTGTGTCCAGTTCTGGTGCCCACTGTTCAAGAGGGATGGTGATCAATTGGAGAGGGGTCAGAGAAGAGCCACGGGAACGATTAAAGGATTAGAAAACCTGCCTGCGAGTGGTAGACTCAAGGAGCTCAGTCTATTTAGCTTAAGAAAGAGAAGGATAAGGGGTGACTTGATTACAGTCTACAAGTATCTACATGGGGGGAAATATTTAATAATGGACAAATTATTAAATATTGTTAATAATGAACCACTGGAACAATTTACCAAGGGTCATGATGGATTCTCCATCACTGGCAATTTTTAACTTGGGATTGGCTATTTTCTAAAAGCTCTGCTCTCGGGATTATTTAGGGGAGGTTCTCTGGCCTGGGGCGTCAGCCTGGATGATCAGAGTGGTCCTTTCTGGCCTTGAAAGGAAACTCTTAGATTGAGCGATTCTTTGAGTAAGAATCTGGCCCCCTAGGAGACAAATGCATCCTCCAGAATCGAGATGGAAATTGACCTCCAGGGATTTGCGTTTGTTGTTAGGTGGAATTTACTGTGCTCTGCAGTAGGAGAAATTGTTGTGCCTTTTCCTCGAGGTATAGTTACCACAGTCTAGAACCTAGGAAAATAGAATGGAATGATCCTGGCTGTGGAAGTTACCTCAACTGGAGGGAACTGCATGGTGCAGGGCGTTCCCCTGCCACCAGTGACTGACCAGGCTGCTTCTGCCCCCAAGCTGCAATCAGGCTCTAGTACCCGTTGCAATGAATCTGGTAACCTTGTTACTTGAAGAAAGGAAATGTTCAGATAAGCACAGATAAAGCTTCCTACTCTCCTCCCCATGCTGCAGGGTGCGTGCCTCGGGAGCGCTCCCTGGGAACGCTCCTAGTGCCTGAGCCAGGCAGAGCGAGCCACGGGCGGTTGAGTGTGATTGCTCAGACGGTGGGTGTGAGAGCATCTTTAGCCCCTGTTCCCATCACCCCTCACAGCGAAAGGGTGTAGCCGGCAGTGATTTTAAGGGTCTGTGTGTATTCTGACCTGCACTCTGTGAGTATGAATAAAACTTTCTGCCCCCAATATCCATTTCCATATACAGACGCTGCCATTTCCAAACCCGACCTCCTGTCTCGCATTGAACGAGGGGAGGAGCCCAGTGTGGGAGATCAGAGTGACTCTGAGGAAAGACAGATCCCTGCAGATCCAGGCCTGGGTGAGTAATCAATTAAAACTCCTCATAAACAGCGTGAGGGGTGTTGAAACCTGGGGCAGTCTGCCTGAGTCTTTCCTGCGTAGCTCTGCTGCTGAGTTTTGTCAATGTTTTTCTTATCCTCAGGCCTTTTTGCCTTTTCTAGCTAGCCCTGGTTCTAATCTGATGTTGACCTCTCTCCTGAAATCTTCTCTAAAGCACTCAGAGGATGTTAGTAAAACAACACGTAATTCTCTCCCCCATGAATAGGATCTCCCGTTTCTACTCCCAGTGAGAGCTTGTGGACAAAATATGAGGAGCCGCCTGTCGTGAATCAGGGAGTCTCTGAAGAGGGAGGGATCCCTACGGACCTTGGCACATGTGAGTTTTAGACACAGAGCGTCCCAGAGCTCTACGTAGTCAGAGGTGGAACAGAGATGGCGCTGTGTAGATCTGTGGAGGCTGAGAGTGGTTGATTGCAATGAGGGAAGGGGCAGTAACAGAGAGGCCGTGGGCTCTGGGCTTTGGATGGATCATAGCCTCCATGGAAAAGAGATGGGCAAGAGGGAGGGAAAGGGGAGGAGTTTCACGTAGATGGAGTCAGCAGGCGGAGTGGTAGGCAGACACAAGGTCAGAGTATTAGGGAAGAAAGAGTCTGCTGAGGGATCCGGGGAAAACAGTGAAGGAGCAAACGAGGGGGCAGGGGTGATACTAGAAATGCAAGAATTGCTTGGTTTAAAGGCTGTCTGATCCCTGAAGTTTGAGGAGTGGAGATTTAGAAGAGTGGAGTTGCATTGCAGGGGAAAGGATAAGTGGTGAGGCTCCTAGCCTTGAGAGGAAAGCTGTGGAGAGCAGTAATGGAACTGGGGAAAGAGGACTTCGGCCTATGGTAGTGGGTAGTCGGTGCAGCCAGGACTACAAGCGGGAACAATGCACGTCTTCTCTGCTGGGTGGGGGGTGGAGAATCCAGCCTAGAGAGACGAGGACACACAAAATAGTCTTTAAACGTATCTAGAGGCCAGCTGGGCACTGCCCTGTGTCACACTTGGGTTCTGCTGATGGGATCCCATGGAAGTGAAGGAGGGTGGAAGTCACACCTTTGCTGAGGTTTCCTGCAAAGCCTGGTTAAAGGGACGTTGGACACGTAATGGGACCCACAGAAACCATGTTACAAGTACATTAAGGTCCCAAGTGAAGCACTCATGGGTTAGGAAGTGCTGGGGTTAAGGTTGCTCGTGCAGTGCTCAGTCGCTCTGTGGGGATGGCGCATGCGCAGTCCAGCACACACAACCTAGGAGGGTCTGGAGCATGCGTGGCACGGACAGATTCCTTGAATAACTGATCAGTGAAGCTGTGAGCGTCTAGTGAGCATGTGCAAATTTAGAATTTTCAGAGGGTTATAACTTGGCCAGATTTGGGTGGATTTTCACAGGAACATCAAAAAGCACATCCCTGGCTCAAAGGACCCACCTCTTACTGCCAAATTTCCAGTCCCTGCCCCAAAGCACGGGAGTGCCAGAGCTTCTCAAAAAGAAAGGTTGCTAGGATTTTAACACTGAAAAACAAAATATTTCCCCCTAGCCTTGTTCTCAGAAATGGCTGAACTGTTTTGGCTGAAAATTTACCCACACACAAAATTCAGCCTGAGGCAGATACACAGCATGGAACATTCCAGCTTGAACCATTAACATTTGGCAAACTTCTAAACAACTGAAAACAGGGTGTTATACTGGAAAGTGTTGGGCAACTTTAATAATAAGTGATGCCACCAGCCCAGCCCCACCTGTGACTAGTTTTAAAATCATAAGAACGGCCGTACTGGGTCAGACCATCTAGCCCAGTATCCTGTCTGCTGACAGTGGCCAATGCCAGGTGCCCCAGAGGGAGTGAACCTAACAGGTAATGATCAAGTGATCTCTCTCCTGCCATCCATCTCCAGCCTCTGACAAACAGAGGCTAGGGACACCCTTCCTTACCCATCCTGGCTAATAGCCATTAATGGACTTAACCTCCATGAATTTATCTAGTTCTCTTTTAAACCCTGTTATAGTCCTAGCCTTCACAACCTCCTCAGGCAAGGAGTTCCACAGGTTGACTGTGCGCTGTTTGAAGAAGAACGTCCTTTTATTTGTTTTAAACCTGCTGCCCATTAATTTCATTTGGTGACCCCTAGTTCTTGTATTATGGGAACAAGTAAATAACTTTTCCTTATTCACTTTCTCCACACCACTCATGATTTTATAGACCTCTGTCATATCCCCCCTTAGTCTCCTCTTTTCCAAGATGAAAAGTCCTAGCCTCTTTAATCTCTCCTCATATGGGACCTGTTCCAAACCCCTAATCATTTTAGTTGCCCTTCTCTGAACTTTTTCTAGTGCCAATATATCTTTTTTGAGATGAGGAGACCACATCTGTACGCAGTATTCAAGATGTGGGCGTACCATGGATTTATATAAGGGCAATATGATATTCTCGGTCTTATTCTCTATCCTCTTTTTAATGATCCTGTTTGCTTTTTTGACTGCTGCTGCACACTGCGTCGACGTCTTCAGAGAACTATCCACGATGACGCCAAGATCTTTCCTGATTCGTTGTAGCTAAATTAGCCCATCAAAGCTTAAATTCTGCAGCAATCAGGGATGTTTTCAGCTCTCACCTAAAATTGCTGAGTCTGCAATAGTCCTGTCTCTGTGTTTCCGTCCAGTGTCTTTGATAACTGCCAAACATGGAAGCGGAGCAGGACCCCATTGTGCTAGGCGCTGTACTAACATAGTACAAAGATGGAGCCCTGCCCCAAAAATATTTAGTATCTTTTCCAGTGTAAATGCCATATTCTCTGAGATCTATTGTGCTTCATCTCCTGAGAAACCGGCCATCTCCATCGAGCTGGGCCTCGTCGCCATAGCTTCAGGCTTCAGTTGTGAATGAGAAATGTTTTGGTCTGTTTGCATGCCTGTAAGGTCTGTAGGCCCCGGCTGGGGGTCATGGCCCCATTGTGCTAGGCACGTACACACACTGAACAGGACAGTCTGCCCCAGAGAGTTTACAGTGTACATAATGAGGCTTTTGTTATGCCACTGGATGAAGTGAATGTCTCTGTTCTCTCTGTTCTGGCAGACGAGCAGCAGTGTGGTGAGGAAGGTCCTGCAAACCTCGATCTTCCTAGCCTGTTACCAGGAGACTGGGAAGAGCTTTTCTCCAGTCCTGAGGAGGAATTGACGAAGGAGAGCCAGTCCAGCTCAGCGATGCTGCAGAGAAACCCTCCCGGGAGTGGGCTGAGGCGATCTGCTCGCCGTGGAAGAGATTTAATGAAAAATGTCTCTGAGGAAGCACACGCAGCAGAGGGGCCATACATATGCTGCGAGTGTGGGGAAAGCTTCCTAGACAAACAGCTTTTTGCCACACATCAGAGAATCCACGCATCAGGGGGAGCCTGCACTTCTCTGGAGCACGGAGAAAACATCAGACAGAAACCCAAAATCACAACTCCGCCAAGAACCCAGGCGCCCGTCCGTTCAAAACCCCCTAAGCGTCCTGAGCCAGAGAAAAGCTCCAATCTCAAATACGGCTTCGTAAAACACCAGGCAAACCATATGGTGGAGAGGCCCTATACATGCACTCAGTGCAGGGAGAGCTTCAGTCTGGAGGTGAGTCTTATCTTACACCAGAAACTTCACACGGGGAAGGGCGATGGGCCCCTGACGTGTACGTATTGCGGCAAGGACTTCCGGGACCTCTCCAAAGCGATCCGACATCAGCGGATCCACACGGGAGAGCGCCCGTATCAGTGCACGGAGTGCGGGAAAAGCTTCATCCGCAGGGATCATCTCCTGAAGCACTGGCGGGTCCACACGGGGGAGACGCCGTACCAGTGCCCCGTCTGTGGGAAGAACTTCCGCTACAAGGAGTCGCTGAACTGCCACCAGAAAATTCACACGCGGAACCCCCAGCCCCTGGAGGGCTCACAGCAGCTGGAGACGGGAACCCAGACCACCCTCCTCGGTGTGAAAAAAGAAAATAAACAGTAGCTCCCCCCTGGGTGGGGACTGAGGGGCTGTTGCATTTAAAATGGAAGAAAGCGTGTGAGGTGCAGCACAACGGCGAATGAACGGAAGCCACGGCCTGGCCTTGTGGCCGTGCTACAAAGCTTTGCTTCACTGACGTTTAAATGGAGTTCCTCTTAATAACTATTGGGGTGAAATCCACCCCATGCAGGGGGCCAGCAGGAGGCCTATGCACCACTTTAACCCTGTGGGGGTTGCATGGGACTTCATAGGCCTTGTGGACTTCACCCTTAGAGAATAAATGAGCTATTCCCCGAATTGCCAGCAGGGGTCAGCATTTAGCAGGTGTTTCCTCACCTACCCTGTTTCTGGTGCATATTTATAGGAGTGATATGGATTTTCAAGGTCATTGTTTCCCCCCACCATTCCCAGCCAGCAGATCTAGTAGAAGAGAAGAACTTGGCTGGGGAGGTGATGCAGGAGTGGGGAAAGGGACACACACAAAAACCCCAAGCGGGAAGAAGTGGATGCAGAACCGGTCCTGGAATGGGAAGCTAGAGGGGGTTGGAGCAGAGGGGACTAGTGGGAGGCAGATGGACATGGCTGAAGGCTGTTGGGTGGGAGAGTAACTCCAGAGGAGGATGTGACGGCGGAGATACTCTATTCTCATTCCACCCCAAGGGGGTGAAATTACTTACCAAGCAGGCTCTAGACTCTATTTTGGACTTGGCCCAATGGAAAGCTGCCTGTGATTCATTCATATGAACTTCCACTGAAGGTAATTTTACTGGTCACAAGGGTAAGTGACACAAGAGAGAGCAACTTCTGCTAAACCCTGGAACGGGTTGTTTTAGTTAATGATATATCAGAACTAGAATATTATTCTAAGATACAATAAAACATGTGGCACTATACTTCACAGTTGATCTAAGCTATTTAAATGTATGAAATAACTGACCCAAGTTTTTCAGACTTTTGTAAATATTGGTTGAATTATATAAGAAATAAGTGTTGTTAAGGAGTGACTGTAACTAGATGTCTCTTTCTCTGTGTAATGTCAGCTGCTGGTTTGTGGTTGTGTTTTTGTAATACCTTTTTTGCAAAATCTGTCAATACAGTGTTTCCATTCTGAAGCCCTTGTCCGGCGAATCAGTGGCTGGAGCTCTGTCCTCCCTCCTCGCCAGTCTCATCCTCTCCCCGCTGTATAGTTTGTTGTCCCTTTCCCCCCGCTCCCATGCCTGATGCTCGCTTGGCTGTACCTGTTAAGAGTTGCAAGTTTTCGTAGCACTTTCCTAGCAACCGAATTAGTTTGTCAATTGCATGGTCTGAACTAGCTCCCGCTTGTAGTCAATGAGAACAATATTGTCAAGGCCAAGCATTGAAAAATCATGTCACGCCCCCCCCCCAAATCATGAGATTGGTTTCAACATCCTGAGGTGTTAAAAGTAATAAACGATGGAGATGTGTGTGTGTTTTCAAAGCTCTTCATGACAATTAGAACCTTCCTTGTATTCCTAAGTGAAAGTGGTGAGTGGCAGGTCAGCCCAGGGCTCAGAAAGTGGGTGTTAAGAAAAACACCAGGGCCTGTGCGATGACCGCAACAAGAATCCTCCACTGCTGCTAGTCCGTGTCCCCGAAGGTGAAGCAGAGACAATCCCAGCGTTGCAGGCCAGTCAGAAAGGGACCCCTCCTGTGGTTCCCTGGGCAATGGTGCTGTGGGGGTTCTGGGGTCTCCCCCTGCATGCAGCCCTGCAGCCATCTCGTTCTGTATGGCGCTAAGGGGCGGCTCTGGGGCCAGTGCTGTATGGGGGGGCTCGAGCCGCTCCTGGCTCAGGGGATGTTGGTACCTCGGAGACGTTTGAGTGGGAGCTTGAGCGTCGCCGGGTGTCAGACTGCAGCAGGGGATTGGCACCGAGCGAACCTGCCGGCCCGGGGGGAGCGAACTCCGTCTGCTGGGGGCCCCGCACCTGCTGCCCACCCCCCCGTGGGGGCTACTCAGCCCCCCGCGCCCGGCCTGGCCCGGTAGGGAGCTGCGGGGACCTGTCCCGGCCCGAGCTCCAGGCGGCTGAACCGGGTTCGCTCAGACCGGCCCGAGCGACCAACGCGTGGGGCCGGGACAGAGCCGGACCCGCAGAGCCTCCGACAAGGCCCCGAGATCGGGATGCCCGGCGCCGCGATCCCCCCGCCGGCAGGGGCCGCTGCCGCCCCGCTCCTCCCCGCCGCTCCCGGGCCCCGGCAGCCAGGCCGCGGCTCCCTCCCGGCTGCGCTCGCTCTGCTCCGCCCGGCAGCGGGGCCGGCCCGTGGCGAGGCGAGGCGAGGCGGCGCCGGGACTCTGCCCAGCCCGGAGCGGGAGCGGACCTCGGGTTCGGGTTCGGGTCCGGATCCTGCCGCCCGGCTCGTTCCCTCGCCCGGGGCCCCCAGCCCGGCCAGCAGCGCTCCCCGGGCCGCGGTGACGGGCGAGCTCCGGGCCGGGACAAAGGGCCATGGCCGAGCGGGCCGCTGCCCAGGTAAGGGCCGGGGCGGGGAGCCGGGGCCGGGGCTTTGCTGCTCGGCAGCCGCGGGGTCTGTGCGGTCTCGGCCGGGCGCGGTGGGCAGGGTGCCCCGCACCCGGTTCCTGCCGCCGGGCCGCACGCGCTGGGGAGGGGCCCGGGACGGGGCTTGGTCCTGCCGGGGGCGGGGAGCAACTGGCGGCCAATGACACCGGGTCCGGGGACAGGTTAAACTGGGGCATCTGCTCCGCCTGCCAGCCCCGGAGCTTCGCCCTTTGTCGTTGCTGGGAGCCCGCGGAGCCCCCCGGGGCAAGGGGGTAGTCCCGGTCCTGGGCGCCCAGACCGCGGGGCCCGGGGGTTGCTAAGGGCACAGGCACAAGGGCACCGCTTCCTTCCCCTGCCCCCTTGGGCTGGGCTCTGGGACAGAGCGGGGATTTTCTCACCCTTCCCTTCGGCCCTAACACGTGTTTGGGGATCGGACCGGATGCTGCCCGAGGAGGCGTCGGGTAATGCCGCGTCCAGACGGCGCCGCCGCAGCTAAGGGCGGCTTGGCTACCCCTTCCCCCCAATGCTTGTATAAAGGCAGCCTGACCAGAGAGTCTGCTTTGCTCCTCTCAGCACCTTAGTCAATTGTATTTGACCCGCTAGCGAAAAACTTCCCAGCTCCGCCCTGGCTACACTAGGTTAGCTCTGACTAGAGCCCTCAACAATGCTGGCTCTGCTGGGCCTGAGAAGGTGGAAATGTTCCAGTTCTTGCTTTGCTGGGTCTGTAGGGTGGTTACAAATACTCAGCTGGTCTTTCAAGGGGGGGGGCTTTAGACAGGAGGTCTGAAACTTTTTCATGGTGTTGCCCACATCTTTAATCAGGTGTGTGTCTTGCGGACACCCCCCCCCTTCCTCCCACTGGCTGTCACCCAGCCCATCTCCTGCTGGTTTGCACAACTTCCCCGTGGCAACAACAGCAATTCCTTGCATGCAGAAATGATCTCAGGAAAGTGTTTCGCTGTTTGCAATTGTTCTGCTGGTGGCAGCGGTCCCTGCCGGTGGCTCCTGGTTCCTTTCCAGCAACTACTACTAAAGGCCGCTAGGCTTGGCTCTGCCTTGTTCCCTGCTCTTTCTACAAGTCATCAAGTTCTTCCTTCCAGTGAAGAGCCTACGTACCTGTAGAAGGGAGAAGGTGGAGCTCGCGCTGTGTGACCTGTCAGCTCTCCACAGATCAGCCGTGGTCCATGGGCCGTAGTTTGAGAACCTGCTGACTTAGCATCTGGGTTGTGTTTGCAGGGCTAGTGTGGTGTCTTTGTACCATTTTTTTCTTTCCACACTGGGCAAAACTGTTCTGAAAATCACAGACACAAACATGGAGTCCTAGGGCCCTGTTTGCTGCAGAATCCGATTTCAAAGCAGAAATGTGCCTGGTAGTTGATCTTTCAACCTTAGCTTCTGGAATCTCGTTACTTTTGAGTGCTTAACTTCTCCACCTGACCTTAGCATAACATCCTGCTTGTACTCTAGGAGGTTTTGTGTGTGCATTCAGTAAGACTAAAAATTGGGTCCGACAAAGCATCGAGCAGCCGGTAGCCTGGGAGCGGCTGTTGCTCTTAGGAGCTGATGTTGACAAAGGGAATGTGCTCCCAGCTCCATTTTCCGTGTCTTTCCATGCACACAGGCTCCAGAATGGGACATGGAGTCTCAGCACTGGCCCCTTTCACAGCCCCACGCTGTCCCCCGACGGACTTCTGCGAGAGAAACCCCGCTGCACACGGCGGAGATCTCCCTGACTCTAGTCGCTGCCGTTCAAGCTGTGGAGAGAAAAGTGGATGCTCACGCCATCCGGTTGCTGAATCTGGAAGGGAGAACAGGGACGGCTGAGAAGAAATTGATAGGTTGTGAGAAAACCGTGGTGGAGTTCGGGAACCAGCTGGAGAGTAAGTGGGCCGTGCTGGAGACTCTGATCCAGGAGTACGGGGTCCTGCAGAGGAGGCTGGAGAACATGGAGAACCTGCTGAAGAACAGGAACTTCTGGGTCCTGAGGCTCCCCCCAGGGACTAAGGGGGACGTCCCCAAGGTAACTATCTCAGCTAGTTAGATCATACTGATTAACGATGGAGGGAAATTATGAAGTCATTGAGTCAATTTCTCCTCCAGCCACGCAAGGGCCGATGTAACACCCCACACAGGATGTACAGGTATTAAGCTGATCAATTGTTTTTTGGCTAAGAAGCAGCATCTGCTTCTTGTTACCTTGTGATTCCATCCATCACCTGCCTCTCCTCCTCCCATTGTGTTCTGCACACACCAGTCACAACTCTGCCCTGGAGGGGCAGTGAGGTGTCTGGAGCAGGGAATCGCTTCTGTGCGATGTTGTAGTGCCTCTATAGACTCCACTCCTGACTGGGACCACGAGGGGCGATCACGATACAAAGAACTAGGATAGAATCGATGGCTAGAAATGACTTGAAAGTGGCTTCAGGTCATCCTTCACCCCTGGGTCCCCCAGCCAATTCGTGAGGGTCTGAAAATTGCTCTTTCATGTTAAGCCGTGGCGGTGTGGGAGACCCACGCAAACAGCAGGGAAACTGGCCGGCTTTGCAAGGGAGACGACGGAAATGCGACTCACGCAAAGGTTCTGTCGTGCACATAGCAAACAGGCTGAAAAAAGAGAGCGGAATATCCCTCCCCTCCCCAATCTCTTTCGGTTCTGGGCTCCGTAAGAGTTACGTATTAACAGGGAAGTGTGTGGTGGGGGGGTTAAATTGAGGGCACCCCTTTAAAGATAGAGCGTGATCTTGAACCGGATCAGAGCGTGCACTGGACTGGGAATCCGGAGAGTGGGGCTCTGTTCTTAGGTCTCCCACCAACCTGGTCTGTGACTTTGAGCAAATCCCTTCCCTTCTTGGAGCCTTTTCCCTTCCCGCCCTATGTCTGCCTTGTGAGCTCTGCGGGGAGGGGTCTCTCTTCCTGGGTGTGTATACAGCACGCAGCACCATGGGGCCCTGAGCGCAGCTGGCCCTTCCAGTAACAGAAGCAATGGAAGGGGAGTCAGACCCAGGTGATCTATAAATCGGATATAAACCAGCCTATGAGGGCACTGCAAAGCCCTGGACAGAGCTGATTAACCCCATTCTGCTCCTTCCTACCCACCGGCCAATGAAAGGAGAGGGATGAAGCGTGAAAGGGCTGTACTGCTGTGTGTTCTTCACTGGAGCGCGCCTGTCACTTACCATGCGACAAGGATCCTACTGCCGGGGCTGCTTCCCAGGGTGATTTCACCTCTTCGTGTAGGGCCAAGTGGGAGGAGGAGCTTTGACAGATCCGGCAGGGGACAGGGAATTCTGGAGGGGAAACAGGCCCAGATTGTCACGCCCTCACTCACATCGACGCACCTGAGTGCACGCCCTATTCACCAGGAATAAGGGTATCAGCATCTAGCCCTGGGTGACAGAAGGGGGTGAAACGTGATGATGTTTATTTCTTCCTCCCTGTGCGAGTTGCTCTGAGCAGTTTCCCCAGTAATGTGCTTAGAAAAAGAAGAAAAAAAGTTGTGAAGTGTTTCCGTGGCATGTGTGTGAAATATTCTCCCCTGGTCTCGTCTGTAGCGTCACATGACAGCGCCTGCTGCTGCCATTACGATTTGACAGCGGCTTCTGAGCGTGCAATGCTTGTGGTTGCAGGTCCCCGTGCCGTTTGATGACGTCTCCGTCTATTTCTCCGAGCCGGAGTGGGAGAACTTAGACGGAGGGCAGAAGGAGCTGTACAAGAACGTGATGAAGGGGAATTACGAGACCCTGATCTCGCTGGGTAAGGATCCTCTCATAAAACCTGTGACCTTTGAAGGACCCGCCTTGCTCTGGGGGAGGGATACATTCAGGTCTCTGCCTTCCGGTGGCTGTTGAGGGACTGTAAGACTCAAGTGAATTTAATGTCCTCTATGCAGCCTGGTGCCCTTCACCGGCAGGTTTCATGTGCTACAGGGCTGGAGGGTCAGGCAGCTGTTACCAGCTATTGAATTAAATGCTGGTGTCAATCCAGGAGGTTCCCGCTCCTTAGACCGCAGCCATCACAACTGACATGCTGCTTGGCCACTTCGTCAGAGGTGCGTAGGGGAGAATGGGCCCCATCCAGAGCACACGTGCACATGTGGGGCAGGGGCCTGGCCCAGCTGCTGATCCAGAGGGTCCTGTGCATGCCCATAGTGCTCTCCTCTCTCTGTTCCTTCCCTGCAGCTGGGCTAGGGGATCCGCGTGCCATTCCCTCCCTGCATGGAGGTGAGTCCTGGCGGCTGTCCCATCAGCTAGCGGCACCCTTTCTGCTTCATGCCCGGCTGGGGAGCAGTCGTGTGATCCGAGCCCACATGGAGCAAGCAGGGCTCCATTCCCTGTGGTTCCTCACTGACCCACTGGGGTGGGGAGAGCAGCTTTGCTGGTGTCGTGTTTGCCTCCATCCCTCTTCCCCATCCCATCGCCTTCCGCGACCAGAGGGGGCTGGTTTGAAAGCCGGTCCCGCTCCGTGTGCCGGGTAGCCGGTGAGTGTCGATATCTCTTCCCACGAACAGACTACGCCGTCTCCAAACCCGACATCGTGTCCCAGATAGAGCAGGGGGAGGAGCCGTGTGTCAGAGATCGGGAGGACTCCGAGAGCAGAGAGATCCCTCCGGAGCCCTGCTCGGGTGAGTTCTAGACAGCCTCACAAAGTGCTTTCTGGCCAGAGGCAGGAGAGAGCGAAGGCGCTGGGCTGAGCTGGGGGCGGGGAGGGGGGACTGTGTGCAGAGCAGATGAGCTGGGAAAGCCGTGAGTGAATGTTGCAGAGAGGGGAGTCTGGAGGGAGGCGGGAGGAGGAGAGGGACTCGCAGGGAATAGGGAACACGCTCGCACAGGCCGCAGGAGTGACAGCCGGGCAGACTGGCAAGGGAGCCACGGTGCAGAGCTGAAGGAGGCGATTGAAAGTGGAGCAGAGTTAGCATGTGGGT
Organism: Terrapene triunguis; assembly: GCF_002925995.2. Lineage (NCBI taxonomy): Eukaryota > Metazoa > Chordata > Testudines > Emydidae > Terrapene > Terrapene triunguis. Next base: position 94,495 of record NW_020664794.1, on the reverse strand, counting down.
AAAGAGCCCATCACAGTGGGCCAGGCAGGCTATATTTCAAGCCCCTGGCCCACACGGGAGGGTGTTAATGGCTTTGCTCAACCCCCGATGTTGACCTCTGGCTGGGAGGGGAGGGCAGTTCACCTCCTGGGATCCAGTGGACAGGCCACTGGAGGGGAGTTAAGAAGCTGGCTGGATCCCATGGCTGGAAGTTGAAGCTAGACTGGAAAGAAGGTGCCATTTTTGCCGATGAGCGTAATGATCCACTGGAAGGCGTTACCAGCAGGCAGGGCAGGGTCTCCATCACTGACCATTTTTAAACCAAGGCTGGGGGATTTTCTAAAAGATTTGCTGTAGGGGCCGTTCTCAGGCCTGTGTGATGCGCACGGTCCGACTGGGTGATTCAATGGTCCCGTCTGGCCTTGGGATCTTTGCGGCTGTGTGGTCTGCAAGGCTGGGCTCTCCAGCGCGCTGGCTGCGTCCTAACGGCAGGGGGAGAAAGCCACTCGTTCCCAGCAAAGTTCTGCAGAGCGCAGCTGATCGCGGACCCCTCCCCTGAGATATGCAGTCAGCGATTTCCCTGCACCTGGGTGTTCCCCCCACACTCACACACACACACACTGTCTGCTAGGCACTGAGGCCAGCATACGCTGACAATGGAGGGAGATCTCCCCTCCCGAGGGCGCTGGTACAAACTGCCCACTCACGCTCTCGCCACCTGCCCTCCGGAAGAGTGCCGTGGTGGTTGAGATGCTGCTGGCGCCAAAGGGTGGCCAGCACCGATGGCACTGAACCGGGGCAGTGGGAGACTTGCCTGGAGCTCTGTGCAGACGAGGCCTTAGCTCAGTAAAACACTATAACTGGCCCCTCTTTCCCAGGGGTATTGTGAGGGGCTTGTTCAGCTCCCTGGCCCTCGCCAGCCCCAGCCCGTCCATGGGCTTGCATTGGGAATCCAGGATGCCGTAGTTTCAGGAGGTTGCCTCCATCCCCCGCCTATGCAGTGAATACAGCCTGGCTTCTCTTTGTTTTGCTGCAGATAGCAGGGTGGTGGTCAAAGTGGAGGAGGAGAGCCCTGAGGAGGAGCCGGAGAACATGGAGCTACAAAGGACGTTGCCGGAAATGGAGGTTTTCCAGTGTCCGGAGCAGGGAACAGCCCGTGAGGAGAGCCTGTGCAGCCCCGGGAGGGAGCCAGCGGACCTGCCCGGAAACGGCCTGGAGGAGCCGACTCGGTGCGGGACAGACCCCCAGGAGCTCAAGCCGTTGCTTGTTCACCTGCAGAGCCCCGCGGCAGCCAGGCTGTTCGTCTGCGCCGAGTGTGGGAAGAGCTTCCGCAGCCGGCAGCATCTTACCCTGCATCAGAGGGACCACGCGGGAGCAGGGCCCTGCCTGCCGCAGCCCAGGGAGAGCTTTGCCCTGAAACCCGGCCCCAGACCCCACCCCGGGGCCCAGGCGGGAGGCAAACCCTACAAGTGCTCCGAGTGCGAGCGCAGCTTCTGCCACAAGTCCAGCCTGCGGAAGCACCACCTGGCTCACACCGGGGAGCGGCCCTACACTTGTGCCGAGTGCCGGAAGAGCTTCAAACAGAGGGTGAGCCTGGTGCTGCACCAGCGGATCCACTCGGGGAGGAGCGAAGGCTCCTTCATCTGCACGCAGTGCGGCAAGTACTTCAGCCACCACTCCAACCTGACGCGGCACCTGCGCATCCACACGGGGGAGCGGCCCTACAAGTGCACCGAGTGCGAGAAGAGCTTCACGCGCAACCAGTACCTGGTGGAGCACCAGCGCATGCACGCAGGCGAGCGCCCCTATCACTGCGCCGAGTGCGGCAAGAGCTTCCGTTACAAGCGCTCGCTCTACTACCACCAGAACATCCACCCTGGGAAGGGCTTCCCCGGGCCGGGGCCAGGGCCAGGCCACGTGGGGTAACAGCAGGGCCAGAAACCATGCTCCGGGGGGGCTTACAGGGGGCTGCCTCCCTCCGAAAGCAACGCCCAGGAGCTCCAGCCGGCTGGCACCGCAGCACGCACTGCAGCGACTTTATCGCCGGGAGATTTTTACAGGAATGAAGCTATATTTTGAGTGCAGCCTTCTGTTAAGAGAAGTAGGCGTCAGACTGGTTTTAAAATGGAGGAGGCAGCGGAGGGGCCCTGTTCTGGACTCAGGGCCGGCAGAGCCTAGCTGGGAGGGAAGGATGAGGAGATGGGGGGTAGTTTGAAGGGGAGATGGGGCCCTCCTAGCCCCACCTCCATTGAGTTGTTCATGTTTCAGAGTAGCAGCCGTGTTAGTCTGTATCCGCAAAAAGAACAGGAGTACTTGTGGCACCTTAGAGACTAACAAATTTATTTGAGCATAAGCTTTCGTGGGCTACAGCATGGGGAAATAGATTCAATTAGTGCTATTTCCCCATGTTAAGTTCTCCTCGCACCTTCTGTGGGTCATCTCGATTATCATTTCAAAGGTTTTTCTTCTCCTGCTGATGATAGCTCATCTCAATTGATTGGCCTCTTCCACCTTTTCATGTTCTCTGTATGTATAAATAGCTTCTTGCTGTATGTTCCATTCTATGCATCCGAAGAAATGGGCTGTAGCCCACGAAAGCTTATGCTCAAATACATTTGTTAGTCTCTAAGGTGCCACAAGGACTCCTGTTCTTTTTGAGTTGTTCATGTGGGGCTGGGCACTGATTTCTCTGCAGTGTCCCAGCCCCTGTGTCCCGCTGTGCCTGAGTGGCAAAGGGCCCCGGCAGCATGGGAAGGGGGCGTCCACGCCTCAGGCCCTGGGTCTCCTGCAGCCACGGCCTGGGTTGGGGAACGCCCGCACCAGGCAGGGCTGCACCCAGCTCAGTTTTAGCGGGTGTTGCCTGGGGATCCCCCGGCTCATGAATATTCAGATATTCGGCTTCCTCAGTTTGCTGCCCCGTTGGAGCCTGGGAATCTGTGCGGGATCCGTGTATTCTCATAGCAGGGGCCGTGGACGACCCAGCCGTGATCCTCTAGGAATCTTGCTCGGGATTCCTTCCTTCCCTGGCCTCTCCACAGTTTGTTCCTGTGGTGATCCTCCTTGCAGGTAATTTCCCCACCTGCCTGCTGTTTGGCTGGGGCGCCCTGTGATGGTCCCTGGGGCACCTTGTTACCACCTGCCCTTAGCGTGGGGAAGCTTGGTCTGTGCCTGCCAGGGTTCAGCTTCCCAACGCCAGCGGGCAACACAAACCCTCCCTGCTAGGCCAGGCAGGACCCACTTCCTCTCTGATGGTTACCGATAGGCCCCCTCGAGCCTGCAGCGTCTCCCTGGAGTGTCCAGCCCCGGGCCTGCCGGCCACTCGCAGGAGTCACGGATTTGCTGTTTCCCAAGAACCAGCCCGCCCTCCAGCCGCCCCTCAGTTCGCCGCTCCGCGTCCCACCCAGCACATGGGGAAATCGAGGATAAGGTTATTTAACGAAGCCCAGAGCGTCAAGCGATAGCAGAGGGTTCCAGCTAAAATAAAATCATAAGCAGTGTTGTAGGACCTGGCCTTTTCTTTCCCGAGAGCCCCCACGGCTGGGAGAATATTGCTCACCCCCCACTAGCTGCTTGCCTCCGAGGTGAGGGGTTCCGTGTGGTTCTTTGCCCCCCAACCTCGACCAGTCCCATCCTTTGTCTTTATTCATAAACAGGACGTCAGCTGCTGTTTGTGTCAGTGTGTGCAGTCTGCGCGAGAGGACAGTGGCTCAGTGTGCAGCCGGGCCCGTGGTGTGAGCTGTCCCGTCACACACGGCTCTGGAGGGAGAGCGGGGTCTGCTACCTCCTGCCTGAAAAGAGCATTTCCAAGGTGTGTCGCCTCCTGGTGACCTGCCTTGTTCCCTCCAAGACCCTGGGAAGTCCAGAGCCAGCTCTCCTTCACTATTCTCCGTACATACGTCGTGCAGTGATTCTGATGTCCGGTAGGTTACTGGCTCTGAGTAGAGACCTTCGGTGCACTCTGAGGCGTACATCCGACCTAGGGGATCCTTGCAAACCCTGGGCCCTCTGCCCAGTGGCACCAAGGAGTCTGCGGGTCACAAGCCCCTCTACTTTGTAACCTTCCTCCACCCCATCTGTAAGGCCATTTCAGCGAGATGGGGCAGAGCGCATCGCCTGTTGCAACTCAGGCACAGATCCGACCCCGTGTGCTTCCGCGTCACTGAGCCAGGCATGGCTTCCACGCTGCCTGAAGCACATGGGAGCAGAGCGCCCTGGGGGACGTGGCCCGAGAAGGACCAAGGTGGGTGGGATGAAGCAGAGAGAGTATAGCTAACACCATCTAGAACTTAGGAAAATAGAATGGAATTATCCTGGCTGTGGAAGTTACCTCAACTGGAGGGAACTTCATGGCGCAGGGCGTTCCCCCCCTGCCGTCAGTGACTGGAAACAAGGGCAGAAAGCCAGGAGGGAGGAACTTGGTGGGTTGGAAGGTCCATGGGATGAAGTTCTCACAACAGCCTGGGAGGTAGGGCAGGGCTATTACCTATTACCCCACTCTACAGCTGGGGAAACTGAGGCACGGGCTAAGTGACTCACCCAAGGTCACTCAGGAAGTCAGTGGCATAGCAGGGAACTGAACTGAGGTCACTGAAATCCAAGGCTGGTGCCGTAGCCACTGGGCCATCCTGCCTCTCATTGCCATTTGGAGACGGGGAGAGGAGGGCAGGTTGATTGCAGCAAGAGTCTGGTCTGGGCTCGATTTGTTTTTGGCCACACGGGATGGTAAAAACAATCCACCCAGCCTCATGACTGAATCCAGTGCAACTTGCCCCCGGCCTGCTGCAGTAGTCCGGCTCGCAGTCTCCACGGACGGCCACCAAGGGCTGGTTGGTCACCGAAGGATTTCTGTGCTGGGGGCAGCCCGTTGGCACGCTGCTAGTTAGCGTCTGCCCGAAACAAAAGCGAAGACGGCTTTGAAGTGACCCCGCTAACCAGGCTCTCCAAAGCGTGCAAGGAGAGATAGAGGGAAGCTGTGAACCGGCTGTGACTGGGTAGGTTCCCCTCTGGGTCCTGTCAGGTGCTAGTCTGTATCTTTTACCTTTCTGCAGTTTTCTCCACGCTGACCCCCTGGTTTCCTTGAGAGCGCCCACCTCATACCCCTCCCCCACTGCTGATCGGATACCCCCTTCCTTTCTGTAGTTTCCCCCCACACTTACTCCTCCCCCATGACCAGTGTGAGCTGTGGAGGTGGCTAGCTGTGTTTGTGTTGGCTGTTTAGACTGTAACTTCTTCGGGGGCAGGAGCCGCATCTTCTGTGTCCTGGCACTTAATAAATGATGATTATTCCCCGTACGGTGTTGTCTGTTTTGACAGTGTAACGAGAGCACACCTAAACCCTAGCTAGGCTGAGCAGCTCTCCTGAGCTGCTTCCAGGGGAAGTGAGGAGCAAGGCAATGAGGTGGGGGGCTAGATGGGAGGGCTGGAGAACTGCAGGAGAGGGGAGAAAGGAGGGGGCAAACTTTGGAGAACAGGGAGGGGGATCTCGACTTTGGAAACCCGTAAGCCCACGCAGGGTCGGGGGGAGATAGAGAAGGCGAGAAAAGAAGAACATGCAGGGGAAGGAGAAAAAGGGGTGGCATATGGCAGGAGAGGGGAGAACAGACCATGCGGCTCGGGGGAGCCCTGGAATAATGTTCTCTGAAGCTTGGTGGGGAAAAACTGACAGGTAGCCCAGAATTTTGGCCACCCACAGCAATAACACATCCTGCAGTGGGGTGCGTTTAGATGGACCCTTATGCCTGTGTGGATCCCCCTGCAAGAGCAAGGCCTGGGTTTTAATTCAATACAGAACATAACAGAGAAGCTACCTCCATCCCTGGCAGAAGAGCTGGTGAAACCCACCACCAGCCAGCAGGAGCAAGGATGGCGCATGGTCAGTTTTCAGACCAAACAACCTTGTGCCCTTGTTGTGGGTGTGGCCAGTTTTCTCACTGGTCTGTGCTGGCCCTAGGAGGCCCCTTGCGAGGCGTCATCATCACAGGGGTCTTAGCTGCCAGATAGTTCTCCCTGAAGCCAGGGCCGGCTCCAGGCACCAGCCCTCCAAGCATGTGCTTGGGGCGGCACCTGGAGGGGGGCAGTGCTCACCCGGGGAGAGCGGGGCCGTGGCCGGGCTCGGCGCCCTCCCCTGCCGCGCTCCCCGCGGGAGGGCGGCGGGAGGCTTTTTTGCCTGGGGCGGCAAAAAAGCCAGAGCCGGCCCTGCCTGAAGCAAACAGCATCAGCCGTCGTCTCCGGTCGATGCCATAGGAGCTCGTCCTTTTTCCCAATATCTGGGAGAATTGTTCAAATAAAATCGTCTCTGCCAACTGGGCCTCCTGTTTTCATCTCAGGTCTGAGGGTGATCAGACATGGCCGTCTTCCCGGAGGATCCCACTCCTTCTGGAAACATAGCCAGAACGTCTCTTCCCCGATGTCCAGAGCGTTAACGGCTGCTTTGATTTGCACATAATCTCGGGCAGTAACCTGGTCTAAAGCGTGATAAGCCATTTGCACCATCCCGGTTAGGTACGGGGCCAGCAAGCCTGCCCATTGGTTCGACGGGCCACCAGGCTGCTGTGACACCCTGCTGAGGTTTCAGGGAAGGCCAGCAGGCCCTATCTTTGTAAGCCTGATGGGAATGGGGGTCGCTTCCAGATCGAGGCTCATTGGTCCTGCTGTAGCGGGCAGCCATAGCATGGTGACCACCTGTTGTACAGCTGCTGCTGTTGGGGTGTTAGATCATGGATTAACTGCTGCTGCTTTTCCATTCAAACCTTTCTCTGATGAAAAATTGCCTGGTTTTTAACCTGAAAATGTACACAAAAGGCTTTCTTTTCTCCTGAACTTCTTCAGGTTCTGTTGTTGGTTTTTTTGGTCCAAACTGCAAATTTCATGTTTTGCTTTTCTCCTTTTTTTGCCACGAAATGCCAGAAATCAAATAAGTTCTCAGGTTGGGACTCCCACCCCGCCCCCCCTGCATTTTTTTATTCTTTCTTTTGCCACATACTCACATCCCCAACTCTAGCCAGAGGAAAAAGGAGACCACGTGTCTCTGCCGTGCTGTAGCTTTTCCAGAGTTGGAAAGTCACGGATGAGCAAAACGAAAAGTGGAGAAAACCCAAAGCCTAGCCATTATTACACACACTAGCAAGAAGGAAAAAAGAGAGCGAAAACAGCAAATCTCCTTTTTTTTTAAATAGTATGGGAAGATTTTTAGAAAAAATAAAAATTGTTCTATTTTGAATCCTGACAAACGGCAACAACTTTGAAATTTTTGCAAAATTTTTTTCTACTTTTTGACCAGCTCTTATAAGAATGAAATTCATTGACAGAATCAGTCCCATCCAGTTTGCCAGTGCTGGATATGAACCTGCAAGTAGATGAAGCCAACTGCTTATTACGGATAACTTCTTACTCCAGAACACCTTGCTGTCCCCAAAGCACAGGACCTTACGTGACATACTCTCAGCCTTTAAATCCTGGTTAAATACCTATTGGTGTGTACTCCTAGGTACTTCATCATCAGTGAGATCTGTGTGTGTGAATGTCTTTTCCTTTTCTGTTAATAGCAAGGGTTAAATCCAACTGTGATGGTGCACCCCATAATGCTTTATGGAAATCTGCTTATGAATATATATATATGTATATATGACATAACTAGAATATGTTTTATGCTACATATGCCATGTAACATCTCTCTGCAAATGTTATGATGTACTGAATCTATTCATCCTAGTTGTAGGCACGTATCATTGTTGTATTCGAAGTTATGAATATTGACTGTGTACTGGTTTGATTTTAAGTAGCCTCAGTAAGGCATTTGGTCAGCTTCTTTAGAAAGGGATTTGCAAGGTAAGTGCCCAATCAAGAAACACTTAACAGACAATGGGACCTTGGAAGACTCCAATCCACATAAGAAGTCTACCTGGGGATGTTCAAGGTAGCATGTGGGCAATGGCTGCCACCTATAAAGTTCTGAGTCATGCATGGACATGTGACTTGCCCATGTGACTCCAAAATTCCATTTTGCAGCTGGATTCTGCCTAGGAGAGAGGAAGGGGTCTCCACTCACAAGAGAAAGTCTATATACAGCTCTGGGAGACCCCTCCATTTTGTCTTCAGCTGGCTCAAGAGGCAGCCTCTCCACCCCCATAGGATACCTGAAAGAAACTGGCACAAAGGACAGTAACTACAGGGGGTGTGAGTGTTGCTGGACCCAGACTAGAAGGAGACTAGTCTGTAAAAGAAGCTTACTGGAACATCTCTGAGGGTGAGATTCCATCTGTAATCACTTTCTTACTGTATTAGGAAAAAGAACAGGAGTACTTGAGGCACCTTAGGGTATGTCTACACTACGAGGGTAATTCGATTTTACTTAAATCGAATATGTGGAATCGATATTGCAAAGTCGAACGTGTGTGTCCACACTAAGGACACACTAAGGACAGTAATTCGACTTTGTGAGTCCACACTAACGGGGCGAGCGTCGATATTGGAAGCGGTGCACTGTGGGCAGCTATCCCACAGTTCCCGCAGTCCCCGCTGCCCATCGGAATTCTGGGTCGAGCCGCCAATGCCTTCTGGGTAAAAAAAATTTGTCGTCATCCGTCCGTCACTAACGCCCTCCCTCCCTCCATGAAAGCGCCGGCGGGAAATCAGTTCGCGCACTTTTCTGGTCAGTGACCGCGCGGACGCCACAGCACTGCGATCATGGATCACGCTGCGACCATCGCTGCACTTGTGGCCGTTCTCAACACCTCGCAGCTTATCATACACCTTTCCCTGAGGCAGATGCAGAGAAATCGGGCGAGGAGGCTACGGCACCGCCGTGAGAGCCTGAAGTCGGAGAGTGGCACAGAGCTGTCAGAAACCACGAGCCCCAGCGCCCAGGACATCACGGTGGCAATGGGGCATGTGGATTTTGTTGAACGGCGATTCTGGGCCCGGGAAACAAGCACGGACTGGTGGGACCGTATAGTGCTTCAGGTCTGGGATGAATCCCAGTGGCTGCGAAACTTTCGCATGCGGAAGGGGACTTTCCTCGAACTTTGTGAGTTGCTGTCCCCTGCCCTGAAGCGCAAGGACACCCGCATGCGAGCAGCCCTCACTGTCCAGAAGCGAGTGGCCATAGCCCTCTGGAAGCTTGCAACGCCAGACAGCTACCGGTCAGTCGCCAATCAATTTGGTGTGGGCAAATCTACCGTGGGGGTTGTTGTCATGCAAGTAGCCAAGGCAATCGTGAAGGTACTGCTCCCAAAGGTTGTGACCCTGGGAAACGCGCAGGTCATCATAGATGGCTTTGCCGCGATGGGATTTCCAAACTGCGGAGGGGCTATCGATGGGACTCACATCCCTATCCTGGGACCGGACCACCAGGCCAGCCAGTACATCAATAGAAAGGGCTACTTTTCAATGGTGCTGCAAGCACTGGTGGACCATCGGGGACGGTTTACAAACATCTACGTCGGATGGCCGGGCAAGGTTCATGACGCTCGTGTGTTCAGGAACTCTGGTCTGTTTAGACGGCTGCAGGAAGGTATTTACTTCCCAGACCACAAAATAACTCTTGGGGATGTGGAGATGCCTACAGTCATCCTCGGGGACCCAGCCTACCCGCTAATGCCCTGGCTCATGAAGCCCTATACTGGCGCCCTGGACACAGAAAAAGAACTGTTCAACTACCGTCTCAGCAAGTGCAGAATGGTGGTGGAGTGTGCTTTTGGCCGTCTCAAAGGGAGATGGAGAAGCTTACTCACTCGCTGTGATCTCAGTGAAACCAATATCCCCATCGTTATTGCAGCTTGCTGTGTGCTCCACAATCTATGTGAGAGCAAGGGGGAGACCTTTATGGCGGGGTGGGAGCTAGAGGCAAATAGCCTGGCTGCTGATTACGTCCAGCCAGACAGCCGGGCCATTAGAAGATCCCAGCGGGACGCCCTGTGCATCCGGGAGGCTTTGAAAGCTAGGTTCCTGAGTGAGCAGGGCAACCAGTGACTTTTCAGTTTGTGGACAGA
>NW_020664794.1:70651-84517 GCF_002925995.2 Terrapene triunguis | reverse complement strand
GGTGTGGGACTTGGTGGCGGGTGAGGGCGGTTACAGATAGACTGCAGCGGGGCTCTGTCCTCCTGCCTCCGGTCTTGCAGAACATCCACAAGGCGCCGGAGCGTGTCCGTTTGCTCCCTCATTAGTCCAAGCAGCTTTTCAGTAGCCTGTTGGTCCTCCTGACGCCACCTCTCCTCCCGTTCCATGACTGCTCGGTGCATTTGTGACAAGTTCTCCCTCCACTGTGTCTGCTGGGCTGCCTGGGCTCGGGAGCAGTCCATTAGTTCTGAGAACATGTCTTCACGCGTCTTCTTCTTCCTCCGCCTAATCTGCGCTAGCCTCTGGGAGTGTGCTGAGAGGCTGGGTTGGGAGACAGTCGCAGATGTGTCTGTGTGAATTGTGAAAAGGGAGTGAATTCCTGAGACAGATAAATGAAATTGTATACAAAGAACCTAGTCTTTCTCTGTGAACAAGACCATGCACTGCACCTCTCACATGCGCACTCAGGACAAGGTCGAATTTTCGGCCGTCGCCTTCAGTGCCTGTGGACTTGCGGAGGTCTTGGACTGTTCAGAGAACTGTGGCTGGAGACCTGAACTTCTGGAGCGGGCAATAATGGTAAGCCGCAGACTTGTGGCTGCTTAAAACTCCAGCAGTAGCACTGGCCTCCTTTCACATTGAAAGCAATGCCAGTCTCTGCTGCCAGCAATCAGGACAGCATCAACTCTGCCCCTGTCCCACCCCCTCGCGGCTGTCCCAGGGAAAGATCCCTGTATGCTGCCCCTCTCCCTCCACCGCGTGGCTGTAAAGCAGTCCCAATACTAACATTCCCCTCCCTAATTCAAAGCAGGGCGTCATGAGCGACATCACCCTCCTGAGGATCCCGGACACCCAGAGAGAACGCATGCTGCGGGAAAGCATGCAGAAACCGGGGCCGTATGCCGCCATGCTATGTCGGGCCATGATCCCGGAGTACTTGATTGTGGCGTGGAGGGGGCATGTCTGCTACCACGGAGGGCCCACTAAGATCGCCCTACCCCAGAACCTGATCAACAGGCTTGAGCTCTACCTCCACGAGACCTACGAGGAGTTCTCCTACGAGGATTTCTCGTCGATCCCCGGCCACATTGACCGGATTTTCGCGTAGGTGCACTGGGACTATGGAGTGGAGCGTCTTGGGCCTGGGAATCATGGAGTAACGGACATTGTGAACATTTTTTAAAACACTTGGGACTAAATTGAGAAGAGCCTAAGACAGAGAAATCATGAAAACCCATTTGTTACCTTTGTAAATATTCCTGTTTTGTACCTGATTATTTTTTTACTAGTTTACAGAACTTTTATAAATGTACATTGTTAATAGTATAAATATTACCGTTCTGTTTTAAATAAATGTTTACATGTTTACAGCACTTACTGCTTGATCCTTCCCCTGATTCTGTGTCCGGGGTAAGGGATGGGGACGGTTGGTACGGGATCTCGGTAAGGGTGATGAAGAGCTCCTGGCTGTCGGGGAAATCAGCGGTGCCAGCGCTGTCGACTGCCTCGTCCTCCTCATCTCCTTCTTCATCTTCCCCGTCCGCTGTCATGTCCGACGAGGAACCGGCCGCGGACATGATCCCATCCTCGGAGTCCACGGTCAGGGGTGGGGTAGTGGTGGCGGCCGCTCCCAGGATGGAATGCAGTGCCTCGTAGAAACGGGATGTGTGGGGCTGGGATCCGGAGCGTCCGTTAGCCTCTTTGGTTTTTTGGTAGCCTTGTCTCAGCTCCTTGATTTTCACGCGGCACTGCGTTGCATCCCGGCTGTAGCCTCTCTCTGCCATGGCTTTGGAGATCTTCTCGTAGATCTTAGCATTCCTTCTTTTGGAGCGCAGCTCTGAAAGCACGGACTCATCGCCCCACACTGCGATGAGATCCAAGACTTCCCGATCAGTCCATGCTGGGGCCCTCTTTCTATTAGATTGCACGGCCATCTCTGCTGGAGAGCTCTGCATAGTTGCCACTGCTGCTGAGCTCCCCTCGATGTCCAAAGAGGAACTGAGATTCAAACTGCCCAGACAGGAAAATGAAAATGAATTCAAATTTTCCCGGGGGTGTGGCTGGTCAGAGCATCCGAGCTCGGACTGCTGTCCAGAGCGTCAACAGAGTGGTGCACTGTGGGATAGCTCCCGGAGCTATTACCGTCGATTTCCATCCACACCTAGCCTAATTCGATATGGCCATGTCGAATTTAGCGCTAATCCTCTCGTTGGGGAGGATTACAGAAATCGATTTAAAGAGAGCTTTATGTCGAACTAAATGGCTTCCTGGTGTGGACGGGTGCAGGGTTAATTCGATATAACGGCGCTAAAGTCGACATAAAAGCCTAGTGTAGACCAGGCCTTAGAGACTAACATATTTATTAGAGCATAAGCTTTCGTGGGCTACAGCCCACTTCTTCGGATGCATACTGTATTAGGTTTAGACTTGCGTGTTTTATTTTATTTTGCTTGGTAATTCACTTTGTTCTGTCTGCTATTACTTGGACCCACTTAAATCCTACTTTTTATATTTAATAAAATCACTTTTTACTTATTAATTAACACGGAGTATGTATTAATACTTGGGGGGCAAACAGCTGTGCATATCTCTCTATCAGTGTTATAGAGGGCAAACAATGTATGAGTTTACCCTGTATAAGCTTTATACAGGGTAAAACGGATTTATTTGGGGTTTGGACCCCATTGGGAGCTGGGCATCTGAGTGTTGGAGACAGGAACACTTCTGTAAGCTGTTTTCAGTTAAGCCTGCAGCTTTTGGGGGACATGGTTCAGACCTGGGTCTGTGTTTGTAGCAGGCTAGCGTGTCTGGCTCCAACCGGGCAGGGCACTGAAGTCCCAAGCTGCCAGGGAAAACGGGCTCAGAGGTAGTCTCGGCACATCAGGTGGCAGTCCTCAAGGGGGTTTCTGTGATCCAACCCATCACACCAATGTCCAGTCCTTTAAATGTAAATTTTTCCTTGGAGTTAAACCTCAATTTCACACCACTGCAACTTGGTCATTTCCTGATCTTCAAGTGTTTGACGTTGCATCCTTCACATTTTTAATGCCATTTTTGATATTTAATTTCCTAGATTTAAAATAAAAACAATTACTCCCCACCCCTAAACTGCACAAGGGCAAGCCCTGTCCAGCTTCACTCAGGGTCTCTGCACCAGACCCACACAGGCAAAGGTGGAAGGCTATGAGGGGGGAAGACTAGGGCTGGGTGAGGGGTGGGAGCCAGGTTTATGCAAATCCTGGGTTGCATTCTAGGGGTGCAGAGAGACTGAAAAATACCAACCTCGCAAAATAAACCACTGTAGCTAAAACTAATAATAAATCGGTGGCCTCAATTTTTATCAGTAATGGGGGATTTTGGGTGCCCTGATTTCCATGTGCCCAATGTGAGCCATCTGAAAGGGTTCTGATTTTCAGAGGCAGATTACTCAGCACTTAAAAAAACGTGGGCCCCATCCACATATTTAAATTTGGACACCCAAACATATCACCTTATTGTGACATACTATACCTTGGGGCGCGCGTACTGTAACCCCCATTCCTCATCTGTCTATAATTGTGATCTTGCATATAAAGCAGACCATGTGAGGTATCAGGGGAAAGGCTATGACCTGCTGAAAGTCATTTCTCTATCCATATATGTAGATCATTAATGCACATGAAGTTATGAGATTTGTGTTGTATGGCTGTCACTAAAACATGCGGTAAATGGGGAAATCAGCCAGATATTAGCAATAACAAGGAAAGTAACCAACGCCTGGGCGGGGCGTCAAACAACCCATCAACAGCCATTGTCCAGCAAAGGAGCTACAATGCAATGACTCACCTGCATGAGGCCGCACCAGGGGAATTGCTCAGTCTTGCCTGGGGACTCAGCAATGTCCCCCAGACATGCCTGGACTTGTGTGTTCCCTAAGCACCTGGGACTGAGGGTATAAAACAGAACACAGCAGGCCCATGCGTCGCCTTTCTCTTGCCCCCACCGATGCTGCAAGCAACAACGACACTGAGAAGACTTAAAACTCCAACAGAGGAGACTGGCCCAGGTTTCAAGGGTGAAATCTGTGTACTATGAACTGCAATATCCAGTGGGGTGAGAAGAACTGCTTAATCTTGATGTTGCCCAGTCTAATAGGATTGAAAGTTTAGACTGCGTGCTTATATTTTATTTTATTTTATTTTATTTTGGTAACTAACTCTGACTTTTTGCCTGTCACTTATAGTCACTTAAAATCTATCTTTTGTAGTCAATAAATTTGTTTAATTGCTTATCTTTACCAGTGAGCTTGCATGAAGCGTAGTAAATTTGCTCAGGTTTACAAAGGTTGGTGTATATTCACTTTCCATTGATGAAGTGGTGAACCAGTTAATAAATCTGCACGGCTCGTCTTGAGCAATGCAAGACGGTATATTCCTGGGGTACAGTGCTGGGAGCTGGGGGGATTTGGCTGGTGCCTTTCCCTGTGTGATTCATGAGTGGCTCTGGGAGCATTCATGCAATTTAGCTTGGTGTGGGGCTCCACATGCGGTTGTGCTGAGTGGTAACAGCGCCTGGAGGGGTTTGCTGCTGATCACTAGCAAGGCATTGTGAGAGACAGCCCAGGCTGGAGAGCGTTCAGGGGGGCACAGCGGTCCCACAGTCCCAGGCTGCACCCTGGGGATCCCGTCACACTCATATCACTAGTTGCTTTTGAAACATTCAGCCTGTGCCAATCTCATAAGAACATAACGTAAAAGCATAAGAACGGCCACACTGGGCCATACCAATGCTCCATCTAACCCAGTATCCTGTCTTCTGACAATGGCCAATGCCAGGTGCCCAGAGGGAATGAACAAAACAGGGCAACTATCAAGTGATCCATCCCCTGTCGCCCATTCTCAGCTTCTGGCAGTTGGAGGTTTAGGGACACCCAGGGCATGGGGTTGCATCCCTGACCATCCTGGCTAATAGCCATTGATAGACCTGTCCTCCAGGAACTGATCTAATTCTTTTTTGAACCCAGTTCTACTTTTGGCCTTCACAATGATTTTCACAGGTTGACTGTGCATTGGGTAAAGAAGTACTTCCTGAAGTTTGCTTTAAACCTGCTGCCTATTAGTTTAATTGGGTGACCCTTGTGTGACACTGTATGGAATCTGGGGGACACTTTAGGATATTATGAATACCAATATTGTAAAATTGCCATGAGTTGTGCCAGATATGCCATGTAAGGTGTCTGTGAAAATGTTATACTGTAATTTGCCAAGTATGATAATCCTTTTTATATATACTTGTATCACCTTTGTATTGTAAGTTATAGATATGCATGGTATATCTGTATTTCCAAACTTGTGCTCTGCATCTGGGTGACACCCCCAGACAGATTGGCATCAGCACTGCCCAGCCTGCTTGATGGCTCATCAAGGGACATCAGCTGTACAGTGAACCCATTGAAAGGGTCAGAGGCTACATCTTATGACTCAGCAAGGCATGCAGGGGATGCCTATGAACAGAACTCTAAGGTTTCCTTGCCATGTGCTGGGCAGCTTGTGTTTGAAACAAAGGAAGCACAGGCTGCATGGCAAAACACTATAAAAAGACAGCTGCATCCTCTCCATTTTGTCTTCATTCCTGCCTCTTACCTCTGGAGGAGCTTTGCTACAAACTGAAGCTCTGAACAAAGGGCTGAATGACCCATCCCAGCTGTGGATGTTCCAGGGGGACTTTCAAGCCAGTAAACTCACCAATACTGCTAGGAACCTATATATATATATGGACTTTGAAGTATTTGTATGTATGTGACTGTTTTACCATTTAACAACTCTCTTCTTGTTCTTTCTTTTTTCTTTATAATAAACCTTTAGTTTCAGACACTAAAGGATTGGCTGCAGCGTGGTATTTTGGGTAAGATCCAACCTAATACTGACCTGGCAATGTGGCTGGTTCAGAAGAACGTTTTGTATATGTGAGCAGAGTTTTAAAATAACTTTTGACTGTACTGGCCCTAGGTGCTGATTGGGAGCCAGAGAACTGGAATGCAATAAGGGGTGTGTGTAATTCCTTTTTTTGTGCTTCATTATAAACAGTGTGGGAATCAGAAGCACAGTTTGTGACTGGTTGGAGAGTTTAACTTCAGTGTTAACCACCAGCTTTGGGGAGTGTCTGCTCTCCCTTTTGCAGCCTGCCCTGACCTTGGCATTTCCAGTGAGGGCAGCCCTAGGCACACCAGGTCACATTGGCGTAGTCGGCAGGATCCACAGACCCAGATCATTTGGGTTTTGGATCAGAACCCCCACACTATTCCAAATTTAAAATTTTGATACTGAGAGTGTTAAAGGTTAACATTAGGCACAATGAGTGATCCACAATCAAAACGGCAAGCCCTGAGAAACAGCATCGTCAGCATGAGAAAGAAATGGCAGATCTTCGATGGCAAGAAAAGCTTTGTCCATACCTGATATGGACAAAGAAGCTCAAAGGCAGATGGAATGGCTGGCTGCTATGGAGAAAGCTGCCAAGGAATGCAGAAGGCTGGAACTGGCTGCTGAGGAAAGAGTTGCCAGACTTAAACCCCAAATCAAAGTAATAAAAGAACAGCAAAAACTGTATCTTCCCGAAAGTCCAGATCCTCTCAACAGCAAAGTTTGGGAGATAAACTGTCCGGTTTATAACAATGTTGGTATGTTGTTTAATAATGACATGACAAATACGCTTAATCAGGTTAATGTCATACCCAGTCCCAGAAAAAGTATGAATGTCAATCCTCTGTATTGTCTGTAACTAACAGGGAGATTTGTGAAGGAGGGTGTCTGACAGCAAGCAGTTTTCTGTGTTTAACCAAGTTAAAGCCCTAACTATGGGCAGAGTTTTGGTGAGTGATGGATTGTTGGCAAGTGAAGTTTGTAAAAGTGAGCCTGAACCAAATAGAAATGTTTTGCTTAAAGTAGCTCAGTATGATGAGCCACTGTTTGTGGAAAACAGCAGTTTATCTGTTGAGGGAGAAACTGTTTCCAATTGTTTGCCCGGTGCAAATAGCAGTGTGCCTGCTGGAGAAGGAGAGTGTACTTCCAGTCCTTTGTCTGTAGAGCAGACAGAAGGTGCCTTTCAGCCTACGATGGGTGAGCATATTTCAGTTGTCCCAGAGCTGGTTCTGGACCCCAAGAAGGAATTGTTCCTAAGCTTGTGTGTGGGTAGCCTGTATATTGCCAGTGAGGAAAGCTGCAGAGGGAAAGAGAGTGCCTCTAACCCTTTAACCGCGGGGTTTAGCAGCTTGCCTGAAAGGAGGTTATGTGAAAATCCTCTTGATGTTCCAGAGGTGATTCTGGATGTAAGTGAAAGTCAGAAGAAGTTTGTTGTGGCTGCACAGAGCAATGCTTCTGTAGAGCAGAAAAAAGATGGGTTGTTGTTTAGAAAGTTTCCTGAAGAGAAAAATCTTCCTGGTAATTTTTGCAAGCAGTTTGCTGCAAATGATGGGTGTGATTTGATTGAGTTAACTCAGGGTGAATCACTGTATGGAGAAAGCAACAGTTCATTTGGGAGACTTGTTTCAGTTCCTAACTGCTGGTCTTTCAGAGGTGTACGGATCCACTGACCTTGCTTTAGAAAGATCCACTCTGGATAGCCTAGAGAAGGTGAAAATGGCTGGGGAAATTGAACAGCCTCCTGGGGAGACAATGTTGTTGGAACATCAGTGTCTCCAGGCTGATCCTTTAAGTAAGCAGTCTGTGACTCAGGTTCTGAGGAAAGATTTGGTTACTGTTTTTTCAGAGCAGAACAGCCTTATGACTGAACCCTCAAGGATGCAGGGAAGAGCCGGCAGACTCTCCTCTCTAGACACTTTGGATATGTTTGGTAGCTCTTTAAAACAGAGTCCAGTCTCTAAGCTGCTGCTGGTGGTGGTGGTATATCCAAAAGCATGCATGCATGAGAGTGTCTGTGTAGAGCCGGGGTGGGAACCTATGGCCCACAGACTGGATCTGGCCCCTTGCTTAAATGCATCCGGCCCGGGCCCTGACCCTGCTCCCCGGCAGGAGCGCCGGGCAGAGCTGGCCAAGGCCCTGCGCCCTGACCCCACTCCCCATCAGGAGAGGTGGGCGGAGCAGGGCAAACCCCCATGCCCGGACCCTGCACCCCGGCAGGAGCGCCGTGAGGGTGGAGCTGGGCAAGCTCCTGTGCCCCGACCCTGCTCCCTGGCAGGAGGGGGGGAACTGCAGGCAGAAGAGGTGGGGAAGGGGCCTGTCATAGGTTTCACCCCCACTCTGAACTTTAGGGTACAGATGTGGGGACCTGCATGAGAACCCCTAATTACCAGCTTAGATCAGTATGCTGCCACCACCAAATCGTTTAAACAACCATTTATGAGTCATTTGGGAACTCTTGTCTTCCCCCGCCCCCAAATATCTTCCTCCCAAATACTATAACCCTTCCCTGGGTAGCCTTGAGAGACTTCTCCACCAATTTCCTGGTGAACACCGATCCAAACCCCTTGGATCTTAAAACAAGGAAAAATCAATCAGGTTTTAAAGAAAAGACTTTTAATTAAAGAAAAAGGGTGAAAGGAATACCTCTATGAGATTAGCATGCAAGCTATTCTCACAGACAACAGATTCAAAAACACAGAGGATTTTCCTCTGGGCAAAAACCTTAGTTACACGAAAGAAAAACCCAATTTAATTCCCCCTCTATTACAAAACAAAGTCAGAAAAGGAAATAAACATAAGCTAATTTATTCCTTCTCTAATACTCACTACCCTGGTTGATTCCTGGATCTTTTCACTCCAGCACAGAACTTAATGAAGAGAACAAAGGAAAAACTTCCCTCCTTCCTCTTGAAAAATCTTGTCCCCCCATTGGTTCCTCTGGTCAGGTGTCAGCTAGGCTAGGTGAACTTCTTAACCCTTTACAGGTAAAAGAGGCATTAACCCTTAACTGTCTGTTTATGACAGGGCCCCACAAAACTGTACTCCCCCTCTGTGGGGGGAGACTGCTCCCCTGTCATTGCCCACGCACCCGAAAGCCAGGGCCCACCCAGTTTTCCTAGCCTTGCTTTTTATTTGTGTGTGGCCCACGATTGATTTTTAATGTGGGTCAATGGCATGTGATAGAAAAAGTTCCTCACCTCTGGTGTAGAGGCTCATAGCGCAGAGGGGCTGTGGTTGGTGGACAGACCTGTAAGCGGGAAGGTTCAGATTTCAGCCTTCTAGGAGAAGGGGGGGGGGGGACCCAATGCTGCTGATGGGAACAGCGTCCAGCCTTGGAAGTAGTAGCAGATGACAATTTGAAAGCTAGGGTCTGGACTGATGCAAATTACTTGGCTGACGAGGGAGGGGGAATATTTGCCCATAGCCGTTAGCACAGAGGACACACCTGGCCAGCCGAGGGATTTAATGAAACAAGAGGCATGGTATAATCAAGATACTTATAAATTAGGCTACGTTTTGGTCACAGGTATTTTTAATAAAAGTCATGGGCAAGTCACGGGCAGTAAACAAAAATTCATGGCCCGTGCCCTGTCCATGACTTTTACTATATACCCCTGACTAAAACTTGTATGGGGGCAGCCCTGGAGGTGCCGTGGGCACTTGTGTGGGGGGCATGGCCCAGGGGGCACAGATCGGGGGACACCATGGGTGCAGGGGGGGCACGGCCCTGGGGAGGGCACAGGTGCTCAGGGGGTGTGGACTGGGGGACGCCATGGTTGCTCAGGGGGGTTGCAACTCAGGGGGGATTGCGGCCTGGGGGGGGCACCACGGGTACTGGGGGAGCCAGGCTGGAGGGGGTGCTGCGGGTGCCCGGGGGGGGGGGGTGTGGGCGGGGGGGGGTGGGGGGGGGGGTGGGGGGGGGTGGGGCAGGTTCCCTACCCAGCTCCTGGGAAGTGGCGACCTCCAGCTCCTAGCTCCACGTGCTGCCTCTGCTCCTCCCCAAGCCCCGGTTCTGCAGCTCCCATTGTCTGGGAACCATGGCCAATGGGAGCTACAGAGGCGGTGCCTGCGGGCGGAGGCAGCAGGTGGAGCTAGAAGCTGAGGGAGGGACGTTCCTGTCACCCTTCTGGGGAGGCCCCCCCCCGGTAAGCACCACCTCGCACCCCAACCCTGAGCCCCCCCCATGCCCAAACTCCTGCGGCTGGGGGCGCCCGAGACTGCCCCAGCAGTGGCCAGTGCGACTGGCCCAGGGGCTTCCTGAGCTGCTCAGGTGGCTTCCGGGCTATTTGCACGGGCTGCTGCAGAAGTCACGGAGGTCATGGAAAGTCACAGAATCTGGGACTTTCGTGACCTCTGTGACAAACATGGAGCCTGAGTTATAAGTGGTGGGTTGTGGGTTTGGGTTTTTTTTGGGAGAGGGTTTCTTCCGCTTTTTGTTTTTCATTCTCACTCAGTCTCTGCTGTGCGTACGGTGACCAGATGTCCCGATTTTATAGGGACAGTCCCAATTTTTGGGTCTTTTTCTTATATAGGCTTCTATTACTCCCCACCCCCGTCCCGATTTTTCACACTTGCTGTCTGGTCACCCTAGCTGTGCGCATGCAAACAGTTCTAGGGGGAACTGAAAAAAGCCTTTAAAAAAAACTTCCTTTGGTCCCTGAGCTGTCAGAATTGTGTTTATAAACAGGGATTAATGGGTGATTACAATAAGAAAGGGCTGTTTGGATGTTTCCTAAAGTTAAATGATTTGTTCCAAGCTTGTGAACTGCAAAAAGTGAGTAGCATAAATGGTAGAAAGTAATTGAAGATTTTTCTACAATTGTTTCAATTGTTGGATTCAAGAGGTGGTAACAAAGTTACTAATGTCTTTGAGAAGGTAACTGATTTTTTAGACAAAGGAAATGCAGGAGGTCTAATATCTTACTGTCAATAAGGCATTTGATACAGTTCCACATGAGAAATTATTAGTTAAATTGGAGAAGATGGGGATTAATGTGAGAACTGAACGGTGGATAAAGAACTGGTTAAAGGGGAGACTACAAAGGCTCATACTGAAAGGTGAACTGTCAGGCAAGAAGGAGCCGGTTACTACTAGTGGAGTTCCTCAGGGTCAGTCTTGGGACCAATCTTATAAAACATTTTTATTACTGAGCTTGGCACAAAAAGTGGGAGTGTGCTAATAAAATTTGCAGATGACACAAAATTAAGAGGTAGTGCCAATATGGAGGACCAGAATATCATACAAGATCTGGATGGCCTTGTAAACTGGAGTAATAGAAATGGGATGATATTTAATAGTGCAAAGTCCTGTATTTAGGGACTAACCAGAAGAATGTTTGCTATAAGCTGGGAACTTATCAGTTGGAAGTGACAGAGAGGAGGAGAAAGACCTGGGTGTATTTGTTGATCACAGGAGGATGACTATGAGCTGTCAATGTGATGTGGCCATGAAAAAGGCTAACACGCTCCTGGGGTGCAGCATCATGTGAGGTATTTCCAGTAGAGACAGGGAAGTGTTAGTAAAAACAACGAGGAGTCCTTGTGACACCTTAGAGACGAACAAATTTACTTGGGCATAAGCTTTTGTGGGCTAAAATAAAATACATGCCCAAATAAATTTGTTCGTCTCTAAGGTGCTACAAGGACTCCTAGTTGTTTTTGCTGATACAGACTAACGCGGCTACCCCCAGGGCCGTCCTTACTGATACGCAAAGTATGCAGCTGCGTGCTGCTCCAGCCCCTGCTCTGCCTCTTCCGCATGGCCCTGCCCCTGCTCCACACCAGTCCCGCCTCTTCCTGCCCCTGCTCCACCCCAGCCCTGCCCCCACTCCACCCCTTCCCCAAAGCCCCTGCCTCTGATCCCGCCCAGCCCCACCCCGCCCCCACTCCACCCCTTCCCCTGAGGACAGGATCAGGGGTTGGGCCTGCCCTGCACTCACCGGGTGGCAGGAAGTGGAGCGGCCCGACCCCAGCCTGCTCTGCGCCGCCGGCTCCCACCCGCTCTGCCAGTGAGTGCTGGGGGGTGGTTCGCCCTTGCCCCCCAAGTCCCAAGGTTGGGAGCCAGAGGAGCAGAGCGGAGCGGCTGGGGCCAGGTCGCTCCACTTCCCACCTCCCAGTGAGTGTGGGGTCGGGCCTGCCCTGCACTCACCCGGCAGCAGGAAGTGGAGCGACCCGGCCCCAACCCACTCCGCTCTGCCGGCTTGTGCTGGGGGGTGGTTTCCCCCCTGCCCTCGAAGCCTGCTCCTGCCACCCCTCGCGAAGGCCTGGGGCCACCCCCCCCGGCAGGGGGGGCTGCGTAGGGCACCAAAATGGCTAGGGATGGCCCTGGCTACCCCTCTGGAAGTGTTCGTGCCATTAAACGAGGCACTGGTGAGACCTCCTCTGGAATACTGTGTGCAGTTCTGGTCTCCCGTGCATAGGCGCCGACTCCATGCGTGGGTGCTCTGCCGCTCAAGCACCCACGGGGAAAAAAAGTAGTGGGTGCACAACACCCAGGAGCCAGAGCTTGAGTGTGGACTGTGAGGAGTTCTCTGCTGCTAAGAACTTCTGCCCTTGGGGCAGGGAGTTTGTTTATAAACAGAGGCAGGGTGATTAAGATAACAAAGGGCTTGTCATTACAGTAAATTAAGGATCATTAGATGATCCTGAAAACATTGCCAGGCACTCCAATTAAAAGATAGGAAACAAAGGGTAGAAATAAATGGTCCATTTTCAGCATGGAGAGAAGTAAATAGTGGTGTCCCCTGAAGGGCTTGTACTGGTCTGGGACCAGGGCTGTTCAACATATTCATAAAAGAGCTGCAAAAAGGGGGAAACAGTGAGGTGGCAAAGTTTGCAGGTGATACAAAATTACTCAGGAGAGTTCAGTCCAAAACAGACTGCGAAGAGTTAGGTGACTGGGCAACAAAATGGCAGATGAAATTCAATGTCAAATGCAAAGTAATGCACATGGCAAAATATAATCCCAACTATCCATACAAAATGATGGTGCCTAAATTAGCTGTTACCCATCAAGAAAGAGATCTTGGAGTCACTTACAGGACTCTGCAAATTCATAAGAGTACTTCTCACTATGCCTGTATCATCCTGAACACATTCTCCAGCTCCAGAAGATTTAAAAACCATTCCAGTCACCAATCGAACAGACTCAACTCAATAATGTAACTGTCCTTAGTGCATCAAAACAATCCCAGGGAACTAGATGTAAAGCAGATTGCTGACAGTTTCATCCAGAAGGGACAGTGAGATAGAATGCCTTTAAACTGGGACGTTAGTGAAGGCAGCTTGTGATTTCAATGGTTTGAATATACTGTAATTCAGGATAATGTCATTATGTCGTTCATAACAATTGAATCATTATTAACATAGACACATTCAATAACTAGGATTTGAAAGGCGTGTATAAATATGCTGAAAATAGCCTCCGCCCAAAACTGGCAGAGTGCCCCCCCACACACCCCTCTTCAAAAGCACCCACCGGCCAAACGAAACCCAGCGCCTTTGTGTTCTGACTTTAGTAAGTGTATCTGAGCGAGCTAAGGGCTTGTTCCAGTGCAGCACCCGGCAACTGAGGCAAGTCAGGCCAATCTTCTGTGTCCTGTTGTTTCCCTTCTATGAAATGTGAGCCCAGCCTTGCAGACCACACAGCTCGCAACGGGCATGACTGGGGGGGGTGGCCCGTGGGGACCTCGATAACTGGGGGAAGGAAGCAGCAGCTGACAGATCCCCCGACCCCCGGGTCCCCTGGGGAGCGCGGTTCGAGTCCAGGCTCACCCTAGAGCCCGTCGGGGCTGCGGGCCGGCCCAGGGAGGCGAGTGGGTCAGCGACCGGGGGCGGCCCTGCCCCGTAGAGCGCCCGGCGCCGCGATCCCCCCGCCGGCAGGGGCCGCTGCCGCCCCGCTCCTCCCCGCCGCTCCCGGGCCCCGGCAGCCAGGCCGCGGCTCCCTCCC
>NW_020664794.1:60022-70251 GCF_002925995.2 Terrapene triunguis | reverse complement strand
GTGATTGAGGGTTTGGAGGACAGGGTCCCTTAGGCACTGTCTGAACACAAATAAAGCATTTAATTTAGTGTCTTGTATTCATACTACAAGCATTAATCTAGATTGGCTGGATATTGGCATTGTTACCTGTATAGAAATCTGAGGGAAGGCCCAGAAACAAAGGGCAAACCCTAAGTTAAGTGGATATTGTCATGTTAACATCGTGTTTTGTTTTTAATTTCTTTACCTATATTACAAATGGTTAACCCTTGTGATTTCAGGTGCCAGTGACGTTCGATGATGTTTCCGTCTATTTCTCTGAGCAGGAGTGGGGGAAATTGGATGATTGGCAGAAAGACCTTTACAAGAACGTGATGAAAGGCAACTACGAATCATTGATCTCACTGGGTAAGGATCAGTTTTCTTTCACTCGTCTGTTAGAACGTCAGTGATCTCTGAAGTAAACCCTAGAGATGGTCCTTCTAGGACTGGGGGAGGAGAGCAAGCTTGCAGTTCTGTTGCTAGCGCTATATCCATTCTGTGGATAAAGGCCTTCAGTCCACAGGTGCAACAGGCACCTCTCACCAGCAGTGATCATTCCAGTGGAGCAGCGCTTATAGCCTTCAGTTTGTGCGTCACTCCTTCCTTCCATTCAGCAGAGAATGAGAGATCTGCAGCGATTGCTCTGTCTGCAGCTTTCCAGCCCCGAATAACAGTTCCCTATCATCGTACCTGTTCAGCCTACACACCCTGGTGCTGATACAGTTTGACTATCCCAGGCCTGCTCTGTGCATTGTGAATGTGCTATTGGATGGGCTGGACTCGGCGGAGGGCTGTGACTCGTGGGGCTGGGGCTCTTGCCAAGGGTGGTGAGTCAAGACTCGGGTGCTCGCTGTCATTACTTTGCTGTGCTGGGTGTTCTCTCTCTCCCTTAGTAGTCCCAGCCTTTAAAATGTCTCCCAGTTTCTGGCATCACGAACCTCAAGAGCTAAACGCTCAGGAGAAGGAAGGAAGCAATCGTCAGGAAATTGATACACAGCAAATCTTATAGCTTTATTCGGTTGTGCCTTTGGATGTCTGAATTCGGGAGCGTGGGGAGGGGGAAGCAACCCGCCAGCCCCTCGCTCCTGGCAGCCAGCTCTCTCACGGCTTGTCTGAGGGCATTGCAGCTTGAAATAGGCACGCAGAAAACTGGGCTTCTCACCGGGCTGCCTGCCTGCAGGAATGGAGGGCTCCTCCCTGCACCTGAACTGGGAGGGCAGAGTGGTTTAAAATCACTGTTGTCTGTAAATAATACTCCGTGCCTATGACTAACCCTCCCGCCCCTTCCTGTCCTCTCCCATGAACAGACTACGCCATCTCCAAACCTGACCTTCTGTCCCGGATTGAACGGGGGGAGGAGC
Source organism: Terrapene triunguis (assembly GCF_002925995.2). Taxonomy (NCBI): domain Eukaryota; kingdom Metazoa; phylum Chordata; order Testudines; family Emydidae; genus Terrapene; species Terrapene triunguis. Next base: position 68,869 of record NW_020664794.1, on the reverse strand, counting down.
CGTGTGGGGGGGCTCAGGAGGACTCCGAGGAGAGCGCGATCCCAATGGAGCCTAGCACAGGTGAGTTATGTGGAGTGTCATAAGGTGCTTTGCTGGCAGATGTACGAGAGGAAGGATGGCTCAGTGCTCAGGGCACTAGCCGGGGACTTGGGAGACCCAGGTTCAATTCCTTCTCTGCCACAGACTTTCTTTGCAACCTTGTTGTCTATACGCCGTATCTGCAAAATGCACTTCCCTTCCTCACAGAGGGTGTTCTGAGGATAAATACTTGGGGTGAGGGGGTCTCAGATTATAGTAATGGAGGATTTGTAAGCACAATAGGTAGGTAAAATAGTGCTGCACAGAGTTGGATGCACAGATCGAGAAGGAGGGGCTCTGCAAGAACAGGAGCTCCCTCTGGCTGTGGAGTGTGAGGTGGTTCTTTACTCATCGGGTACACCGGATGGCACAGAGAAAGCGATGAGTGAAGCCACAGAGTTGGCTGGTTTGGAAGCAGTTTGCTCTAACTTCAGCCAGCCAGGATGGAGAGAGCCATGGAGGGGTTCGGAGATGGAAAAGAAGCCAGGAAAGCTTACGTGCCTTCTCTGGCGCAGAATAGGGTGAGCTCCCTGGAGCTGAGGGCCAGGAATTAGGAAATGCAACACAGAAGGGTTTGTACTAGGTGCATGATTATGGTAGGACCCATATTTCAGCAGAGACAGAGGAAGGTAAGGACTGAGCCTTTGCCCACTGGCCACGATTTTCCAAAGGGACTAGTGACTCTGAGTGCCATAACGTTCGGGGGCAAGTGCAAAGAGCCGTGAAATCCAGCCTGGTTCCCCACCATACACACCAAACTTCTCTATTGGCCTAAAAACCAGGAACCAACAAAAGCTGCATCTTCACTGCCTTATTTTGTGCAACCCTCTCGCTTGCTCTCCTCTCTCCCTGCATGGTGTTGTACCTAGCCCAGACTGTAGCACCTTTCGGCATGGGCTGTCCCCCTTTCTCTCTGTATAGCACCTGGGTGCTCTGGGTAAACGTTGGCTAATAGAAACATGTGAGTGGGTGCATGTTAGCTAATCACAATGCGATTTCTCTCCCCTCGCAAACAGAATCGCTGAGCCTTACTCATGACACTGTATCGTGGGTAAAACAAGAAGACCTGTACATCAGGGATCAGTGGGACTCAGAGGAGAGAGCGATTTCTACAGAGCCCAACACAGGTGAGCGAGTGATTGGAATGACTCACAGTGAGTGCAACAGGAATCTGTCAGTCAGGAGAGACCTTTGTCAGCTCTTAGCGTCCTGTCTTGTCAGATAATCCTCTCTCTCAAACTGCATTTCTCAGATCACTTTCGCAGGACTCAGTCACAGCTTCCCACCAGGCCTGATTTCCAATCAGCCATCTCTTTTTGGGCTCTTTGGAAGGTGGGTTGGAATGGAATTGGTGGTTCTCCTTTTTATGCCAAAGGAACGTTCTCCTCTAAGTCTCTTAGCCTGGCACCTCTCTTCCTTGGCTGGCACTGAGGTAGTGTGATTGCACCAGAAGTCCCTGCTCGCTGTCTCCCTGTGTAGGGGTTTTAGAGCAGGGCAGTAAGTTGGAGACACAGTTTTCTCAGGCAGATGGTGGCAGGGTGCTGAGAGGCAGGTGGTGGATGGACAAGGGGCAGAAAACTAACAACTCTTGGTTTCTCCTCTGAGTCCAGCAGATGACGAGGTTGTAGTCAAAGCTGAGGAGGGAATCCCGGTGAACCTGGAGCTTTACAGCACGTTGCCTGGACAACCAGAAGAGACTGTTTTCCAGTACCCTGAGCAGGAACCGATCTGTGATGATCAGGGCAACGTCAGCATCCAGGGAGAATACCCTGATGGGAACAGACTGGGGGACTCGGCTGCAGGCGAGGGAGACTTCAGTAACTTCACCACAATCATTGTCCAAGAGGAGAGCCTCCCAGGAGAGGCGCCGTACCTCTGTTCTGAATGTGGGAAAAGCTTCCTCTACGAGCAGCAGTGCGTACTGCACCAGAGGATCCATGACGGAGACCACACGCCTCCTGAGTGCAGGGAGAGCTTCAAGCAAAACCACTGCCTCAAATCCTGCCCACAGAGCCAGCCGGGGGAGAGACTCTATAACTGCCCTGAGTGCGAGCGGAGCTTCCCTCACAAGTCGAGCCTCAGCAAACATCAGCTCTCCCACACGGGGGACCGGCCGTACACTTGTGCTGAGTGCAAGAAGAGCTTCCGGTTGAAGATCAACCTCATGATACACCAGAGGAGTCACGCGGGGAAGAGCAGGGGCTTGTATATCTGCAACGAATGTGGGAGGGGCTTTAACCACCATTCGAACTTCATTAGGCACCAGATGATCCACACTGGGGAGAGACCCTATGGCTGCACCGAGTGCGGGAAAACCTTCATGCGGAAGGAGCACCTCCTGACCCACCGGCGCCTGCACACGGGAGAGCGGCCCTACCAGTGCACCGAGTGCCGGAAGAGCTTCACCCGCAAGCAGCACCTGGTGGGACACCAACGCATCCACACGGGGGAGAAACTCTGGGGGACGCTGGCAGCACAGAGACGCTTGCACGACCTGCCAGGCAAAGTGCACAGGGGAGAGCCTGTGTCGCTGCACTCGATGCACAAGGAGTTCCCCCCGTAGATGCTGTGTTAAATGCTACCAGGGAGCTCTGGCTGGGGACAATGATCATGATGGCATCTGAGCAAGGGAGTGAGACCAAGTCTCTGTGTGTTGAACAGAGAACTAAATGGCAGCGGGATGATCTGTGGAGAGGTCTAGGCTGCTGCTTTGTTAACAGTTGAGTCCATTCCCACTATGGCAAAAAAACAGCTAGGCAGCCTCAATGCTCCATGGGAAGCTTGTTCTTTTCCTGTGTTTCTCTCTTGCTAATTCATTACACTAAAGGTAGTTGCATCTTTCTTAAACCAACGAGAGCTACTTTTCAGTGTTCATAGGTGTTTGGCCTGTCAATCAGGATTCCCAGCTTGTGGTATGCAGGTAAGGTGCCCTTTGGAAAGGGGAAACCATCTCTGTCAGTTAATGGAACACGTTCACTTTCACAATTTGTAATCATTGTCACTGGCTCATGTTCAGTGTTCTTGATGGCAGCGGACATCTTTCCCTTGGGGCTGTCTCAGGCACCATTCAAATGATGGATTCCGTGCTGGAGACATCCCAGGGCTGCTATTAACCTGTGAGCATCGTGAAATCGGGATAAAGGTCCAGGAGCCCATTGAAGTAACAGACTGCTTGGGGGACATTTTCACCAGTGCCTGAGTGACTCAGTCCCATTGACTTTCCAGAAGGGGGTCGAACGGGGACTCGTCCACCTGGGCCTGTCCCCCAAGGGAAGTAGCTGGTTAATATTTACATTCCTCTGTTCCAGTAGTTCTAAACCTGCGGCCTGCATGCGGCCCAATTAGCACACAGCTAAAGGCTTCCGGGCTGCACGGTGGGGGCCAGGCTGCCCGGTGCGGCGGGGGTCCAGGGCTGCTGCCTGGCCCCGCACAGCAGGGGACCTGGGGGGTCCAGGACTACCGCCTGGCCCCAAAAGGTCTGGGGTCCGGGGTTTGGGTCCGGCCTGCCGCCCAGCTGCCCTGCCACCCGGCCCCATGCGGCTGGGTCCAGGGTCAGGGCTCCTGCCCGACCACACACAGTGGGGTCCAGGGTCCCTGCTGCCTGGCCCCCCGCTCGGGGCTCTGCTCCTGGCCCCACTCTGTCGAGGGGTCTCTGAGTGGGAGGCGCTGAGGTTAGAGGGTCTGTGGGGGGAAATTCGGGGGCGGGAGGGATGGGCGCGCGCTTTGGTTCTCAACCTGTGGCCCAGGTAACACATTGTGGGCCTCATATACGGCCCACAATGATAAATAGGTTGAGAACCACTGCTCTGTTAGTATCCATGTGAGTAGAGCTGTTGCCCTGAGAGTCGTTCACATGTGCGTTCTCTCAAATCCTCTTTTCAAAATGCACAATAATAAAATGTACAATCAACAGCAAAACAAAGATACCATCAGAAACAGACCATCTGCCAAATGCAGCTCAGCCTGCCGCGCAGCATCAGTACGTTTCATTGCACTTATCCGTCTGGTCTGAAATGCCATGATACATGGGGAGTGATTTAAAAAGAATTCTTACTTGAAGTGTTTGAGATAATTACAAAAAAAGCATATTGAAAAAATTGTCAGATGATTAAGATCCTCAGAGGTACCCTCCATATCTGCCTGATTGTGAATTCCATACCCCCATAATGGAGCAGTTACTGGCCCCATTGATTTCCGGGGGACTGAGCATAGGATAAGTGCTCACCAGTGAGAGAAAGAGGGTTTGGGCCCAGCCTACACAAGCTGGGAGGGAACGGTGGGGCTGAGACCAGCTTGTTGTGCATGTAGAGGTCTTTGAGACTCACCTATGCCATGTTGTTCACACAGATGTAGAGCCAGAAGCTGGTTTCCCTGAGCAGCATCCTGGCCCAAGGGTCCTTTATTGTTAAATTATAACATTGATATTGTGGTAGTACCTCAAGGCCGCAACCAGGTCAGGGCCCCATTGTGCTGTTCACTGTATAGACGTAATACAGGACAGTCCCTGCCCCAAAGAGCCTACAGTTTGCAAGACAAGATGCAACAGGTAGATGAGACAAATGAGTAGGGGAGACTACAAATATTTAGCCGGATGCTCTCCACCTGCCTAGCCATTATCAGTTTCCAATGTGCATTTTGGAAGACGTGAGTTTTGAGAGATTTGAAGGACAAGGTGTGGTGGCTTTATGGATTTTGACTGGGAGCTTTCCCCACAAGTAAGTGGTGTTGTGAGAGAAGTGGAGAATCAGCAGTGGAAGCTGGCATTATTGGTGGAACAAAGGCTGAGTCAACGTTGCGCTGAAGGAAGAGGTCCGATCGGATAGGACTACATTGTGGAGGACTTTGTGTTTGATGTGATGCAAGAGGAGGGGCCAGTGGAGGGAAAGAGAGGATGACAGTGATGAACCAGGAACAGGACTTTAGCCACACCATTTTGAATGTGTCTGAGGGCTGCGAGATTGCTGACATTGAGGAAGAGAGCGTCAAGATGTGAGATGATCAAAGCTTGGACAAGAATTCTGGCCACATGGACAGAGATGAAAGGTCAGACACTGGAGATGTGGTGCAGTAAGAAATGGCAAGATATAGACATGGCCTGGACGTCTGATTTAAAGGAGAGAGCTGAGTCAAAAATGTTATCCAGTGATAGAAGGGGCAAGGGGAGAGCTTTGGGGGAAAGATCAGGAGCTCTGTTTTGGCCATGTTAAGTCTGAGTTGACCGCTAGACCTCCACAAGAAGATTTCAGAAAGACAGGCTGTGTTCTGTTGTGGCCATGAGTGAAGAAAGGCCCCCAGCAGAACAGAGTGGGGGTATCCATGTCTCAGCAGCTGCTTTTGTGGGGAGGCAGGCTGAGCTTCCTACACCCCAGAGAGAGGGGGTGGAAACAATTTTTCTGATCCATCACATGGGTCTGCAACCTGTGAGTGGGTTTAGGAAATGCCCTGGCCAGGCAGGGCTGCACCAAAGTTGGTATTTAGCAGGTGTTTCCCAGGCATCAATTGGCTCAAGAAGGTTCGGATATTCAGCTTCGTTTTATTGCCAGGTTGAAGCCACTGCGGGTATGTCTACACTGCAGTTAGACGCCAGTGGCAGCAGGCTTAGGCTAAGTGCAGTGTAGACATTCAAGCTTGGGCTGGAGCCTGGCATCTAGGACCTGAGAGGTGAATGTCTACACACTGCAATTAAACAGCCCCTTAGCCGAGTCAGCTGGCACGGGCCAGCAGTGGGTGTCTAATTGCAGCGTAGACATTCCCAGTTTCACCCATGGAGTGAGAGAGACCTGTATGTTTTCATACCACCGGCTGTAATAATCCAGCTTGGATCCCTCTAGAGCAGCGGTTCTCAACCAGGGGTCCGCATACCCCAGGGGGGACGCAGAGGTCTTCCAGGGGGTACATCAACTCATCTAGAGATTTGCCTAGTTTTACAACAGGCTACATAAAAAGCACTAGTGAAGTCAGTACAAACTAAAACTTCATACAGACAGTGACTTGTTTATACTGCTCTATATACTATACACTGAAATGTAAGTACAATATTCCAATTTATTTATTTTATAAATGCTGTGACATTTTTATATTTTTATATCTGATTTTGTAAGCAAGTAATTTTTAAGTGAGGTAAAACTTGGGATACACAAGACAAATCAGACGCCTGAAAGGGGTACAGTAGTTTGGAAAGGTTGAGAGCCACTGCTTTAGAGGGTTCTCCTTTCCTCCAGGGCTATCTACTATGGGTTACTGTGGTTTAAGCCTGCTATGTCTTTGCAAAGCCTTGTGTCTGAGTGTAACACCTGTGCCAACAAAGCTAGCTTGTCTCTGATGGAGCCAGTGCAGCAGTCTGCACCACTTTAGGTCCACACTTTGGAGAGACAGGCATCACTTCAAGCTGAAATGGTGAAGCTAAGTGTTGCCAGAATCAATGGTTACTGCAACTGTTCAGCGTCTCCATATCCCTCACCAGTGTTAGCTGGGCCATTGTGTGCGGGACATTCGTGCTGCCCCCAGCCATTTCTGTACCACTGCATTGTGGAGCCTAGCCCATACATGTTTAGCACAGGTCCCCAGAGTGGGAGGAGGGGTAGTTGTGGGAAGCACTTGATGTGGTGGAGCAAGTGCCCACCTCAGTCAGGAAGGGGTTAATAAGCACCCATAGGCACAATCAGCTCCCAAACTGGCACATCTGTGAAACCTGCTGCACCGGGAGAAGGGCAGCTCCCTAAAAGAGAGGTACCAAGCCCTGTAAGGGTGGCACTCGGGGAAGCAGAGCCAGGGCCTGGAGCTCCCTGAATCCATAGAACCAGGATGCTGACTAGGAAGGCTGCTGAAGATCCTCTGCTGCCCAAGTCCTCTAGATAAGCAGAGGAACCTTCTTGGAATTGTTTTAGTTCCTTAGAGCCCAGGACGCTCAGCCTGGGCCTCTCAGACTGACAAGGAGTTAAAGAAACCCACCTTTGACTTAAGAGACTGACTTGTTTGCCTTGCAAGACAAGCCGGGTGGATCCAGACTGCGTTGGGGTTGCAGGACTGTTCTACTTTCCCTTTTTGTTCAACGACTGATGGCGGAGGGCAGAACTACTCTCCTGAGACTTGTATCTGGAAACACACAGCTCCTCTGCAGATCAACTCTGTAACAACCCCAGCACCCAAAGGAAGACACCGGGAACAAAAGGAGGTGCCCCTACCCACGCCCCAAAGGGGGCACTCTAGAGGTAAATCCTTTGACACCTGCCATGCTGTGTGTGGCCAGAAGGATATTCTGGGATTTTGTAATGAGCATCCTGGAACTCCCTGGGAACTGCTGCCGTTTCCTATATTCATCTCAACGTGGAGGAGAGAAGTGATTCATTCCGTCAGAAAGTCTAATTTGATTGAAATCTTGCTGAATCAATTGGTGGCCAGGACTGGAGACTGTGGCGAGCAGAATTCCAGCAGAGTCCAGGCATTGGGGATGTGGATATTGCTGATATCCTAGAATCCATCCTGGAACTGCAGGCCCTGCCCCAGAAAAGGGGAAGTGAGGGCTCAGGCTCCTGATCGAGATGTCGTTCTATCCCACTGGAGGGACCTGCTGTCTACGGCTTGTCACTGCGATGAATGCCCCTTTGGGATCAGGACCCGTCCTAGTGCCAGAAACAACTCTGGTGGGAACCTGGCATGAGGACTGTGGCTGCAGAGCTTCTGACTGGGCACTGAGATTGGCTGTCGGTCATCTCCGGGGGGGAGGGGGCTTGTCATGACCGTGGGACTCCAAGTGAAGTTATAGATTAAAGGGTTATGGATTCTGACGTACCGTGTAGCTGCCCAGAGCCAGTCATTCTGGGTGGTACTCCTAGCTTGGCTGGGCAGTGGACTGTGCTCTGGAGATCTAAACTGCCCATTTGGCACTCCCATACTACAGTGACAGGCACTATAGGAAAAACCTAGTGTCACTGAGCAACATGGTGCATTGCTTAAAAAGAGGAGACTGGGGGGTAGGGCAGTTAACTGAGGGGTGTATTTCTAGCTCAGCCACTGAGCTGCTGGGTGATCCTGGGCCGGTTTCTGTGCGTCTGTTCCTCTCCCTGTCTTGGATTGTGAAGCCCTTGGGGCAGAGACCATCTCACTATGTGACTGTACGGCGCCCGGTTCCCAATCTCTCTGGGGGCCTCCAGGGCTGCTGCTCTGACTACTAATAAAAGGGAAGACCTGGTACCTTGTGAGAATTTTCGGAATTCCTCAAGGGCGTTGGTGTGAGAGAGACAAGGTGGGCGAGGTTGTATCTTTTCTCTGGTGGTAAAAGAAACAAGCCGCGGTCAGAAGACAGGATAGGGGGCTGGATGGACCTTTAGGCTGACCCAGTTTGGCCATTCTTTCAAGCTACACCACCCTTCCGCAGGGCTGGGGATCCTCGTTCTCAGACAAGCGAATGAGAGTCCAGGGTGACGGGGTTAGGGCCGATCTACGCAGCCCCGCCGGCCCTGGGAGCAAGGGGCTTTCAAGGCCGGCCCAGCTAACCTGGCTGCAGCGTTACCCAGAAGTGAGGATGGGGGTGGCGGATCTTACTGCAGGCCTGCACCCGTGTCCAAGGTTTCTGCTGCAGCCCTCAGGGTTACCAGCCTAACCCGGGCTAAGGGGTGTGAGGAAGCAGGGAGCCAGGCTTGTTGCCGGGCAGATGAGAGGAGATGGGGGAAGGCTGCAGGGTGCTCACCTGGCCCAGGGAGTTGGAGCCTTGTGATTGGGTGAACCCTGGAGGATGGAGGGCTGCCTAAGCCAATCGGAGTGGGGAGG
>NW_020664794.1:24070-59622 GCF_002925995.2 Terrapene triunguis | reverse complement strand
CCCGCCTGAGGGGAGCACGGGCCGTCCCCAGACTCTCCCCGCCTGAGATGGGCATGGGCGGTTCCCCCCTGACTGCCTCCCCGCCATGCTGGAGAAGACAGGTGACCCCCCCAGCCCGCCTTGCTGGAGCGGGATGCAGGCAGCCCTCCCATCCCGCAATTGCCTGCCCCCCGCCCGAGGGGAGCGTGGGCGACCCCCCCCCCGCCTTCCCCTCCTGTCTGCCGAAGGGGGGGTGCCCTTCCCGCTGTGTGCCGAGGGGGGGGCACAGGCGATGCCCTGACTGCTTCCCGCTCTGCCCGACGGAGAAGCACGGGTGACCCCCCCCGTACCTCTCCCCTGCCTGAGGGGGAGTAGAGGGACCCCCCCGTGTCTATTTTGCCCTGACAGGGGTTTGCTGAGCTACTCCGGGGAGTCAGGCCCCGTGCTGCCGCAGAGAGCGGAGCGCCCCGGCGCATCGGCCCCTCCCCGCCGCCTCAGGCCTGCGCTGCCTCAGCCAGGTACGTGGGTCCCCCCCCCCCCACGTGACAGAGCCCGGGAGTGCGGAGCAAGCTGGGCCGGGGAACGCAGGGAACCCCCCGCTGCGGTACCTGGGGGTCGGATGGTGTCACTGCTGCACACCCGCCTGCCCCGTCCCTTCCTAGGCCCCCTCCCCGGGACAGTGCGGTGCAGAGGGGCCGGGATCGCTGCTCCGGCCCTCCAGGAGTCAGGGGAGGGGATGGAGGGGGGTTGAGCCTGGTCCTGGAGTGAGCCCCGGGGGGAACCTGAGCCCGCCTGGGGCGGGACCCCGGGTTCGCGACTCCCCGAGGCAGCCAGGGGGCGGCACCGCTAGTGAGTAGCGCCGAGCCCAGCCCTGGGACCCCCGAGAGCCGGGGAGGCCCCGGTTGATGGGCAGCTGCCTCGGGGGAGAGCGGCTGTCACGGCCCCTTGGCCGCAGCCGCGCGTTGTTCCCGGAGGCTGAGCTCCGCCTGGGATCCCCTGACTCCGGGAGCCGGGGCTGGCAGGAACCCCCGGCCCGGCTGCAGTGGGAGGGGAGGTGGCGGCGCAGGAGCCCTCGCGGCTCTGCAGCCACCTGCCCCGCGGGGGCCCCGCTCCAGCCCGGCCGGTGCCCTGCGCCCCACCCGCCGCCAGGGGCCGCTGCCGGCCCCGCTCCCCGGCCGGCTCCTCCCCGCCCGCAGCTCCCGGACCCTGCCAGCGAGTCCGCGGCTCCCGGCTGCGCTCGCTCTGCTCCGCCCGGCAGCGGGGCCGGCCCGTGGCGAGGCGAGGCGAGGCGGCGCCGGGACTCTGCCCAGCCCGGAGCGGGAGCGGAGCTCGGGCTCGGCCGGGCCGGGCCGGGCCCCGTTGGGATCCAGCCGCGCGGCTCGTTCCCTGAGCGGGCCGGCGGGCGAGTCTCGTCGTGACTTCCCCGGGTCCCTGCGGAGCAGCCTCGCCCGGTGCCTGCCCGGCCCTTCCCGCCGCCAGCCCGGCCAGCCGGCAGCAGAGCTCCTCGGGCCCGGGGCGCTGCCCCGGGCGGGCGCGCGGCGAAACGCTCATGTCCGCCCCTGGGCCGCGGTGAGGGGCGAGCTCCAGATCCTCCCGCCCGGCGGAGCTCCGGCTGCGCCTGGGCCGGGAACAAAGGGCCATGGCCGAGCGGGCCGCTGCCCAGGTAAGGGCCCGGCGGGGGCTCCCCGAGCGGGGCAGGAAACCGCCTGGCGGAGGAGCCTGGACAGTGGGCCCTCGCGAGCTTCTCCCTGGCCTGGACCCGGGGAGCGCGGTGCTGCCCGCTCGCTCCCGGGGCAGGGCACGGCCCAGGCTGGAAGCTGAATGGGGAGGAGGGTCCTGACCCCTGGGGCGGAGGCGGGAGCAAGAATGGTCTGGCTGGTGTTTCTCAGACACTGGGGGCAGCTCCGCTTGTGCGGGGCCATTTGCTGCTGGTCTGGGGAGCAGGGACCGGGGCTTTGCTGTTCCCCCCAGTTGCAGGAGACCGACCTCCCAGCCGGGCCCGCCCTGGCAGCAGCCAACACTCCAGCCTGGCTAGGATAGCGGGATCGGGCTTCTGCTGCGGAGCTCGAGGAGAGCACTTCATACCTATTTGTTGTTGAACCATAACTCAGGGTATTGTGTTGCGCACCCACAGAGTAGCATCGCAGCCGCCTTCCAGAGGTGGCAGAAATGAGCTTTATGGGACCTTGTAACTATTGGAGAGTCCCTCTCTCTAATGTTTCTGCTTAATGATGATGGTTAACAATACATTCTCTTTTATTTCGCAACACTTCAGGTGTGGAGCTTGTATCTTTTGTTTCTCTCATAGTCTGGACTGGAGGGGTGAAATCCTAAAGTGTCTGTTGACTTGACCCATAACTCCACAACCCCATTTCTGTGACTTATATTTCACATCATAAGAGACCTTAAGGGCTCTGTGTTGTTAGTAATGGTGGCTTTGTTTCTCTAATTTAATTACTTGGATTTTATTATTCTTTGTATAGCTACTTTAGTCCCCCAGAGTTCAAAAGCTTTTCATAGAAGGTATACATATCTACTGGGATCCCTAAACAGAGAGACCTCTAGGTGGAATGTGCCTTCTTTACCAGTGTGTGCAAAACATGTACACAAAGTCAAGGACCGGATATCAAAAATGCCTATTAAACTAATTCTGTGGGCGAAATCTACCAAGGAGGAAAGGCCAGTATTCTCTTAATACCATGACTCTTGTGGAAAGTATTAAGGAATGTTAAATTACCACAAAGAGTCAGGTTCTCACTTTTTCTCTCTCATCTGAAGGTATGTCTACGTTGCACACCACTGGCCACGGCTTGTAGGGTATGTGTAGCTGCACGCTGCAGTGATAGGTAGGCTGCAACCACCCTGCAGTATGTAGCTACACCCAGCAATGAAAGGCTTTAGCAGGGGGAGGCAGCGGGGAAAGGCTTCTGCAGTGAGGAGTTGCTGGAACCTTTCCTGCTGCCTCTTCCCTGCCGGAGCCTTTCCCCGCTGCTGGAGTCTTTCACTGTGGTGGGGAAAGACTCCGGCAGTTCCCTGCTGCCAGAGCCTTTCCTCGCTGCAGAGATCTGCTGGAGCCTTTCCCCACGGTCTTCCCCCCTGCTAGAGCCTTTCCTTGCAGTGGTGAAATGCTCCAGCAGCAGGGAGACAGTGGGACACTACACTGCTAAATCTAGCAGTATATACAAGGGAGGCACAGCTTGGGCTTGTAGAGAGCTGTGTAGGGTACAAACCCGAAGATTCTGCCATGTCTTTACTCGCCTAAGCAGTGCCTCACCGTCTGCACTGCTGTTTTTACCTGTGCTGGGAACATGTATTGTATGTACTCTATACACTGCCATAGGGAGAGTGCAGTGTAGACATACCTTGAAAGATGGCACCTCAGTAGCACAGTGCCTCTTGAATTTCTGATGAATCTTTGCTTAGACATCAGTGCAGAACCAAATCGCCAAAACCATTTCCAGCAGCAGCCAGGGTCTCCCTTCCAGGTTTTCCTCCTGAGAACTGACAAGACACATCCCTTATTTTGTGTATTCGAGTGAGAACGTAACCGAAGGATGGTATAGGAGTGAGCTTCTTAATGGCTTCAGATCCATAGTGTGACTCTCAACAATCTAAATACTACTTAAGAGTCTGGCACACGTAGGGAAAAGGGACTACAGACATATAAGAGAGTGATGTTAATTTCCCCTTTTCTAAATCAATTAAAAGATTGAAAAATAACTCTCCCTTTAACTGAAGTCTGTGGGTCCCCTAGATATGAGCAGTAGCTGGACATATGCACTGACTGCTTTTTGAAACCCATGGGAATGTCCCCATAAGACTTAAGATCCAATACTAGGTATTACTAAGAGCGGGAGACTCTTGCCCTGTTTCTCTCTCTAGCTGACCATGTGACCACAACTCCATGTCTAATATCTGTCTTTGCAAACAGGGTCCAGAACTGGATGCAGTGACACAGTGCCCATCTCCTTTACCGCCTCCCATTGTCCCTGAACGAACATCTGAAAGAGAAACTCAGACTGCAGAGATTTCCCTGACTGTTGTGGCAGCAATTCAAGCCGTAGAGAGGAAGGTGGATTCTCATGCCACACGGTTGTTGGATCTGGAGGGGAGAACTGGGATGGCTGAGAAGAAATTAATAGACTGTGAGAAAACAGCAGTGGAGCTTGGCAACCAGTTGGAGAGTAAATGTGCTGCACTGGGAACTCTGATCCAGGAGTACGGGCTACTGCAAAGGAGGCTGGAGAACATGGAGAACCTGCTGAAGAACAGGAACTTCTGGATCCTGAGACTCCCCCCAGGCACTAATGGAGAAGTCCCTAAGGTAACAATATCTCAGCTAGTGCTGGCAGGGAAGACTAAATGTTCAAACCAGTCTCTAGAGCTTTGCATGCAAGCTCAAGCCCGCAGTTTGGGTGCAGAATTAGAGGCACATTTTACAAGTGCCTACTGCAGACTAGAGAACAGTAGCACATATACTATGGCTGGAGTCAGGGGTTGGAGGGGGAGCTGGGAAGAAGTGAGCCCTGGTGAGAGTTAATTAAACTAGGAGCTCAAAGAAATTCAGAAATAAAACTGCCCCTTAATAGCTTCTTGCCTCTTTTCCCTCTTGGGAGCTGTTTGTGGGAAGTGGATCAGAGGAGAATGTCCCTGTTATGAACAAAAATGATATTAACATAAGAACAGCCATACTGGGTCAGACCAGTGGTCCACCTAGCCCAGTATCCTGTCTTCTGACAGTGGCCAATGCCAGGAACTTCAGAGGGAATGAACAGAACAGGCAATCATCAAGTGATCCATCCCCTGTCATCCACTCCCAGCTTCTGGCAAACAGAGGCTAGGGACACTCAGAGCATGGTGTTGCATCCCTACCCATCCTGGCTAATAGCCATTGAACCTTGTTTTAGTCTTGACCTTCACAACATCCCCTGGCAAAGAGTTCCACAGGTTGACTGTGCGTTGTTGAAGAAGTACTTCCTTTAGTTTGTTTAAAACCTGCTGCCTATTAATTTCATTGAGTGACCCCTAGTTCTTGTGTTATGGGAAGGAGTAAATAACACTTCCTTATTCACTTTTTCCACACTGGTCAAGTTTTTATGGACCTCTATTATATCCCCTCTTAGTCGTCTGTTTTCCAAGGTGAAAAGTCCCAGTCTTTTTAATCTCCCCTCATATGGAAGCTGTTCTGTACCCCAATCATTTTTTTTGCCCTTTTCTGTGCCTTTTCCAATTCCAATATATATTTTTTTGAGATGGGGTGACCAGAACTGCATGCAGTATTCAAGATGTGTACACACCTTGGATTTATATAGATGCATTATGATATTTTCTGTCTTATCTATCAGAGGGGTACCCGTGTTAGTCTGTATCCACAAAAACAACGAGAAGTCCGGTGGTACCTTAAAGACTAACAGATATATTTGGGCATAATCTTTCGTGGGTAAAAAACCCACTTCTTCAGATTAAGCTTTCGTGAGTAAAAAAACCACTTCTTCAGATAATGCATCTGAAGAAGTGGATTTTTAACCCACAAAAATTTATGCCCAAATAAATCTGTTAGTCTTTAAGGTGCCACCGGATTCCTCGTTGTTTTTGTCTTATCTATCCCTTTCCGAATGATTCCCAACATTCTGTTCGCTTTTTTGACTGCTGCTGCACATTGAGTGGATGTTTTCAGAGAACTATCCACTGACTCCAGGATATATTTCATGAGTGGTCACAGCTAATCTACACCCCCATCATTTTGTATGTATAGTTGGGATTATGTTTTCCAATGTGCATTACTTTGCATTTATCAACATTGAATTTCATCTGCCATTTTGTTGCCCACTCAGTTTTGTGAGATCCCTTGTAACCCTTAGTTAAGTCCAAAGCAGACTGCAATCTTGAGTAATTTTGTATCATCTGTCAATTGTGCTACCTCACTGTTCATCTCTTTTCCCAGATCATTTATGAATATGTAGATCAGCACTGGTCCCAGTACAGACCCCTGGGGGACACCACTATTGACCGCTTTCCATTCTGAAAACTGACCATTTATTCCTACCCTTTGTTTCCTGTCTTTTAACCAGTTACTGATCAATGAGAGGACCTTCCCTCTTATCCCATGACTGCTTTCTTTGCTTAAGAGTCTTTGTTGAGGGACCTTGTCAAAGACTTTCTGAAAGTCTGAGTATACTGTATCCAGTGGATCACTCTTGTGCACATGTTTGTTTGACTCCCTCAAAGAATTCTAATAGATTGGTGAGGCATGATTTCCCTTTTCAAAAGCTGTGTTGACTCTTCCCCAACAAAACGTGTTCATCTATGTTTGATAATTCTGTTCTGTACTATAGTTTCAATCAATTTGCCTGGTACTGAAGTTAGGTTTGCCGGCCTGTAATTGCCGGGATCACCTCTGGAGCCTTTTTTTGAAAATTGGTGTCACATTAGCTATTGTCCAGTCATCTGGTACAGAAGCTGATTTACGTGATAGGTTACATACCACAGTTAATAGTTCTGCAATTTCATATTTGAATTCCTTCAGAACTCTTGGGTGAGTACCATCGGGTCCTGATGACTTATTACTCTTTAATTTATCAATTTGTTCCCTAAGCTTCCTCAGATTTGTCATTTAAAAAGAATGGCTCAGGTATGGGAATCTCTCTCACATCCTGTGCACTGAAAACCGATACAAAGAATTCATTTAATTTGTCTGCAATGGCCTTATCTTTGACTGCTCCGTTAGCACCTTGATTGTCCAGTGGTCCCACTGATTGTTTAGCCAGCTTCCTGCTTCTGATGTACTAAATTTTTTTTTCCTGTAGGGATTTTTTTTAAAGTAGGGATTTCTCAGATCCAGTTCATTAGGATTTGGGGTTAATGGTTCATGGCTGGCAGTCTTCTTCCAGTAGCCAGACTTCTTCTTAGTGTATGCGCAAAGTGTCTCAGGTGGCACATGACCGGGATTCATCATTGTATTTGGTCCTCTGGCTGGATCATTAGCTTCCACGGCCAAGGCCTGGTACTGACGGGGAGTGTGACGTGAACGCTGATCCATGCCCCCAGTAGCCAGACTGATTCCCTGATATTACAAGCTGCTATTAGTGAGGCAACCAAGCAGCAGAAGAGAGCACGTAAAGGGTGTCTGAGGCTAGGGAAGGGTGGCAGGAAGCAACAGATAGGTGTTTTCTGGTGTCAAGCAAAGGGCATAGCTGGGACTCAGGAGACAGGCTTGATGTACTTAAAATTGGGACTAGGTGAACAATGCAACCAAAGAAAAAATAAAAGTTCCTTTAGTGTTCATTCATATTTGCATTGACAGCTTTTGCACTTCACAAATATTTTAGCAAGCATGTTTACTGGTGGAAATGTCATGAAAATGGTATTTAAAAAAAAACAACAACATTGCTGCATATTCATAGAGACTATCACATTTATAAGTGTGAATACTTGACCGGAAACTTCATTCTGTGTCATAGTCATCCAATCGGAACTGAAACAAAGGCTGTGTGTCCAATCCAAACTGCTCCTTTCAAATATTCATAACAAAGTCCTTGCAAATTAGCTACAGCTTGAAATTATCTGCAGAAATAATTAGTTTGCAGTTTTCAAGGTTATTTGCCATCTGTTTGATGATTTGCATCAGGTGGAATTCACCATATGAATGAATGATTATGAAATATTTGCCCAGCTTTTCAGAAAAGAGGTGCCTCTGTGTGTATCTGAAAACTGTAAACATTTCTGAATCAGATTTGTATTATAACTAGTGACAGTCCAAAGCTGTGAACCTCAGATCTGGAACAGAATTTCCCCAGAGTTCTGGAGCAATTGAACATGGGGTTTGAGGTCAGCTCCTTCACAGAAATGAGGATCAACCATGATGCCTGATTCTGATCTCATTTAATAATTTGACACAATAATAACTTGTATTAACAATAATAAATTATAACTTGAATAATTTCAGTGGCCTTGGTCCCAGTTTATATTGATGTGAGATCAGAATCAGATCTGTGGGGTTTGGATAAATTCTGATCTGGATTTGAAGCCGGCAGTGTTCAGAGCCAGGGTTTCAATTGAGATCCATTATGCTGTGGAAATAGGAATCTGAGAATTGTTTCCAGATACACATGGGACTAGATTTCTGTGTTGTGGATTCTTCACCTCACTGAATTAGCTTTGACATCTGAGTGGGGTGGAGAGAGGTTTTATTCCCATTTCACTGAAGTTAAGGAATCAGATGCCAAGATATAAGTGTTGCAGAAGGTGCTAAGTGTGTAACATCTGTGATTCCAGGTGCCCGTGACATTTGATGACGTCTCAGTCTATTTCAATGACAAGGAGTGGGAGAAACTAGACGAATGGCAGAAGGAACTGTACAAGAATGTAATGAAGGGCAATTATGAATCTTTGATCTCCTTAGGTAAAGATCAGTTTTCACCTGTTTGTTATAAACGGACTTCAGAGATTTTACAGGCTGGTGGGTCAGCATGTAGTGTCCCCAGTGCCTTTATGATTGAAGGTCAGCTCCCTTTTAAAAGTAGACTTAAAAATATTCCTCCTTCCATTGCTTTCTAGCTTTGGGTAGTGACTGGACATGTGTGTGTTCATCCCTTATAAATAAGGCTATGATTTTTTTTTCACGGAGATCGTGGAAGTCACGGAATCTGTGACTTCCAGCGACCTCTGTGACTTTAGCCCCTGGTGGTGGGGGGCAGAGCTCCGAGTGGCCCAGCCCTGCCCCCCTGGAGCTCTGAGCAGGTCCCTGCAGCTGCCTAGCCACTTCCCGACAGTGTGGGGACCCTGCAGCTGAGGTTCCCATTTTGTCATGGATATTTTTAGTAAAAGTCACAGACAGGTCACGGTCTTCCGTGACTTTTTCTTTATTGCCCGTGACCTGCCCGTGACTTTTACTAAAAATAGCCATAACAAAATCTTAGTCTTACTTATAAACACGGTTAGGCGATCCTCACATCAGGGCAGAGACATGCTGGCAGAGCAGCATGGGAAAAGCCTGCATTGGCTGCTTATGCTGCACCTATTTGCTGGATAAACACAGGACACAGGTCTCCAAAACTCTTAATCCAGTGGGGCCTTTAAGGAATGCGGAGTTCACTTTAAAATGGTGCTTTGGATATAAAAGCTGCTGTAGACATGCCGTATAGACACACAATGAAAGGCTGACTTTCAGCATTGACCTAGTGCTGCTCCCGTTTAAGTCAATGGGAGTGGAGTTGGGCCAATGCTGAACTCCTCTGAAACGTCCCCCCCAAAATCTCCTTCGCTAACGGGTGGTGGTTGGTCATCGCTTCTGGAATCTGGGGGTGGGGGAGAAGTGACTCTTATGGAAAGTGTCGAGGAATGGTTCCTGTACGCAGATACTTTTCAAATCATTATGATCGAGAACAAGTGCCCTAAAGGGACACTGTCTAGGTGCTTTCAGACTCTGAGTTAAATGTAATTTCAGGTCTTATGTTGGTTCCTGTGTCCTCCTGCTGATTTTTGTGACTTTATTGCATTTTAAAATAAACTCTCCTGTTGCTATTTGAAGCCCCCCTGTGCATGAGGGTGGGTGTGTAATTTCCAGCTCAAGCAGAGATACCTGTGCTAGCTCTGATCAAGCTGGTGTGCTAAAAATAGCAGTGTAGGTGCGATGGCACAAGCAGAGGGAGGGACTGTTCGCCCCGAGTACAAACCCATCTGAAACTCTAGGTAGTTACTCAGGTGGTTAACCCCTCCTGCTGCTTACGCTACCGTGGCTACACTTCTATTTTTGGTGTGCTGTGTCTCCTTGAGCTGGGAATCCAGTGTAGACGTACTGCCCCTCTGCCCCCCAAAAAACACACACAGGAGAAATAGTAGAATTGCCTGTGCAGGCAGTGCTGTCAGCTGCACACTGAACAAATTGGAAAAAACTGAGGAATAACTTTTGCCTACTCCGACGGTTACGTTTGTCTTCAGTGTTAGTTGTAGCAATAGTGTGTTGTGAGCCCTGTTGAAGTCCATGGGAGTTTTACTGTTGACTTCAGGGGGACCAGGATTTCACCCACGAAGCTGAAACATTCTCAGTGTGATTTTTTGTTTTTGTTTTGAAGTTGAGGGTGCCCCGTTAATCCTTTCTTTGTACGTGAGGGGTCTCAAATTCCATTAGGCCTGGAAATTCCTGATTTTCATCTAGGGAACCCAACCAGATGCTCATGAGATTCATTTCCCTTTTGCAGAGTCTGCATTAAAACATTCTTGTGTCCATTCACTGTACCCACTGAGGAAAGGTGAGGGGAAATGTTGTTAAATAAAGCTTATGGCACAATAATCTCTTTCCCACTGAATAGACTCTGCAATTTCCAAACCTGGTGTTTTGTCACATTTCGAACAAGGAGTAGAGTCACGGGTCAGAGGGCAGCAGGACTCAGATGAGGAGAGAGAAATCCTTACTGACCCCGGTGCAGGTGAGTAGCAGATTAACGCAATACAGGGTAAATGTATTCATTGTAGAATAATGATACGGTGCGTTGCACATCTGGGGGCACTGATTCTGGGCAGAATGCAGAGTTCTACCAGAGATGGAGTAGAGAGAGAGAACAAGGGCAGGAGTATTCTTTGCTGGGTTGCTACAGTGAGGGAAGGACAGAGACAGTGAGGGGAGAGGGAAAGCACAGTTGGGGTTAGAGACAATCTTAGACTCAAGGGAGCAAGGTTTGGACAGGTAATTACTCAGCATCTAGATATAGGTCAGCCTGCAAAATAGCGTCTCTCCAGACTGTGGAGAGTCATGGGAACAGAGCTGTAAGTGGTGGAATGACTCAACAGGGAAGACAATACAGCTGCAGTCAGCAAGTTATCTTCTCATGGGGTTAGTGCTTATAACAAGGAAGGAGAATCAGGTAATATAAGCAGGGAAATGGACAGGGACCCTCTCCCCTGCTGGTGGTTCAGCCCAACCTTTCCAAAGGCCCCCCTTCTCCCCTGCCTCCCAAGCAGCCGCTCTTATAGCCCTTCTTTCTATCTATCTACCCCATCTCACTGTAGTATCTAAGCACCTCACAGTCACTGATGGATTTATCTTCAGACTATCCCTTGAGGTAAAGTGTGCTATTCCATGTTTTATAGATCAGGAAACTGAGGCACGGGGTAGATTAAGTGACTTGTCCAGGTTAACACAGGCAGTCTGGCTGAGGCAGACACTGAACCCAAGTATCCTGAATCCCAGTCCAGGGCCCTGTCCATTAACCCATCCTTCCTAGCACGCCTCCCTGAGTGCACCTTTCCAGGCTGAGGGGAAGCTAAGATGGGGTGAACACCCTGTTCACTGTCTCCTCACCTTGTCCCATTGGGAGAGGTGAGGATTAGGGCAACCAGAATGAGCAGCTGGAGGATCAGAGAGCTGAGGTGGAGTGAGCTCACTGCGTGGGCAAGAGGCTGGATATGGAGCTGCACAGAAAGGTGATGGAGGGTTGGGGTGAGATGGTCTTGGAGAAAGAGATTATACTGGCTATCGCATTCTGGACCTCCTGAAGATTGCAGTGTTGGGATTTAGGAAGATCATTAACCCCGGGAATGTTTGAGGTGACTGAGGCACTACTAAAGACTTCGGCCGTAGTGGTTTGAGGTCAGGGCAAATCACCTTCTGCAGGAAAACGCAAAAATGGCAAATCAGCCCTAAAATTGTGGTGTCCGCAGTGCCTCAGTTCTTTCCGTGATGGGAATGCTCTGTGAATCAGAAAAGGATTATTGCTAATGGTTTCTTATATCCCAACTCAGTGGAATGAATCATATCTGGGTTCTCTCTTTATTTCAGCAGGTATAAGGGTTGTGATCAAAACAGAGGAGATTAATCCTGAGGACTGCCCTGAAAACCTGGAGCTGGACAGAATGTTGGAACGATCAGAAGGAAGTTTCCAGAATCCAGACCAGGAAGTAACCCGTGGTAGTCCGTATGGCTCAGTAACGCCTCCGAGAAACCCCTCAGGGAACTGTCTGGATGAGTCCACCGAATATAAAACAGATTTCAGTGAAATCAGAAGAGTCATTGTTCAGCAGGGTAACTGCACAGGTGAGTGGCTGTATGTGCTGAATGTGAGAAAAGCTTTAGGCCAAGGAGAAGCCATGTATTACATCAGAGGAGCTGAGCAAAAGCAGGACTGTATGAATGTACAGAGTGAGGAAAAGCTCCAGGGTACAGCAGTGATGTACAGTGCAGCAGAGAATCCATATGGGAGGGAAGCCCAGAGTCTGCCTGGGTTGGGGGAAACTTTTAAGCAAAAGAACAGTCTTAAATCCCACCAGAAACCCATGCAGGAGGAACACCTGTGGAAGTAGTGACCATGAGAGCAGCAGAAGTCACACATCAAGTCAGGGGACTCCAGAGAAAGACACACCAGACACATCTAGTAAATGTCAGAAACATCTCTCTGAAGACCAGTCCTACTGCACAGCAGAGACTTCATTCATTAGTCTGTAACAGGTGACTAGCATGTTCCTGCTGGGGTGAAGGCTTCGACCACTCTTCGTGTCCTATTAGACATCAGAGACTCAAGAGTGAGACACCTTGCCAATGCATTGAGTATGAGAGGAACTCTACAGTGCAACATCTTGTAAAATGCCAGTGAGCCCACACTGCAGACACTCACTACATGGAATGGAGGAAAGCATTAGCCAACCATATCCGCTTCTCCATCACCAGCTAGTCTGCTCAGAAACTGGATCAAAACACTGAAGAACTAAGTGCTTCAGAGATAAACAAGCTCGGATATCCCCAAACAATGCTTTCCCTGAGGATTTACCACACCCTAGTCAGCTGTCGAAAGCAACCCCCTCTGGGTAGAAGAAAACTGCTGTGTAAATACTACGAGCTAAAATAGGATTAAGGTAAAATTGGAAGTGTGTTAGGATGACTGTTACCTAGGAACTAGAGTTAAGTCTTGTAACCTGTCAAAGGGCTTATTCCTACAAGGCAAGGAATTGGGTATAAAGTTATTGGTGGAACCTGCTAGGGGAGAGCAGACACCCGGACTATCTACCGGGCCTATATGTACACCTTGGACATTCTGTGCCATGTAGCGTGACTGGGAACTAATCAAATACCATGGCCAGTGGAAAGCAGAATCTATCTCATACTTAACCCAGAGGGGCCTGATCACCATGCCAAGTTTTCCAGGAAGACCCAGAGTGATGGTTAACTGGGTCCTGTGATTAGTGCAAATATTTTTCATTCTGCTAAGTCTGTCTTGCTAAAGTGGGCAAAAAGGAGAAGCCAGCCTCGTCCTAGTTCTTTGTGGTCATAGTGATTTCTTCCCGTTTTGCCTAACGCATCCTTTTCCTACAATTGGGGAATGCAGAGGGAGAATCCTAAAACAAACCTAAAATGGATCAAATTGTTTTAGCCAAATTAACATTACTGGAGTGCTCTATCCCATCCAGGACTTTACCATCCAAAGTGAAACTCGGATGAAAGTCCCCCCACCTTGTAACTAAGTATTATGTGCTGCTTTATGGTATTTTGTGTTGCCAAGATCTCTTTGGCTTTTGTGAAGATCAGTAAACACCCCCCCCACACACACACCTTTTTTTTTTTTTTTTTAAAGAAACCTTTTCTTGTTTCTCTCAGTAGCTGGCAGCCAACTATTTATCTGGGTTATATGTGCATTCCTTTGTTTTCTCACCTATCCCCTACCCACACACAGTGAATTGGAACAATTTTTGACAAGACTTTTAGTTAGCTTATTTCATAGATATGTTTAGCTCCATCCTAGGTGATCCTTGATACACGTGATGATAATTTGCTGCTTCGGTGGTGGTGGTGTAGTGCTGTCCTAGAGGACCTGAGCTGTCTCTCACTTACAATCCCTGACTCTCTCACGTGTAAACGCTAATAATAGCTTTGTGTAGATACAAATGGCAAGACCGAACCAGACTCCTGCTGCAGGACTTAAGGCTGGCAAACAAGCGCTCTTCTCAGGTTGGGGGCTGCACAGTGTCTGATCTTGCTGAGAATGATCTATATTCAGCCAATATTTTTTTAACAAGGGGATACCACAGAATTGTGTCCCTGAAGTGTATGCCAAGCCACATTTGTTTCAGGGAGAAGTGGGTGAGGGGACTGCTGAATAGATTAATTTGTTTTCCTATTTAAACAAATATGCCTTCTCATACCCAAGTGGGGAGGCAGCGTTTCTGAGGAGCCATGCTTAAATTAAGCCACACTTGCTGGAGAGGTTTCCTGAAAAAATATCCTGAGTATACAGACAATTTAGCTCAGTGTTCATTTGGCGTTGATCTAAAGCCCATTGAAATGGGATTTTATAGGGAGATCTGCACAGGTCCATCCCCAGGGGATGTTTTTTAAATCCTTGCGATTCAGTGAAATCGAATCCATTTCAAATGCAAAAAAAATTGTGCTTCAGAAGAATATTTACAATGAAAGCCCCAGGCTAAGTCCTCTCTGGCAGGGTCTGGTGTATCCAGATCCAAAGAGGGAAGTGACTGTACCTGAGACAGGCAAATTGCCCCACACTGTCTCTCAATTTGAAAGCAGAATTTTTAAAAAGGGCTCCTGGGAGCCCCTGCCAGCACATCACTGACATGTGGAAGAGCGAGGACAGATTAACGCAAGGCTTCTAGCCTTAAGAGCAAAGTTCCCAAGAGTGATGATGGAGCCGAAGTCCTTGCACAGCTTCCTGCCAAGGTGTGTTAACCTGGTTGGAGTGTCAGTTGTGCCCTAATAGCTCTGTGCAACAGGGACAGCTAAAAGCCTGATACTCTCAAAACAAAATCTAAGAAAATGGCAGCAAATTGCTGAGCAGCTCTAAAACAGTGGAATCTGTGATGTTCTTCCAGAGCTGATTCGCCAGTGTCCTTGGTAATGTTCTAGAATTCCCAAACATTGAGACAGGCAAGCAACATCTTTTGACCGCCTCTCTAAGTAGCAAATCCAGAGGGTTTCTCCAGGAATTCTGGCAGGAATTCCTTGCCAGAAGATGTTGTGAAGGCCAAGATTATAACAGGGTTCAAAAAAGAACTAGGTAAGTTCATGGAGGATAGGTCCATCAATGGCTATTAGCCAGGGTGGGCAGGGATGGTGTCCCTAGCCTCTGTTTGCCAGAAGCTGGGAATGTGCGACAGGGGATGGATCACTTGATGATTACCTGTTCTGTTCATTCCCTCTGGGGCACCTGGCACTGGTCACTGTTGGAAGACAGGATACTGGGCTAGATAGACCTTTGGTCTGACCCAGTATGGCCGTTCTTATGTTCTTATGTCACTTTGCTCCTAAAAACTCTTCAGCAATTTCCATTGTGTATCAAGAATGTCTTAATCATAAGAGGCTTCCTTTATCCTAAGCAGATGAAATTAATGATGTCTTGGTTCTCTTTTAAATTCTCCCAGATGATGGGATTGTGATCAAAACTGAGGAGGAGGATGATCCTGACACCCTGGAGCCATATGCCATGTTCTCAGGCAGAGCAGAGCAGCAGATTTTCCAGAATCATGAGCAGGGGACAACCTGTGAGGCTCAGTGCAGTTCCAAAATGCAACAGAGAAACCTAATCGGAAACAGGCCAGGGCAATCTGCTCCCTGTGAAAGAGACTCCAGTGAAACGAAGACGGTCATTGTTCACCAGAGAAACCGCACCAGGGAAAGACCTTATATCTGCCCTGAGTGTGGGAAAAGCTTCATGCTGAAGATCAACTTTATAATCCACCAGAGGAACCATCTCAAAGAGGGGCCCTACGAATGTAATGAGTGCGACTTAAGCTTCAGGATCAAGCAGCAGTTTATCCTGCACCAGCGCAGCCACACACGACGGGGAGTCGGCCCAGCCCGGCGTGTGGAGAACTTCAGAGACAAGCACAGCCTCAAGCCAGAGCAGAGAACGCCACCGGCAGGGAAACCCTATAAATGCACAGAGTGTGAGAGCAGCTTCAGCCACAAGTCGAGCCTCAGCAAACATCAGATCACGCACGTGGGGGAGCGGCCGTACACGTGCAGTGAGTGCAGGAAGAGCTTCCGGCTGCAGATCAGCCTGATCATGCACCAGAGGATCCACACTGGGAAGAGCGAGATGTCCTTCATATGCCCTCAGTGTGGGAAAAACTTTAGTCGCCCCTCCCATCTCCTCAGGCACCAGAGGACTCACACGGGGGAGCGGCCCTATAAATGCACCCAGTGCGAGAAAACCTTCAGTGAGAAGTCCAAGCTTACCAACCACTACCGCATCCACACGCGGGAGCGGCCGCATGCCTGCACTGAATGCGGCAAAGGCTTTATCCGCAAGCACCACCTGCTGGAGCACCAGCGCATCCACACTGGGGAGCGACCCTACCACTGCACTGAGTGCGGCAAGAACTTCACTCAGAAGCACCACCTGCTGGAGCACCAGCGGGCTCACACCGGCGAGAGGCCCTACCCCTGCACTGAGTGCACTAAGTGCTTCCGATATAAACAGTCCCTTAAGTACCACTTGAGGACGCACACGGGGGAGTAGGAGCCAATGGGAGCTGCACCCCACCTGGGCATTTGAGTCAGGAGTCTTTGTGGAAGGAAGCAGTGGTGCAACAGTGTGTCGGGACTGATAATTTGATGTAAAACAAAGCAAGCAAATAACATGCAGCAAAATTTAAAAGAACAGAAAAAGCTAATTTAGGGTAAATATTCATCATAATGTACAGGATATTTTGCTGAAGTAGGACTAACTGCTTTTTAAATCTATTCTTTTTGATAATAAATGTGAAGTAACTTTTATTTGATAAGCAAATTTAAGATTTCAGTTTTTTTAAATATATAATTTTACACTGTACATCGTACCTTTTAATCTGGAAAATCCCAAAGTGGTTTACATGCCTTCTACAGGGATCGTCTCACCTGCTGCTGAGATGCAGCTGCCCCCGGGTGGAACATGGCATCTCTTTAGCAGTGCACAGCAATAGTATGTGCTCCAATCCCGGTCGAGATTATTAGTATATCCACACACAAACTACAACAAGAATTTTGTATGGATTATTTAGATGTAAAATGATAACGGATGGCTTGCCCTAACACAATCATTAATTATACAATACAGTGGAATCCCAGTCACATTAAAATAGTCATGCCACCTGGAAGCCAGCCAGCCAGCCAGCCACCTCTTTATCGTTCTGGGAAGGTAGACAGTGTCAAGTGGAAATTTGTCTAGCTGACTGATGTAAACGCCCCTGCTCTTGCAATGAAAAGAATCTACTCAGTTATCCAGTCTGTCTCCCTGCCAACACATGATGTTCCCAAGTGTGTTGGTCATTCTAATTTCAAATGACCCAAGTGGTAAAGTTTCCACTGCATCCCTTGGCCAGCTGTTGTCAGCTGCCCCATCGCCGCTTTAGAAAGTTTGCAGATATATGCTAACTCTCTAATGGGCTTTATGGTCAGGGCTTTGGTGTTCTATTTCGTCTGAAAGAGCACTGCCCTGGGGCATTGGCTCAGTGCATGTTCATTCAGTAAGGGCTGGGAGGGCAGGGCAGGGCTGGGAGAACCTTGATGAGTATGTGGATCCTTGGAGGAGTCCTCCCAGCCCTAGTTTCACCACAGTGTTCAGACTGATGTGGAGCCAGGTGCTGGTTTCCCTGTGCAGTGTCCCTGTCTAGTGTGTCCTGCTGTGAATGGGAAAAATCAACAGCAGCACAGGGTGGGGTGGCTGTGTCTCCGGTGCTCTTCTGTGGGTATTTTGGGGTAGAAGAGATGGCTCTGAATCTCCTGCAGCCCAGGGACAGGGTGGAAATAGGAATAAAGCCTTTGGTTGGGTTTAGAAAACACCCCTTGCTAGATCCGGTTGTGCCCAGGTCAGTAGGTGTTTCCCAGGGATCCACCGAATGGTGAATATTCAGGTATTGAATTTCATTTTATTGTCACACTGGAGTCAGTGCAGAGTGAGGGACCAATAGATCTTCATACTGGGCTATAAACAATCCAGCTTTGTGCTACTGGATTACTCATTCCTCCCAGTGCCTTTTTCTGAAATTCTTACAGCGCCGTGATTATTCCAGGTCTGTCATTTCATGATTCTTGCAGTTCACGTGATTAGTGGCATCAAATTTAATTTTATTGGCTTTTGTCACAGATTAAATCTAGAGAAATTTGAGCTGAAAAGTCGTATTAGTACAGTCCACTCCTGGGTGCCAGTGTAGAATCCTCTCCTATTGGATGAAATTCTCCCCTGTGCAGATGGCCAGCAATTGGGTGAGTTAAGTAGGATTTTAGTGGTGCCAGCACCTTATTCTGGCCTGACCATAGATAAATTGCACCCGTTTGGACAATTATCTCCAATAAACCATGGCGTTTTTTATTTTTTTAAAGCTGTTAACATGTTTTTCAGACTAAATTGTGTGCTACGTAAAAATAAGCATCTCATTAGAGGTATCAATGTATGTTTTATTTATATAAAATGTAATGTATTAGCTAGCTATGCACTGACTCTATCTTAAGCACTTATGTGGCCCCAATTATCATAGTATCTAAGTACTTTACAACCTGTAATGTGTTTATCCTCTCTCACTCTGTAAGGAATTGAACTGAGGTCCTATACGTGCTAAGCAACAGCTCTAATCACTGGACTACCCTTGCTTAGTGAGCCCGTACAACCTGATTTCGCAATAGAGCATTTCATTGCAAATTGCAGTTGTACCTCCCTCCCCCAAATTATAATACATATTTCCTCTGGCTGTTTTAATTGCATGGCTCTAATGCTTGGAATTGTCTTCTTCCAGATAAAATACAAGCATTCTGGATCAAGAGAATTTAAAAAGTAACAAGATATGCTACAAAGATATTGGGAACCAATATAAACCCAGTCAGTGATTCGGTGGTCAGGGACTGTCTCAGCATTTGAACTATGGACTCACTGCTGGGTATCCATACTATTTGGAGACTGGCCTGTTCTGTGAGCTCTTCCCCTGTGCAGGTGGTGCTGCTCATGCCCAGAGCTGAGGAAGAATCTTCTCTGGGTTTTGCTTTAAATGGCTACAGGCTGGTTCCCAGGCTGCACTCTGTTTCGTCAGCATAGCTGCTGTGCCCATCGCCTAGTGAGGAGAAACTGGGACTGCCCAGCCCAGCATGGGAGAGGGAGAGTTGGGGAAACACTAATGTCCACTCCTGTGCAGAGATGAGGGGGTGAGATCTGGAGTCCTCCTGCCCCACTGAGTTCCATCTGCATCTGGGCTTGGGAAGGTGGATCATGGCTGAACGTGGGCTCCTGCTCATGTGAGCGATTTAATCTAGGATCTGAAAGCATAAAGCTGTATTGCCTCAGCTGAGAGACCCAGGTCTATTGGCTCAAAGGCTGTAGCAAACTCAGACTTGTGTGTTGTCCAGTGCTGGCCTGTGAGCATTGGCTGCACGTGCAACACAGCTCCACTCTCAGTTGGGGAAAGACAATTGTGTTGTACATTCCAGACTGCATACGTATTATTTTTAATGTCACGCTTGGAAGGAGGTTTCCTTTTTCCAGACTGGTAATCCTTTGAATCAGGCCAGCCAACCCAAACTTTAGGGGCTGTCATTGTTTCACTCTCTGTATTTAAGTTTAAATTAAACCCATAGCATCAAGTTCTGCTCTCATTTTCGTACAGGCACTGAATGCAGCCGTTAGAAGAATTTGGCTCTATTTTCTCAGTATGTTTTTAAATTAAAGTTCCTTTCTAAATGTTAAAGATTTAAGAATGTTTCTCTTATTGTCATGACACATGGGCTGTGGGTCCCTCTGAGATGAGTATTTGTCAGTGGAACTGGTTTATTCTCAAGTTATAGGTGCTTGGGTGAAGGAGTTTGTAGGCTTGTGCAGAAGCTGCTTTGCAAACCAATGTAAACCGAACATACTGAACCAAATAACAGAAATCACCAGTGCAGACAAGACACCAAGCATCTTAAATAGGTTTTTTTCTTAAATGAGCCTCTGATCTTGCAATCAGATCAGTGTGGGTGCAGGGGCACTGGTTTGTGTGCCTAGCATGTGTCTGTATAGTGTCTTAGTCAATGGAGTCCCGTCTCAGTTGGGGCCTCTTGGTGCTGCTGTGATACATCATATGGTCTGCCCATGCGGATCTGATTGCAGGTTGGGGGCCAGAGTCTGTCTTACAAACACAAGGTCCAAAAGGATCAGAGACTTATCTGGGACTGCTCTGAAGACAGACAATATCTGAAAGCTGATGTAAAGAATTTGGGGGGCGGGGTATGAAACAGCCCTGCTTTGGTGTGTGATGTGCATGTCAAGTTTCAGCCCAATGCAATTTAAGATGTCGAGATTTAACTCCCTCCTCAATCAGCTTCACAATGAACACCTCAGTAAACCATAAAGTATCTCAACTGGAATGTGACCCCGTAAGAACAAAGATCCAAGTTCAGGAAGCACGGAGGGGCTAGTGGCAAGTGAGAGCTCTTGAGCTGTGTCTCTTGTAGCTGACTCTGCCAGACGAGAAGATGACCTTGCATTCCTCTAATTTTCTGTTCTCGGAGACAGGTTCTGGGATGGGTTGTGGAGTCATGGCATCCAATGCATTTACAACCCCCTGCAGCCTCTGAGTGAACTTCATTGCAAACTGCAGAGATTTCCCTGTGGACAATAGTGGCTGCAATTCAAGCTGGGGAGAGGAAGGTGGATTCTCACGCCACGCGATTACTGAGGCAGGAGGGGAGAATGGGAAAGTCTGAAAAGAAATTAGACTGTGAGAGGACAGTGATGGAGTTTGCTAACCAGCTGGGGAGTAAGTGGGCCGTGCTGGAAATTCTGATCCAGGAGTACAATCTATTGCAGAGAACGTGGAGAACCTGCTGAAGAACAAGAACTTCTGGATTCTGAGATTCCCCCGGGGCACTAATGGTGAAGTTCTCAAGGTAACAATATCTCAGCTGGTGCTGGGGGGTAGGAGCAAAGCCTGACTCTGAGTCAGACATTAAAGAGGTGTTTAGCATGGGCAGAAAGAAGTTTTTGTGATTAACACACACAACTGAGAGTCATGAGATCTGGGTTCTATTTCTGCTTCTGCCAGAGACTTCCGGTGTGAGCTTGGGCAAGTCATTTATGTTACTGTAGTGCCTAGGAACCCCAGGCTAGGATCAGGCCCCATTGTGCTAGCTGCTGTACAGAGAAGTAACAAAGAAAACAATCCCTGCCTCAGAGGGGTCGCAGTCTAGGTGATGGACAGGATGCAACAGGTGGGCGGAACAGACAGCTGAGGGGATGAATGGACAATAAAGCAGAGTTTAGCCAAATCTAGGAAAAAAGTGAGGATCACATTTTTAAAAGCAGCCTCTTATTATGGATCCCTCAGTTCCTGGTGGCCCATCTTCAGACACGTAGGGCTGGCCTGGCTGTTTCCGCTCTGAGATCCTGGCTTCCGATATATAATGTTAGATACCCAGGAACTGAGGGCACACTGAAGTTGCTACTGATAACTTGGAATTTTGCCTCTGGGTCTAAGATCCCTGTTTTAGTAGTGAGGGAAAATAGTACTTGCCTCCCCCTCTGGAGTGTTGTGAGGATGCATTCATTGATACTTATGAGGCACTCCTATGATCCCCAACACTGGATCATTTGGGCATTTCAAATATGTTTCAGAGCGGTAGCCGTGTTAGTCTGTATTGGTAAAAAGAACGAGGAGTACTTGTGGCACCTTAGAGGCTAACAAATTTATTTGAGCATAAGCTTTCGTGGGCTAAAACCCACTTCATGGGATGCATGCAGTGGAAAATACAGTAGGAAGATATATATATACACACACAACATGAAAAAATGGGTGTTGCCATGCTGATAACGAGACTAATCAATTAAGGTGGGCTATTATCAGCAGGAGAGAAAAAAACGTTTGTAGTGATACCATTGTCAACTGTTTGAAATGGGCCATCCTGATTATTGTTGTCAGTAGCTACCGGTGTGGTGCCCTGCTCTTGTTCGATGATGATAACAGTCGGCTGCGTGCGTGTTCCCTCTGTGTGCTGCCCCAGCTCTGCGCAGATCACTGACACAGCAAACCCCGAGAGAACCCCCAAAGACCACAGACTCTAGTAAGGTACGAAGGAACCCGAGCCAGGTTTATTGTCAAACAAAGCACAGTAATAGTTTTCCGTAGACTCTACAAGACATACTACGAATTTGTGCCCCTTGGCAATGGACCGGCTCAGTCAGTGGCAGGACTTTCCACTGCCCCCTAGACCAGACAAAGATGTGCACTCCGGGACCTACTTTTATACAGTTACAGGACAGATTACTCATCCCTACTGACGTATTGAAGTACAGCCCCTTGACTCATTGGGGCTGTCTCCCTCTTTGATCATGTTGTTTCAAACAAATCTATCCATCATGTTGTCCTTTTGACCCTGTCTTTAATATACACCTGCCCGTTCCTTGTTATCTCTGTGGAGTGTTCTGATGTCATCTCGGCACAAGTTCCTCTTATTAGCACTTATGTGTGGATGCACCTGCTTCTAGCAGCCCTCTTCTTGCCAACTTCTCTGAGTGGGGCCTGCCTCTGGTTCACAGCCCAGCTTTTGCTTAGCAATGCCTGGAAGTACTTTGGTTCAGGCATCAGGCCTCAGACTGGGCCTTTGATACAAGAGTTTGTTTCAGGGCCTCATCTTACTACAATTATCACTACAAAAGTTTTTTTCTCCTGTTGATAATAGCCCACCTTAATTGATTAGTCTCGTTACAGTTGATATGGCAACACCAATTTTTTCATGGTGTGTGTGTGTGTGTGTGTGTCTTCCTACTGTATTTTCCACTGCATGCATCTGATGAAGTGGGTTTTAGCCCATGAAAGTTTATGTCCAAATAAATTTGTTAGTCTCTAAGGTGCCACAAGTACTCATTCAAATATGTTTGTGTTTCAAGATACATGGCTATTCAGCTAATACATTTTATTCAGCAGTTTAATTGAACTGTTTAGTGAAGTTTAGTGAAATGTTGAATCTCTCAGTAATGAATTGAAGATGCAAAGGAATGTGAATTACAAAACATAAACATGTTGGCTGTAGTTTGCACAACAATGATACTAGGGGAATGTGAGGAATGTTTATATGAAGACTTTTATATTCTCCTCCTCCTCTTTCTATTTAATAATAATGTAATTGAATAAGAGAGTGTGGCATGTGAATGCTCATGATTTCAGGTCCTGGTGACATTTGATGAAATCTTGCTCTATTCCTCCTGAGAGAGGTGGGATAATTTAGGAGCTTTACAAGAACACGATGGAGAACTATGAATCTTTCATCCCTTTGGGTGAAGAGAACATTGCACTCCCTTATTAGAAGCTTGGTGATCGGTGACGTTCCTGGGTTGTCCCCAGTTCTAGCTTTTTCCCCTCTAGTTGCTGAGGGTTCTGGAGGGTCAAGGCTTAGAGATCTCTGAAATCAGCATTGTTCTGAATGTGCTGTTGGGAGCAGGACCAACCTCCTATCAGACATTTTACTTTTCTGAGGATTCCTTAGTAGCTTCTTTGCTTTGGATCACCCTTCCCCTCCAGTTTCACAAGCAGATTGCTCAATAATCATTTATAATTCCTTCCAGCTAGTATTTCAATGAATTGTATATTGTTCCATAAACAGATTCTACTATTTCCTAGTAGCCTACAGTGAACAAGACGGGGGAGCCATGCGTCGAGGATCAGGGGGACTCTGAGGAGTGAGAGATCCCTGTACAGGTGAGTTACACAAAATACTGCCGTGAGAGGTTGGGGAAGAAAGGGAAACTTTGTATGGAGAGGGCGTTGAGAGAAAGGTAAAGGGCTGGAAAGGAAAAAAGCAAAGCTCTCAGAAGTTCTCTTGCAAATTAGTTACTGAGAGGAGAGGATGGAAAGATAGCGACAGAGATTTTGGAAAAGGTGATAGGGTTCAGAGCAGATCTTAATCTAAAGGGAATAGAGAACAGGAAGTGAGTCAGGGTCTTGGAGAGGCAAAGAGTTCCATGGAGATAAGGTACCATAGTGTCTGTACCATCACATTCAGTACAACCATGGGGAGGGGACGCACAGACTGGAGGTGCATAATGAGTAGAGGACAGTGTGGGTGTCTGTACAATTGCAGAGGTGGTGGAATGAGTTTGCTGAGAGCTCTGCAATGAGGAGGACAATCTTGAATTAATGTCAGAGATTGTAGCAGGAAGCCATTGAACATGACAAAGGATTAGACTGATACAGTATCTAATATCAGCCATGTCACAACCTAGCCTTCATTCTAATGGAAACAATATTGTGCCTGAAAATTATGTTTGCACTGTTCTGCCTGCAATGAATTGTGGTGCAAATTTGAGTAGTTAGACATGGCGTTATCTGATCTGTTGGTGGCTAGACCTCTAACTACTTTGATTTAGAGATAAATCTATACAACTCTGGCCCACGGTCATGTTTCACAATCCCAACTAATAGAACAGGCTAGCTCCAGAATTCAGGACCTCCCACAGATCAGAGTGGAGGGATTTTGGAAGATCATGAAACAGGGAAGTGCAGTATTATAAACCAGGTCAGACGAGGAGATAAGTAAAGACTTTATCAGACTCTGAAGAAAGGATTTGGTAACGTTGCATTGGCTCCTCTGTGATAGCAGGATCTATGATGTTCCTTGTTTACACTTTTTAATTTCAAACCCTTTCATTCATGTTAATCCTCACAGCATTCTCTGAACTGTTTCGTTTTACAGATTGGGAAACTCAGGCAGGCTGGTTAAGTAACTTAACCATGGCAACAGAAGGAGGAGGTATCTGAGCAGCAATTAGAATTCAGAGTCACCCTTGGTAGGTAACACAGCTCATTTAAGAAGGAAAGGTTAGTGTCATGATCCAGTCAGTGTGGGATGCAAATCCAGACCAGTGAGAGGTTGCGTCACCGCCTGCCCTATAACTTTGGGCGCCTCACAATGGTTTGCTGCTGTGGCTCCCAACCTGTGCCGCTCCCAACCAACCTACCAGCATGCAGGTCACACCCTGAGTGTCTGTGTGGTAGACAGTCCTGGTTAAGCAGCTCTGACCCCAGCAGTGTAGTACAGCCTCATTCTGACTTCCATCAGCCTGGGTTACTACTTGCACCCTGAGACGCTCTCAGTTCCGAATTTTCCCAAAACCATGAGCTCTGCAACGTCCTGAACTGTTCTGAG
This sequence comes from Terrapene triunguis, assembly GCF_002925995.2. Lineage (NCBI taxonomy): Eukaryota > Metazoa > Chordata > Testudines > Emydidae > Terrapene > Terrapene triunguis. The sequence goes on along the minus strand of NW_020664794.1, from coordinate 34,556 downwards.
AAATAATACGGTTCATTTGTTCCTCTAAAGACACAAAAACACACCACAGCTTATTAGCTTAACTGCAGTGAATATACCCTTCCCTTCAAACACAGCACTCAATTGGTTTATAGTGAAATAAAACAAACCAATTAATAATAGGACATAGGTTAAGTGATGCTAAGTAAAAGGAAAAAAATTAGGAAGGGTTATAAGCAAAAGTGAAAACGCATCTAAAAGTCTAACACATAATTTAGCAAGATACAGGCTTTGTTCAAGATACTCTCTCACCAGTCATTCTTCTTCCCAGCCAGGGCTGACTTTCTCTCAGGACTTTTCACAAAAGCACAAGGGGCTGGTTTCCTTTGTCTTCCTAGGTGAAAGATCTTTGCCTAAGCAGGTTTCTCATCTAAATTCAGTTTCAGAGACTTCAACTCCCCCTGGTTGAAGGACCTGTCTTTCTAAGCTTGCAAGAGTTCTGGCCTCTTGTGTCTGTCTAGTGATGGATGCCTGAAATGGCTTCTCATCTGTCCTTGCTTATATCTCCCAAAGTTCAATGATCTTGCTTCAGAAGGCAGGAAGCCCTCCTGGGTACTCAGCTTGACCTGTCCACCAGGCGCTGAGCTCCTGCTGTCCTTCCCTTCCTCTGAGCTTCCCATCCCCGTGTATGGAAATAGGGCTTCTGTTGTTTTGATTCTACCGTGCTTAATTTACACAAGAGACAGGTAAATAGCTGCCCTCCCCCTGCTGTCTGCACAGGAACTATTCCTGCCTTTGTTGGACCACACACTAAAACATAAAATAAATGAGTATTCATAAGTCCTCCTATAGTGTTAATACATTTCACAATATAAATCCCCAGTGTGTTACAGGCATTCATGAAAGACCTTCCATGACACAAGACTATTGCATTCAATCAGTTGATTCAATTGCTCATTATCTGAGGTTTAGACCCACCCACCCATCTTTATAGCTCAGATAAAGTTTCTCTTCCTGGCTGAGGTGTAGCCAGGCTGTCTCTTCCCCCAATTTGTTAGCTTTGTTTACCTGGATGTAAATGCATCTCATTTATTTAATTTATCCTTACTGGAAGCATTAAAAATAAATGAATAAAACATAGATGTTATGTCTTTTCCTAATTTTAAGAGGAAAACATGCTTCTTATGCAGTTGGTACATTTATAAATAAAGTCTGGTAAACAAGCGTGCAAAGCTTGAATGACAGAAGACTAAAGGAGAAGTGTTAACATTGATTTTTAGAAAAAAAAATGTATGGAGTTCATACTTTGCTAAATGAAGCTATCGCACAATTATTTAATGACTTTCTGACAGAGAAAGGAGAAGTGTTAATACATCTATACATGTACAATCACATGCAATTTTCTCCATTTTAGAGAAAAACAGGTTTAGATTTAAGTCCAGGTTTACTTGGTCCTGCCTCAGTGAAGGGGGCTGGACTGGATGACCTCTCAAGGTCCTTTCCAGCCCTACATTTCTATGGTTCTATGATTCTATAATTTTAATGCAGTTATTTAATGCACTTCAAAATAAAATAATTAAATAATTTACAAAAACTTTAGTAATTATAGAATACAGATTTAATGCATATAGATTAACAATACATTTTACAAAAAAACTTTATACACAGTGCATTTCTAAATAAAACTTTAATGTCAGAGCAATACAGAAATGTTAATACATCATATAGAATTATGCATTTTTAGAAAGAATTTTTTATGCATTTAGTGCATTTTTAAATAAGGTAAATAAATAATTGTACCTAGTCTTAAAGATGGTAATAAAGAAGTGATAATACATACATATATATGTATAATACATTGACAAGTATAATACAGACATATATACACCAAATGTATACAGACAAATATTTTTATGCATTAAGAACGTTTCTAAATACTCATTAAATAATTGTACAAAGCCTTAATGATAGAGGAATAAATGAGTGTTATATAAAATTGTGCATTTCTAGAGGAAAATATGGTTTTTATGCAGTGAGTACAATTCTAAATAAACAGTAAACAGCTGTACAAAGTCTTAATGACAGAAGAATAAAGGAGAAGTGTTAAGATGCATTCTTAAAGAAGAATATTTTTTTCTGGAATTAGTATTTTTCTAAAAATCTATTAAATAATTGTAGAAAAGGTTACTAGAAAAGAATAAAGCAGAAGTGTTACTTAATACATATATATAATGCATTTTGAGAGGAAAATATTTTTATATGCAGTTAGTATATTTCCAAAGAAAGTCATTAAACAATCTTGTAAAGGCTTAATGACCGAGAAAGGCGACCTTAATACATATACATGCATTTTTCTCATTTTTAGAAAAAAAAAATCTTGATATGCATTTAGTGCATTTCTAAACAAAGCCTTAAGGTCAGAGGAATAAAGAAGTATTAATACTGACATAATCATGCATTTTTAAAGGAAAAGATTTCATATGCTGTTAGTACAGTTCCAAATAAAGTTCATTAAACAACTGCACAAGGGTTGCAAAGTATTAATGACCGAGAAAATATAACTTGTGTGTGTATAGTTATATTTTCTCTTTGTCATTGTATATATCTATATAAATAATTACACATATATGGTATAACTAGAGAATTAATTATATTGTACAGGATATAGTTGTTCTCCAGCCTCCCTTCAGAGATGACCAACAAAGTTTTAAAATAACACAAAAAGGAAAAAGGCCGAGAGAAGAGAAAAACTTCCCCCACCTCCTCTCCAGATTGGCATGAGACAAATGGCAGAAACCCCTGTTCTGGGACCTTGGGACAAAACACATCTCATAGGCTCAGCCTATCAGAAGGTATTCTTGAACTATGGGACCTTTTGCAGTATCACACCTCATCGAAAATTAAATTGCATCACATCTTCCTGAGCCAGTCTGTAGGTTTATTCTAGTCTGATGGCCTTCTATGGAATTATTCTCTGTATCATATTAACGTGTAATTAATCCTAAGCAAAATAAGTATGCATATACACGTATCCAACTTTGTACAACACCTATGTAAACTTAGCAATTAGCCATATTTGTTTTTTAATTGTGGACCAGGAATAAAATTTCCTCTTTTTACACATTTCCTTTAGCAAATGTCTTTAAAAATGGCTAGAGAGACCACAATGGAATTACATGGCTAAACTTTATTCCAATTTCCCTTATTCCATTTACTCAAAGTAATTTTTCATAACCTTTCATATTTATTAGAAATTAGCACCTATTGGCTTAGATTGTATTAGAGGATTCTTAATTTTTAGTAAAGTTTTTGAAAGGCCCATAAACTTCTTATGTTTTTTTAGCAAAACACACACACACACACACACACACACACACACAAAACCACTGATGCCCGTCCTCTGCCCTACTTCCAAAAACAATTAAGTATACATTTAAGCCAACCTGTATACTATTTTATAGATAAATGACTGTAAGCATATATTCAAATTAGTTTTATAGTATTTTATTATAGGTAAGACCCACTCACACACATCTTCACACTTATTTTTCTGCATTATTTTATACAAAATACACACACAGCCTAACTTAAAAGAAATCTGGTGGTGTAAAATTGTTTAATACACCCCAGGTAGGCAAAATGCAGACCTAGTTTAAACTATTTTATGTAAAAGTTTATTACACTTTTTACCAAAGATAACACTGTCCCCTCCCTGCATTCACAAACATGTGTGTATATATATAAATACACACAGCACCAACAGCCACCCCTCCCTCTTCCGTCCCAGAGCAATTAAACATACATTCAAACCAAACTGCATATTATTTTATAAACTACCTGAAGCATAAATTCAAATTAGTTTTATTTTATAGATAAGTCTCTCTCTCTCTCTCTCACGTGCACACACACACACTTGTTTTTCAGTATTATTTGATAGGTTATGTGTGAGTTTTCTAACTTCAAGGAACTCTACTGCAGTAAAATTGGTTAATACATCCCTGTATCAGATAAAATGCAAGTCCAATTTAAACTACTTAATGTATAAAGTAACATTGTAAATGTTTAATGTAAAAAGAGTTTGTAACACTTTTCACCTCTTTTTTCCACAAACTATTCCCTTTTTGTTATGGTAACCCAGGAACTCTTTCAGAATTTAAGGTATGGAATGTACATTTAATTAAAATTAACATGGATTTAATAAAGAAAATAAAAACAGCAATGGAATATTAGGAAACCCTATATTTGATATTTCAGAGGCAGTAGATAGACTGAATGTTAAGAACATTTTATTTTTATCTTAAATACTTTAGCAGTAACTATTTAACACTATTAACTTATTAGACACATTTAGCAAAATACAAAAAAGAAATTAAAAATCATTAAACACTTAGACTTTTAAAGATAACACACAAAAACGGAGCTGGAGGATGAGAGCTGGTCTGGATTCTTAGGAGTGTTGTAGGAACATTTTGGTAAATGTTTAAAAGCTTTATTTTGTTAAACAGTTTTATACCTGTTCTTTGTAGCTGCCATGCTTTAGCCTGGGGGAACCACGTGTCATACAAAAATTCTCCCCAGCCTCATGACACATTATATTATCCCTTTTGTTTTTTCCAGTTTTTCTAATCACTTTTCACAGGGGGCCAGAAATAGTAAATAAATAATATTTACAAAGGCATCAGGAGTTATGAGTATACATCCTGGGGCAAAACTGCAAGACTGATAATTTCTGCTGAATAAACCCCCCTGGACCATAATAACCCATTCCTTGTCTTTGCAGCCTGAGTGATATTTTATAGAATTACCTGAAAAGCAAAAAGAACTTTTGTTCATCAGTACCCCAAGACACACACTGGACCCTAAACGAAGAGCAGAGTGACTCAACATGAAACCTAAAGGAACGATGGGTGAACAAAGCTATTGGCTGCACGGTGCAGTTGCACTGGTGCAAAACTTCAAGCCCAAACATTTTTTTCCCCCACTGATAATGTAATCAGAATGCATCAATATCTTTACTTCTGGAGCAATACTTTACAGAGCCAGCTGCAAAACAATTACTTTTTCCCCATTTTATTTGTCATCACACTGAAGTGGCCCCAAAGAATTAATTTCCCTGCCCTTTTATAAAACTCTTCACTGTGCAGCACCTTTAAAACTGTAAGCTGTAGCACAGCCTCCTCCTCCTACCCCACCACTCATAAATAAGACATTTTGGTTTTGTCGTAACCAAAGAGGAAGAAGTTCATTATGTTTAAAAGATATACTATCCGACCTTTAAAAAATAGGGTTAGCGTGTTTTGAAAGTTTTGCCTACACATCCATTGCCCAGCATACAAAAAACCCCAACCAAATAAAAACTTCTCTACAGGCAGTTTACAAAGATGGGGCTATAGGCCTCTTAATAGGCTCATCGCTTGTAGAATGCACCCTCCTGAGTTATGCCAAATTTCAAAGCAATCTGACTAAGCATGTTGATTTTAGAGCACTTAGAAAGGTGGACCTTCAAACAAATGTCTTGCCCAAACCTATAATACAAGGGATCTTGTGGCTGAGGAGCAGCTGTCCAACCCTCCAAATAACAAGAGGGAAGCTTCTGATACGGTCTCCCACAGTATTCTTGCCAGCAAGTTAAAGAAGTATGGGCTAGATGAATGGACTATAAGGTGGATAGAAAACTGGCTAGATCGTCGGGCTCAACGGGTAGTGATCAATGGCTCCATGTCTAGTTGGCAGCTGGTATCAAGCGGAGTGCCCCAAGGGTCGGTTCTGGGGCCAGTTTTGTTCAATATCTTCATTAATGATCTGGAGGATGGCATGGATTGCACCATCAGCAAGTTTGCTGATGATACTAAACTCGGAGGAGAGGTAGATATGCTGGAGGGTAGGGATAGGATACAGAGGGACCTAGACAAATTAGAGGATTGGGCCAAAAGAAATCTGATGAGGTTCAACAAGGACAAGTGCAGAGTCCTGCACTTAGGACGGAAGAATCCCATGCACTGCTAGAGACTAGGGACCAAGTGGCTAAGCAGCAATTCTGCAGAAAAGGACCTAGGGGTCACAGTGGACGAGAAGCTGGATATGAGTCAACAGTGTGCCCTTGTTGCCAAGAAGGCTAATGGCATTTTGGGCTGTATAAGTAGGAGCATTGCCAGCAGATCGAGGGATGTGATCATTCCCTTCTATTCCGCATTGGTGAGGCCTCATCTGGAGTACTGTGTCTAGTTTTGGGCCCCACACTACAAGAAGGATGTGGAAAAATTGGAAAGAGTCCAGCGGAGGGCAACAAAAATGATTAGGAGGCTGGAGCACATGACCTATGAGGAGAGGCTGAGGGAATGAGAATTACTTAGTCTGCAGAGGAGAAGAATGAGGGGGGATTTGATAGCTGCTTTCAACTACCTGAAGGGGGGTTCCAAAGAGGATGGATCTAGACTGTTCTCAGTGGTAGCAGATGACAGAACAAGGAGCAATGGTCTCAAGTTGCAGTGGGGGAGGTTTAGGTTGGATATCAGGAAAAACGTTTTCACTAGGAGGGTGGTGAAGCACTGGAATGGGTTACCTAGGGAGGTGGTGGAATCTCCTTCCTTAGAGGTTTTTAAGGTCAGGCTTGACAAAGCACTGGCTGGGATGATTTAGTTGGGGATTGGTCCTGCTTTGAGCAGGGGTTGGACTAGATACCTCCTGAGGTCCCTTCCAACCCTGATATTCTAGGATTCAATTCTATGATTCTATGAAGGCAGGGTCTCAGTGGGATTCCAGGGACCTGGGTTCTACTCCTGCCTCAGCTACTGGCTTGGAGAGTTACTGTAGCCAAGTCACTTAATTCTTTGTGCCTCAGTTTCTCCTCCCCTTCTGCAAATTACTCTGTACAGTACAGCTTTGTTGTTATTTAAACAGCACAAAAGTGTACAAGACACTTCACAGAAGGAATGTAGAGAAGGCTCCTGCCCTGAAGAGTTTACAGTCTAATTTTGGATGTGATGCAGTGACTCCGAATAACAAACAATGGGGTGGAGGATGCCCTTCCAACAAGTGCGGCAACCGATGGCAGCAGAGCTATGATACTGGGTTGCTATTTATATGCTTCGAAAAACCAGACTTCAACAAACTCCGAGAACTGGTGGGTAAGTTATCCGGGGAAGAAAATCAAAGGGAAAGAGGAGTTCAGGACAGCTGGCAGATCCTCAAGGAGACAATATTAAAGGCACAACTGCAAACTATTCTGATGCAAAGGGAAGATAGGAAGAATAGTAAAAGTAAGGAGCCCTTTAAGGACCTAAAAATCAAAAAAGAATCCTACAAAAAGTGGAAACATGGTTAAATTGATAAGAGTACACTGAAGAGTACAAAACAGCACAAGTCTGTAGGGACAAAATCAGAAAGGCTAAAGGCACAAAATGAGTTACACCTGGCAAGGGACATAAAAGGCAATCAAAAATGGTTCTTTAAATACATTAGGAGCAAGAGAAAGGAAGGAAAGTGTAGGTTCTCTACTTAGTGGGAAAGGAGAGCTAATAAATAACTGATGAAATCAAGAAAACTGAGGCGCTTAATGCCTACTGTGCTTCAGTCGTCACTAAAAAGATTAATGATGACCAGATTTAAACAATTTAAAGCTAATGTTAAAAAAAAGTATATAATACATAGGTTGGGAAAAGAGTGTCTGTACAGCTGGGTATAGGGCTTAGATCATCCACAAATACAAAGTTTGTTTTTAAAAGACGTGATACATAGAGTACATAATCAGCAATAACCCAATTTATGTGAATAGATTCAGCAATACAGTTTAGATATCAGAAGCTGAATACTCGGGTACATCACTCATGAAAAGTTGTACAGGGATTCGGTTGTGGAAAGCGAAATATATCAATGAGTGGAGATTGTCCCTCAGTAAACACAATTAATATTAACAACCAGGAGGAAGGAATACAAGCCAAAATAGGGAAAGAAAGGTTAAAGAATATTTAGATAAGTTAGATGTATTCAAATCAGCAGGGCCTGATGAAGTTCATCCTAGGGTACTTAAGGAAGTAGCAGAAGCCATCTTGGAACTGTTAGCAATTACCTTTGAGAACTGGAGGATGGGAAAAGATCCAGAAAACTGGAGAAGGGCAGACATAGTATCTCTCTTTACAAAGGGGAACAAGGAGGACCCAGGGAATTATAGACCAGTCAGCCAAACTTCAGTACCTGGAAAGATACTTGAGCAAATGGTTAAACAATGAATTTAGAAGCATCCAGAGGACAATAGGGTTATAAGGAATAGTTAGCATGGCTTTGTCACGAACAAATCATGCCAAACCAGCTTAATTTCCTTCTTTGACAGGGTTACTGATCTAGTGGATGGGGAGAAGCAGTGGATGTGATATACCTTGATTTCAGGAAGGCTTTTGACACAGTCCCACATGACATTCTCATAAGCAAACTAGGGAAATGTGGTCTAGAATGATGAAATGACTATAAGGGGGGTGCCCAACTGGTTGAAATACTGTACTCAAAGAGTAGTTACCAATGGTTTTCTGTCATAGTGGGAGGGTGTATCTAATGGGGTCCCACAGGACTCAAGCCTGGGTCCAGTACTATTCAATATTTTCATTACTTGGATAAGAGAGTGGAGAGTATGCTTATAAAATCTGAGCTGACACTGAGCTGGGAAAGGTTGCAAACACCTTGGAGGACAGGTTTAAAATTCAAAATGACCTTGACAAATTGGAGAACTGGTCTGAATTCAACAAGATGAAATTCAATAAAGACAAGTGTAAAGTTCTACACTTTGGAAGGAGAAATAAAATGCACAACCACATAATGGGGAATAACTGGCTGGGCGGTAGTGCTGCTGAAAAAGTTCTGGGGGTTATGGTGGATCACAAACTGAATATGGCTCGTCAATGTGATGCAGCTGCAAAAAAGGCTAATATGATTCTGGAGTGTATTAACAGGAGTGTCATATATCAGACACGGGAGGTAATTGTCCTGCTCTACTCGGCACAGGGGAGGCCCCAGCTGGAGTACTGTGTCCAATTCTGGGTGCCACAATTTAGGAAAGAGGTGGACAAATTGGAAAGAGTCCAGAGGAGAGCAACAAAAATGATAAAAGGTTTAGAAAACCTGACCTATGTGGAAAGGGCATGTTTAGTCTTGAGAAAAGAAGACCGAGGGCAGACCTGGGAACAGTCTACGTTAAGGGCTGTTAGATAAGAGGATGGGGATCAATTGTTCTCTCTGTCCACTGAAGGTAGGACAAGACATAATGGGCTTAATCTTCAGCAAGGGAGATCTAGGGTAGGTATTCAGGAAAAGCTTTCTAGGGATAAGAGTAGTTAAGCTGGGGAATAGGCTCCCAAGGGAGGTCATGGAGTCCCCATCCTTGGAAGCTTTTAAAAACAAGTTGGACAAACACCTGACAGGGATGGTCTAGGTCAGCGGTTCTCAAACTGTGGGTCAGAACCCTATTTTAATGGGTTCACCGGGGCTGGTGTTTAGACTTGCGGGGGCCCAGGCCCGATTCCTGCCGCCTGGTGACCCTCCTGGGGCCGTGTAGTAATTGTTGTCAGAAGGGGGTTGCAGTGCAATGAAGTTTGAGAATCCCTGGTCTAGGTTACTTGGTCCTGCCACAGCGCGGGGGGCTGGACTTGATGACTTCTTGGGGTTGCCTTCCAGCCCCACATTTCTAGGATGCGATGCTTGTGCTTATGAGGGGAAGCTCCCTGCAATTCCGCTGTTGCCCCCGGCCGCTCTGAGATGAGACTGGCAGGGGCACACGATCGGGGTGGGGGGATTAATTCACTGGGAAGGCCCCCGGGAAGGGGGAGCGCAGGGACAGGCGGATCCCAGCTGCGCAGCCCCCTCCTCTGCCAGCAGCAGAAAGCCCAGTCCTGTTGCCCCCCTTCCCAAAAGGGGGTGCAGGCGGGTGGGTTTCCCTGCAGAGCAGGGGGCAGGGGCTAAGGCCTGCTGGGGAGGGCTGGTAAAGGCTGGGGGCCCTGTCTGGGGCGGGGGATGAGGCGCAGGGGCAGGAGCCCGCCCAGCCACGGGGGCAGCCGCTGGGCCCGGCTAGGGGAGGCGGGGGGGTGGGGCGGCCTGGCGGGGGCCCGCTGAGGGGAGCGGGGGGATCGCGGGGCCGCAGCGCCCAGGGGAGCGAGGCTGGGGAGACCCTCCCCCGGCTCTGCGATCCCCCCGCCGGCAGGGGCCGCTGCCGCCCCGCTCCTCCCCGCCGCTCCCGGGCCCCGGCAGCCAGGCCGCGGCTCCCTCCCTCCCGGCTGCGCTCGCTCTGCTCCGCCCGGCAGCGGGGCCGGCCCGTGGCGAGGCGAGGCGAGGCGGCGCCGGGACTCTGCCCAGCCCGGAGCGGGAGCGGAGCTCGGGTTCGGGTCCGGATCCCGCCGCCCGGCCAGCAGCGCTCCCCGGGCCGCCCCCGGGCCGCGGTGAGGGGCGAGCTCCGGGCCGGGACAAAGGGCCATGGCCGAGCGGGCCGCTGCCCAGGTAAGGGCCGGGGCGGGGGCAGGAAACCCCCTGGCTGAGCCCCGGGGCG
>NW_020664794.1:0-23670 GCF_002925995.2 Terrapene triunguis | reverse complement strand
TATCCCCCCTTAGTTGTCTTGTTTCTAAACTGAACAGCCCCAGTCTTTTTAATCTCTCCTCATATGGAAGCTGTTCCATACCCCTAGTCATTTTTGTTTCCCTTCGCTATACATTTTCCTATTCTAATGTATCTTTTCTGAGATGGGGTAACCAGAACTGCACCCTGTATTCAAGATGTGGGTGTAATCAATGTATATAATGGCATTATGATATTTTCTGTTTTATTATCTATCCCTTTCCTAATGGTTCCTAACATTCTGTTAGCTTTTTTGACTGACACTGCATGTTGAGCAGATGTTTTCGAGAACTATCCACAATGCTCCAAGATCTCTTTCTTGAGTGATTTCAGCTAATTTTAGACCCCATCATTTTATATGTATAGTTGGGATTATGTCTTCCAATGTACATTACTTTGCATTTATCAACCTTGAATTTCATCTGCCATTTTGTTGCCCAGTCACCCAGTTTTGTGAGGTCCTTTTGTAACTCTTCACAGTCAGTTTTGGACTTAACTCTCTTGAGTAATTTTGTATTATCTGCAAACTTTGCCACTCACTGTTTACCCCTTTTTCCAGATCATTAATGAATATGTTGAACAGCACTGGTCCCAGTACAGATCCTTGGACCCTGCTATTTACATTTCTTCGCTTTGAAAACTGACCATTTATTTCTACCCTTTGTTTCCTGTCTTTTAACCAGTTACTGATCCATGAGAGGACCTTCCCTCTAATCCCATGACTGCCTATTTTGCATAAGAGTTTTTGGTGAGGGACCTCGTCAAAGGCTTTCTGAAATTCCAAGTACACTATATCCAGTAGATCACCCTTGTCCACATGTCTGTTGACCCACTCAAAGAATTCTGATAGCTTGGTGAGGCATGATTTTCTTTTACAAAAGCTATTTTGACTCTTCCCCAACAATTCACACTATAGTTTCAACCAGTCTGCCTGGTACTGAAGTTAGGCTTACTGGTCTGTAATTGCCGGGATCGCCACTGGAGCCTTTTTTTAAAATTGGCGTCACATTAGCTATCCTCCAGTCATCTGGTACAGAAGATGATTTAAACAATAGGTTACATATCACAGTTAATAATTCTGAAATTTCATATTTGATGTCCTTCAAAACTCTCAGATGAATACCATCTGGTCCTGGTGACTTATTACTGTTTAATTTATCAGTTTTGTTCCAAAATCTCTTCTACTGACAGCTCAGATTTGTCACCTAAAAAGAGTGGTTCAGGTGTGGGAATCTCCCTCACATCCTCTGCAGTGAAGACTGATGCAAAAAATTCATTTAGCCTCTCTGTAATGGCCTTGTTTTCCTTGAGTGCTCCTCTTCAATCGTCTAGTGTGGCCCCACTGATTGTTTAGCAGGCTTCCTGCTTCTGATGTACTTAAGCTCAATTTTTTTTTTATGAGTGAACATTCCTTTCAAGGGAAAGAATTAGGGGGCAATAGACACAGAATTAAACACATGCTCATAGCTAATACTGTGCTATGCCTATATACCGTACAAATGTTTGTGAAAAGCAGGCTGAATTTACTTTAGTTTTGTTTTCTTACCAAAAGAAATTGAGTAGAACAGTAATTTTCTAGTATGGCTATAGATTTCTCCCATTTGTTAGGACACCTATTAAAATTAATTTGGGGGTATGTGATGTGAGGGCATATCCACACTACAATGTTAGGTCAGCTTACGTCAACCTAACTATGTAAGCGTACATGCTATAGTGTTCCTCCCGCGGCTGTAACTCACCTATTACTCCGACCTAGTAAATCCACCTGAACGAGAGGCATAAGGCTGAGGTCGGCATAGTTTGGGTGACACAATGTCTGTATAGACACTGCCTTACTTTCATCGCCTGTTGGCTGTCAGGGTGGCTGACCGCTGGAGTTGTGAAATGGACAAGAATGGCAGTTTCACTGCTGGTAGAGTCCCCGTTTCGAAATTGAGCTTGGGGGTGGAGGGGAGGGGGAAGTGTTTTTTCCAGCTGTGAGACCCAGAAGTGCTGACAGCTGGAGCCTCACTGCCCTGCGCTGAGAGACCGGGCTGTGGGCTCCGCACAGAGCTTCCAGCTGGAGCCCAGCTGTAACCCGGGCTCTCTGATCCCACTACACACAGAGCTCCCAGCTGGAGCCTGGCTGCCGCCTGGGTTCTCATCTCCCCACTCCGCATGGAGCTCCCTCTGCTGGGAGCTGAGAGCCTGGGTGGCATCTGGGCTCTCAGCCCCCCAGACTGCCCCTCTTACGTCAGTGCAAGTTCTCCTGGTGAGGACATGCACCACTGACAGAAGGAGGGTAGCGTGGACGTGAAAAACGGCAGTGATTACTGTAGTTGCTGTAAGTCTACCTAAGGGCTTGTCTTCACTAAGGGGGTCAGTCGACCTAAGTTACGCTACTCCAGCTGCTATGTGAATAACGTAGCTGGAGTCGACTTACCCCGATGTCTTCACTGCGCTGTGTTGACGGGAGACGTTCTCCGGTCAACTTCCCTTACTCTTCTCAGAGAGCTGGAGTACCAGGGTCAGCTGGAGAGCGCTCTGCCATCGATTTAGCAGGTCTTCACTAGGCCTGCTAAATCCATCTCTGAGCGTTGATCTCCCGGTAGTGGAGACAAGCCCGAACTTAGGTGGATTTAATTGTGTGGTGTAGACGTGGCCTGCCTGGAAAAGGAGCTAAGTTCCAGTGCTCAGTGTTGTCACTAACACCAAGCACGGTTCTGCAAACAGGAGATAATTTCTTCTCTCATTTATCCTGGTGCCAATTCAGAGTAACTCCATTGACTTCTGTGGAGTTACTCTACTTTCATATTGGTGTAACTGAGAGCAGAATTTATCTGCTAACTGCAGTGCTTACTCTGCATTTTGTCTCCAAATTACTACAGTGGTTGAATAGCCCGAAAAGTGCTTTGAGGTCTGATTCTTCTGATGAAAGACGCTGCGGAAATGTCAGAGTTTAATACCAGGGGTTTCTTTTTGCAATGTGAATACACACACAAAGAACTCTCCCTTTCACTGGTGTGACATTAGGCCTGAGTTATGCGACAGCATCAGGGGTAACGTTTTGTAGTTGCATGTTATTGACTCTTGCCAGAGAAAGAGTTGCTGGATATGTGCGTCAGGTGCATTACAAACCAACATAAACTGAATATCTTGAAATATAAAGCACAAGTCACCAGCACAGGAAAAATACTGGGTTAGGAAAAGAAGCCGTTACCGAGGCAAAGGAGGGGAGAAAAAGTGCCTGAAACGGCTTCAGAGCCATCTTGGAAGTGAAAATTGTGCAAAGCTGATTAAAAAACCCTGATCCTCGTTAACACATGAGGCCCCTTGATGCTTCCCTAATGGTGTAACGGGACATTACTGAACATGAGGATCAGGTTCAAATATTAGTAAAACATGGTCATTGTCTGTGCAATGCAGCTATCAAGCGTCAGCCCGATGCAGTCTAAACGGTCAGTTATAAAACTAGCAAATTAGTTGTATAATAGTGTGAACCTGCTTTTTATGGTCACATCTGGAGTGTGACCCGATAAAAATAAACATCCAGACATAGGAAGTGCTGAGTAGCCTAGGGTGAGCAGTTCTTGCACTTTCTCTTTGTAGCTGGGTGTGACAGATGGTGAGGGGACCCCAACTTGATCTCAGTTTCTCTTCTTGTGAATAGGATCAGGAGTGGGAGATGGAGTCCCAGCAGTGGACACCTTTCCAGCCCTCTACTGTTCCTCAACAAACTTCTGCTAAAGAGACAAAGCCAAACTCTGCAGAGATTTCGCTGTGGACTGTTCTAGCTGCAATTCAAGCAGTGGAAAAGAAGGTGGATTCTCATGCCACGCGGTTACTGAACCTGGAGCGTAGAACAGTGACAACAGAAAAGAAATATTTTGACTGTGAGAAAACGGTAGTGGATTTTGGGAACCAAATGGAGAGTAAGTGGGCGGCGCTGGGAACTCTGATCCAGGAGTACGGGCTGCTGCAGAGGAGGCTGGAGAACATGGAGAACCTGCTGAAGAACAGGAACTTCTGGATCCTGAGACTCCCCCCAGGCACGAAGGGGGAAATCCCCAAGGTAACGATGTAGCTAATAATATTCAAGAACTGTAGTAAAACAGTTTTCATTATCTCTCTGATTATTACCGCCCTGACTCTAACATTCCCAAACGCCTTTATGCCTGTAATTTTGTATACGTGGCCTGTTGGCAGTGAAGGGATTTTCTGGGAAAGTCTAGTGTTAAATGGGCCCATTATTTTTGAGAGAGGAACATTTTCAAAAGGTTTCACTCTTCAAAGAGTCTTTATTTTTGTAAGTTGACTTCTCACACAACTTGGTGTAGAAACTCCATATCTGTTCGTTTTCCTCTGTGAGATCTAGTGCAATATGTTATATAATGGTAGAAACCTGAGTGAATCCGAAAGCACTGTGTTGTGTCTGTGGACTTTATAATCTTTTTGATCTTGCCACGTTTATAAACTCTACAGCAGTAGCCAGTGGAATTTTGTAAATTCTACAAACCAAATACATTTGAGGTAAGTTGGCTAGAGCTCTGCAAGTATGGCCTGAACAATCTGTGCAGTCTATAGGCCAAATAGTTTGCGTCAAGGAATTTGGAAGCTTTATTCAATTTATAAATTGTTATTGAGGTTTGTGCTGTTTATTTTAACTCACTCGTAGGTAGCAACAGAGGGTCCTGTGGCACCTTTAAGACTAACAGATGTATTGGAGCATCAGCTTTCGTGGGTGAATGCCCACTTCGTCAGACACATGCGTCAGATGACAAAGTGGGTATTCATCCACGAAAGCTTATGCTCCAATACATCTGTTAGTCTTAAAGGTGCCACAGGACCCTCTGTTGCTTTTTACAGATCCAGACTAACACGGCTCCCCTCTGATACTTCACTCGTAGGTGTCAGCCTCTCTCCCCTTCTCATTAGATATTGAACAGGGCTCTGCAGGGGTAGCTCGGATTATTACCTTTTCATTACTCTTTACAAAATCTTGACTGCTGTGAAGTGTCATAAATAAAACGAAATCCATCAGCTAAATGAACGCTGTATTGTATCTGATCACAAAGGAGCAGATGCACAAACCATTACTCACTCTGAGCAGTATCTTCATCCACCACTAGTCCCACTGAAGTCACTGGAACGACTCTTGAAGTAAGGGCTTGTCGGCATGGGGAAGTTACTGGAAAATAGTTGTGGTGTGTATTTATTTGGCGCATGCAATCTGGTCAAGCCAAGCCACGGCGTTCTTATCAATGATGTTCAAGGCATGAAAGCCGCCGGGAAGTTGAGTCATTTTGCTGTCCTCAACAATGTGTGCCATGGTTTGTGGCTGCCCACATCAACCTAATGGACTGTCTCTAAAATGCCACCGAAATTCCGCTGCAGCACAAAGTCCGTGTCCAGTATGAAACCGGTTCAGAAGGCTCCATTGCCTTCGCAGTAAATCAAGCCCAGGTTGATGTTGAGTGGGGTCTGAGACAAGATAATTATTTGTCACTTTCTCTGCGGATCATGAAGCTCACCACACATCCTCTACCATAAATCCCTCACCTGGGAAACTTATCCACAAAGGGCGCCGTGAGGGCAGACGACCATGTGGTGGATTAAACAAGGCTTTAATTAATGGTAGATGTGGCATATTACATAGTTTCATCACGAGCTTTGCTACCCTTTCCTCTCTGCGAATGCTGGGTGGAGCAATATTGCAGAGATCCAGTAACCATGGTAGAGGAGTAGATTTAAGCGTGCCTGAAATAATACGCATGGCAGAATTACATTGTACGTCGATCACCTTTGTGTGAGATGAGCAAGCCCAGGCTGGAGCGCAGCACTCCACTGCTGAGTCACAGAGTGCCAAGGCTGAAGTGTGTAACAGTTGGGCCTTGGCGCCCCATGGCGTCCCGGCCAGTTTTCCAAGCAGGTTGTTGTGTGTTTTGACCTTACTTGCTGTCTTTGTCAGATGGTCACAAAATGTGAGAGTTCTCTCCAACGTGACGCCTAGAAGGACCGGGTGTGAATCGTGCTTTATTCGCGGACCATTGAGAACTACGTTCAGCTCTCTGCTCGTTTGTGCATGACGGAAGTGGAAGGCGCTCGCCACAGTCTTACTTCCACTTGGTATCAGGCACCTCCGGCGACAATACTCGGCCATATGGTGTGTCTAAAAAGCAGAGTACCCCATGTGGACGCTCTTACTCGGCACTAAGACTGCCTTCTTGCTGTTTAGGTTAATCCACTTCCAAAATGGATTAACCTACACTACACAAAGGCACACTTAGTGTGGAATAGCTGTTCTGCACTAGCTCTTCTGAAATTCTTCCCCATGTAGACACGCTCTAAGATACTGCTCAATGGGAATGAGGGTACCAGTGCTTTGGCATTCACAGTGGGCTTCCCAGTAAGTAACACAAATGATGCTCTTCTAGAGAGTGTGGTCATTCCCCTCCCTTTTGTTCCTCTCCTCATGTTTGTGTCTGAATTTTGGGCATTTGGAGGGGAAGCATTGTGGGTTTCTGTACAGTACCTGGAACTCTTATGGAAGCTGTAAAAATAAATTATAATAATGAGAAATGTTCTTGTGTGTCGTCCCCCTCACCCCCGTCTCTTAAAGGCTAAAGAAGATGAAAGAGGCAGTTGACTTTATGGCACTGGGGTGCCATACAAGGTGCTGAATGAATCTGTAACTTCTGTGATTACAGGTCCCGGTGGCATTTGAAAACGACTCTGTTTACTTCTCTGAGCAAGAATGGCAGAACTTAGACGAATGGCAGAAAGAGCTTTACAAGAACGTGATGAAGGGGAACTATGAGTCTCTGATCTCGCTGGGTAAATATTGGTTCTCACTCGTTTAGTAGATGTTCTGCAATCTCAGATAGTCATGGGCCAGCTCCAGCACTGGGCTAATGGATTTGCACTGGACATAGAATCTTCGTGATGGGTCAACACATTTTTCACTGTTATTGATGCCGGTTTAGAATGAAAGGTATGCAGGGATGACCTGGTCCCTCCATCTCCAGAGCCTTCTGGCTGTGGATAATGGTTGCATTACTTGGAAGTACGCATCCAGAAACCTGCTTTGTTCCATGTGTGGTGCCGATGAAAATCTCCTACTGAACAGGGTAACAGAGGAAGAACACCAGGGGCAGAGAATTGTTCGGTGGGAAATGCACAGAGGAAACATTGTAGCTAGAGGGAGGCATGACCGCATGTGCTGTTGGTGTAGTACACAAGCACCGTGGATTATGGAGGCATTGACTTGATGGCCTGTGGCTGAACTGTGTGTTGGAGACACCTGGGCTGCTGGAAACCTCACAAGCTTTGGTGGGAACAGGTTGGATTAAAGACAGTGGGCAGGAGAGACAAGGGGCCAGATGGGGAAAAACTCAACAAAGTGGAGGGATCGATGGACAATCAGCTTGTGGTGGGATCTGGTGCTTGTAATCCACCCTTTAGGTCTAATGTAGGAGACTAATAAACCAAGCAGGTTCTCATTCTGGTCTCAGGAACTGTGGACACAAAATAACCATCGCTTACCCCCTAGACAGGCTCTGGCCTGGATGGGTCTCTGGCCTGACTGCAGGTTAATAACTAGGGAAGTAGCTTAGTACTTAGTGCCTGAAAGATAACGATCTCTCTCTGCATGGAGAACCCTGAACCTCCAGCAGGCAGCCCTGCTCCTCCCTCACCAGACATTTGTTTCTCTAGGAGCTTTGTTCCCATTACGCACCACTTCGAGCAGTGACGGGGTGCCTAAAATCTCGTAGTGCTCAATGCCACATGGAGCCAGGGAACGCTGATCTGTTTTTCCATCAATAGACTATGCACTCTCCAAACCTGACCTTCTGGCGCGGATTGAACGAGGGGAAGCGCCCTGCGAGGGGGAGGAGGGAGACGTAGAGGAGAGCGAAATTCCTGCAGAGCCCAGCACAGGTAAACTCGTCATCTTTTCCTTATTTTAGGGCTTTCCGTGGTGTCCTCTCCATCGTATCTAAGCAGGAAACAAAGGTGTTTGTGAACTGCTATAGATGCAGTTTTTCAGCTCCGGCTGAGTGACTCGTTAGCAGCTACAGTGTAGAGATGTTAGAACAACATAATGGGATTTCTCTTTCCCATGCACAGAATCACTGGTGTATACACCGGACGCGACCTGCCAGAGTGAAGGCGAGGAAGAGCCGTGCACCAAGGGACAGGAGAACTCGGAGGAAAGAGAGATCCCGGCTGAACCCCCAGTCGGTGAGTGCTGTGCTGAAACAGCAGTGTCCTTGTAGCTATCTTGTCACAGAATGCGTGGAGTGAGGTAGGAGAGAGGCCCCTGCTTTCGAGAGCTGGGGAAAGCTCTTATGAAAAGGGGCAGAGGGAGCAGAAGACGCGGGAAGAGAAGTCCTGTGTAAAAGCCATACAGCTTGGAGTGAACCTGCTGGCGGTTGCAAGGGGAGGACAGAAGGATGCTGCGATGGGGGCAAAGGGGATTCACAGAAGAGAGTCAACTTGCCGCCTGTTTTCTCTTTCCATTAATAGAGTGTGCGTTTTCCGAGCCAAGCTGTGTGTCCCGGGTAAAGCGAGAGGAGGAGCAGGGGCCCTCGGAGGAAGTGGACATATTCTCAGAGCCCAGCACTGGTGAGTTATCAGCGGTCTCCCAAAATACTGTGCAGCCTGAGGTAGAGTGGAGAGCTGGCACCATACAGAGACTTCCCCGGGGGGGAGGTATATGTGGAGGGGGAGGAAGCGGGGTGGAGCTGGGAGTGTTCTTGCAGGCTCGTGCGGGGGACAAGGGTCCAGAGCCAGTCTGAGGACAAGGGGAGGGGGAAGGAAGGGTTTAAGGCCAGCGTTGAGTACAGAATTTCCCCCTAACGGAGGGAAAGTACCAGGAACATGTGGCAGCTTAAGCAATGGAGTAACCCACCCCCAAAATAAAACAGACACATGGCTCCTGGTCTCCCTCTCTCCCTCCTGGGGCAGCAGATGCTATGGCAGCGACCACCTTGTGGGGGAGACAAAGGACGACCAGGGAGGGTCCCGAAGCTGAAATAAGACAAGGCGAGTACATTGGCTGGGAGGGGCAGCTCCCTGATCACTTTGTGGGGATGCTGGGCCCCATGGTCAGCTCCTAGCTGACGGTTCCGTCCTGGGGCTGCCAACCAGGAGTATGGCCCATTCAGTCTGTTGGGCCACCAGTGAGGAGCCTGCCCCCTGCATGGGGTCTCATAAGCCCTGCCCATGCTCACTGCCTCCCTGCTATCACCCCCAGGCACCCAGATGGAGCGGAGTTGCTGACTCCAGCCCTGAGAAGGGGTTGGGTGCCCCTCCCTGAGGAGGGGATGGGGAATCACAAAGGTGTGGTTGGGGCTCAGGTGCTCTGCACAGCTCCAGAAGGCTCCGAACTCCAGATGCCAGGCCTGAGGACTGGGCCATTAAAGCTTTCGGTCTTTGCTCATAAATCAGCCCCGACAGACCGGATTGCCTTGGTTACTCTTCCCATAATTCCTCCCACCTGCTCACTAATGCTGGCACCGATGTGTTTAGAAGTGAAAGTTGGATTCCAGGTACAGTCTTGGGTTGTCAGGCGTCCGGTTTTTGACCGGAACGCCCGGTTGAAAAGGGTTCCTGGCAGCTCCAGTCAGCACCGCTGATGGGGCCGTTAAAAGTCCGGTTGGCAGCGCAGCAGGGCTAAGGCAGGCCCCCTGTGCCCTGGCTCCGCACAGCTCCCGGAACCGTCCGCCATGTCCCTGCAGCCCTTAGGCGGAGGGGCAATCAGGGAAGCTCTGTGCGCTGTCCCCGCCCCCAGCACCAGCTGCGCAGCTCCCATTGGCTGTGAACCACGGCCAATGGGAGCTGTGGGGACAGTGCTTGCGGGCGCGGGAGGTGTGCAGAGCCCCCCTGGTTCCTCCACCTAGGAGGCCGGACATGCTGGTCGCTTCTGGGAACTGAGCAGAGCCAGGGCAGGCAGGGAGCCTGCCTTAGCCCTGCTGCGCTGCAGACTGGGAGCTGTCTGAGGTAAGCACCGCCCAGCTGGAGCCCATGCCCCGATCCCCCTCCTGCACTCTAACTCCCTTTCAGAACCCACACCCCTGCCCCAGCCCCGAGCCCCCTCCCGGAGCATGCACCCCACACCCACTCCTGCACCAGTTTTTCTAGTAGCTGTGTGTAGAGGCTGAATAGTACCAGAGACACTAAGGAAGTAACCCTGAATGTAGTGGTGTTGTAGTCATGTTGGTCCCAGGGTATTAGAGAGACAAGGTGGGTGAGGTAATAGCTTTTATTGACCCCCTCCTGCACCCCAACCCACTGACCCAGCCCAGATCCCCCTCCTGCACCCTGAACCACTCATTTCTGGCCTCACCCCATCCTGCACCCCAACCCTCAGCCCAGTGAAAGTGAGTGAGGGTGAGGGAGAACAAGCGACGGCGGGAGGGGGAATGGAGTGAGTGGTGGGCAGGGCCTCTTAAAAGGGGTGGGGCAGGGGCAGGCCCTCGGAGAAGGGGCGGGGCAGGGGTGTTCGGTTTTGTTGATTAGAAAGTTGGCAACCCTAGTACAGTCTCACAACAGCGATATAGAGAGGGACGATGCCCTCTGCCCAGTGGGGAGATGTCTCTGTGCTGCCCCGAACTGCATTGGCTCTTTTCGTCACCATCGTTGTCGTAAAAGCTCTTAACTAATGAACAGTCTGTTCCCACCCCATGGGTCACTTCCTGTTTTTGAGGTTCCTCCCACTTTCTGAGTACGCGTTTTCCCAGGTTGTTTCCCCCTCAATGTGCTAATTGTGTTTTCCAGGTTGAATTTCCTTTTGTTCTCTTACCCACCTTGTTATCTTCTCCTGGTCGTTCCTCTTGATGTTGTAACCTGCCCAGTTTAGTAACCTTTGTCAATCCCATTAATACGCTATTTACTCCTCCTCCCAGTCATTAGTAAAGACCTAAAATAAGCCTGATCCCTGCTTTGCCCTGTCGGACTCCTCCCCCTGACTCGATAGCTGTTATTTATCGATGCTCTTCATGCACTGCCCTTTGGCTGGGTTGTGGTCCGTATCACAGGTTCATAGCCAAGCCCGTTGGAATGAAATGCTCAGATTGGAATGGCCAGATGGCATGGCCTGGTCTCTCTGGAGGATTAGCCTGTCAGGGTTCTGGGAAGATTGTGAAGCCAGCTTGGAGATGAGAGGTGACTGGAGAACTGTGGCAAATGTCCTGACGATGAAACCTTCTGTGTGGTCTGACCCATCGTGACGGGATCCGTGTGCACAGACAGTGGTCGTCCTGCCCAAGAATGGGAAACAATTAGCCTGCTCATGTTTCTTCTTCTAAGAAGGACATCTGCGCAGATACTCCCAAGGGAGCAAAGGGGAAGGTGCGTGCCCAGGATCCAAAGAGCCATTGGAAATGAGCCCACTCCCTTTGAAGAATGAAAGATGCTGACCCATTTGTATAGGGAAGGAAGCAGCAGCACAGACAGTTTGAGCAAAGGAAGCTTAGTGAAAGATGCTGTAATGTGGCGATGGCTGTGGGACGGTGGTGGTGACGTGGAGAACGTCTCATGTTCATGAGGTCTCAACACCTACAATAACCCAAACCGAGGCTTCTAAAGAGGGTTTGACTGGCTCCCTGCCGGGGAGTTGTGAGGATGGACGGAGGGCCTCCTCCAGGGAGCACCGAACCTGAGGGAGAGAACAGAGGCAAGGGGCATGTTTTTGAGAGCCCGCTGGACAGACAGTGGCTGTAAGGACGAGCAGTGCTGACTGACAAGGCTATGAGAGAGCTTTATCATGGAAAGCCACAGCTACCGATTTCCCCCCTTTTCTATCGAAGTCTCCGAGCCTGCTCTAGTGCGGGTAGCCACAGTCGCCGCTAGACGAGGTGAAGTTTAAGTGCTGTTCTCTGTTTCTACTTCTCTCCGGTTTGTATAAAGTCTCTTGTTTAGATGCTACTGTAACTCGGTTGACGCGGGCGACAGCTGCTGTCCCCGAGGCGGAGGAAGAGAGGTTGGATTCTCTGGCCCCAAGGTCGTAGGAAGAGCTTTTGGCAGAACTGTGGTCTGCGTTGCCGTGAAAAGGCACCACAGACAGAGTCCTCTGCCATATATAGGAGCCAGGGAACAGTGACCCTGGGCTGCAGGCCAGAGTGAGGAGTTCAGCAACAGCCGGGACAATGTTAGGAGGATATTTTAAAAAACTCGTTTAAATCTATATCCAGTGTGGCCAGCAAAACCCTTGACACCACTTCCCAAAGGGTGAAATTCACCCGGTGCAGAAGGGCTCCCAGCATCTCTTAAAGCCCAGACCTACTCTGTCGCTGTGTGTGAACATGACCCCGTCTTACTCAGCCAGCTCTTAGGTCTACTCATTCACGTCTGCTGGCATGAGAGACTAAAATAAGTTCTTATAACTCAAAGCCTAAAAGGGAGTGAGCTGGATTCCTCGTGCATCATCAACAGACTTGTTCGTTAGGTTCCAGTGACAGGGATAGTCCGCTACGCCTGTGCACGCCCACTGAAGGCGAGGGAGGTTGTAAAGGCGTCCCTAAAGACCTGAGCCGGCCTGCCGAATCTTTGGGATTCGGGGTGATGTGCTATAAGGAAGAACCCGGCTTGCCTCTCAGATCCCAGGCTGAGTTTGCAGAGCTGGTAGCCAGAGGATGCACTGTTTGATTTGTAAACTAAGCACAGCTGATGCGGAGCAGCCGAGAGTCAGTGACGATGGAAACTCCTGATGCCATTTGTATTGTGGCTTTACGCAGTTTAAGTGCTGTGTGAAGGCTTTAAGTGCGTTGGGCGAGTCTTCTGCACTGGGGGGGAATTACAGCCGGTGACATGCATTGTCTCTTTAGACATGAAAGCTTAGATTGAGAGGGGAAATGTAGCTGCTTCGCCCCGATTCTCCAGTGGCCTTGGTAACAGTCTGGTGTTCCCAGGCATGAAACAGGAAATCAAACTGCTGTTGAGCTTGTTGTCTCCAAGGGGAGCCGGATGCTCAGCGCTGCTGGAATCTGTCTTTTCCCCCTGTCCTCCTCCAAACACAAACCATTGCACAGGACTGTTCTAGCTCGTTTGCTTGGGAGAACCGACCGTAACGGGCTTGTGTAATGACGTGGGAATGATTAACAGGTTTCCTTTATTCCCAAGCAGACACAATAAAATTTTCTGTATTTTATTTTTGTTTTATTCCAGCAGATAATGGAATCATGTTCCAAACTGAGCTGCTGGAGCATGGGGAACGTCTCAAACACTTGCAGCTGCGAAGGACATTCTCTGGACTGTCTGAAGAAACTGTGTTCCGGACTCCCAGGGAGGGAAGGCCTTTGGATAGTCCAGACAGCTCAATAATGCAGCCAAGGAACCATGTCAAGGACAGGCCGGTAGAGTCAGTGCCCGGGGAAGAAAGCTTCAGGGAAAGCAACGCTGTGACTTTTTACCGGCGAAGCTGCCCAGGTGAGAGACCACACGTGTGTGCTGAGTGTGGGAAAGGCTTTCGGCTGAAGAAGAGCCTCACGATGCACCAGAGAAGTCACACGAAGCTGGGATGCTATGAACCTGCAACGTGTGAGAGAAGCTTTGTGTACAAGCAGCACTTGACGATGCACCAGAGAATCCACACTGGAGGGGCCACTTACAGCTCTGTGGAGTGTGAGGAAAGCTTCAAACAGAATCACCACCTGAAATCCCACCCCAGAATCCAGACAGCGGACAAGCCGTACAGTGCCACTAAATGCACGAAAAGCTTCAACGTCAAATCACCTTACAGGCAGCACCAGAAAAGCCACGTGCGAGAGAGACCCTATAAGTGTAATAAGTGCCAGGAGTGCTTCTCTCAGAAGAAAAGCCTCATCACGCATCAGAGAATGCACACGGGAAGGAGTGGAGGGTCGTTAATGTGCACGTACTGCGGGAAGAACTTCAGTCACCCCTCGGATCTGATTCGACACCAGAGGATCCACACGGGGGAGAGACCCTACCAATGCACTGAGTGCACAAAAAGCTTTACGCAAAAGCAGCATCTGCTCCAGCACCAAAAAATCCACACCCGCGAGAGGAATCGTCTAAACGTGCAGAACATGAGAGACGCTTTGCTAGACAACATCTTCTTCTAGCTCACCCAGGGCCCACTCAGTGCTATGGCCCTGTACTGTCGCCATGTGCTCATTGGTGCAGACAATTTATCGCCAAAGGAGGCACACTGTAGGGTAGGGGCCACACAAACTTCTTGCTGGAGTGGTGGTGTGTTGCGGTATCTCGCAGCTCACTTTTAATGTGAAATGCTCCAAGTTTTAAAACAAGTGACTTGAATCACTTAATTGAAGTGATAACTAAATATGTTTCTTGGGAATGTCTGCTATTTGTCTGGAATTGGCAATATGCAAGCTACTCCCCTCGATATCCTGCAGCAGTCAGTTCCATAAGTTAGTCACATGTCGTACATGCCCCAAACGGTCTACAGGTTACTAAAAGTATACACACACACGGGGCACTGAGTGATACCCTTGCTGACTGTCTCTGGGCAGATGCCAGGGAATGGGAGTTGGTTGCTAGGGGTAGGGCAGTGATGAGGCATATGAACAGGGCAGACAGAGGAAGTTTGCTCTGCAGCTGCCAAGTTCCCTGGAACTATCCATCCAACTCCTTCTCTAGCACTGAAACTGACTTCTCATATGCTGTCAGTTGGGCCAAATTCTTTCTAAATGACACTGTAAATCTGGGGGAACCCACTGAAGACTCTGGAGTAATTCCAGACTTATGCTGCAGTAGTTGTGATCAGAATTTGGTCCAAGACTCATCGCACGTGAGTACATCTGCAGGCGAGAGCGCATTCGCAAGGTTTCCTTTTATACCTCTGTTTAAGACACAAACAATGCAATTGAATAGAAAAACAAATTGTTAGCAGGAGACAGTACTTTCACTACACTCAAACGCTTGCTGAATTTCATATTGCAGTGAATTACTGTCTTGATTGCCCTCTTTTTCCTGGTAGCTGTATCATAATATTTCTGTTTATTTATTATCTGGTCAGTATTTTTCCTGTCTGCACAGTATTTTGTTTGTTTCCTTTCTGTGCAGCTCATGGTGTATCTGCTTCTCTTATTCTCCTCTCAGTTCTTTTACTCTCATTTTTGGGAATCAGGGCTTGCCATACTCCGGGACTGTTAAACTCACACAGCTTGGTAACATTTATTTATTTGGTACATTGTCTAAATGTTTAGATCTCAGCTACACTGGGGCGAAAACTGCCACCTGAAGTGGTTTGAAACCTGTTTTAGTTGGTCACATCATATTAATCCAGGGTTAGAAACTATATTGTCCTCTCCTGGGTTCCAGTTTGGGCCTGTACCTGGTGTCTGGTTGTTAGGACTATGGCCCCTCAGGGAGGGGCAGAGCTGTTCCACTGACTCAGTCTGGCAGTCAGACCCGGGTGGGTCTCATTAGCTCCATTTGGGAACATCAAAGGCTGTGGGCCTTTAAGGAAGAGAGAGCTAAAGGGGGACCTGCAGGGAGAAGCCTTAATACAGTTTCGCAGGAGAGAGATTGGCTGGTGATTGACTTTGGGGGCTGGGCTAAGGTCTTTGTTTCAGTACAGTCCTGCCGTAAGGTCTTGTTCGGTCATTTAAATAAAGGCAAACTCCAGAAGGGCGCTGAATTTGGACAGTAACCATTATGGGAGCATGGAGTGGGGACTGTAGCCATTTACAGGGCCTTTTCCCCACTCCCTACCTAACCCGATTTGGGCCCATCGGCACTCCCGAGCCAAGCTGGGTTTAAACCCAATGAACCTGAGTAGAGTTTTTTTTAAAACCAGTTCATGACTGTTTTAGTCCTTGTGCAGCTGGGAGTTCGTATTTAATATACTGTGTTGGATTTTTAGTTGAGAAGTTTATTTTTCCCAGCATTGGTGAGTTCTTTGATTTCCCAGTGGCTCTGAGGGTTGTGATCAGGTCTCTTGTTGGTCTCTGTGTGTATATTCATTTTTCCAAGTGTACTAATCCATGAGCACCTCAGGCTTCACCTGTGCCAAATTGCTGCACACCATGGCCATCCTGACCCACCCGAGGGCAGCAGGGCTACAGCCCAGATCTTCCAGAAACACAGGGTCCTGCCACATGTGCAAAAGGAGAATCTCTCTTCGCATTTAGCAACAGAGGGCCTGTGGTAGGTGGAGGAACACTCCTGATTTTGTCCAGTACGCGTATACTAGCCAGTTCTTCAGTGTCTGTTTTTTTAATTACTTCACTTAACCCCCTTATTTCCCTTTTAAACTTGTACTGTTTAGACTGTGAGCCCTCCTGGGCAGGGAACCTGTCTCTGTCTCTAAGTGCCGGGTAAATTGACGGCAGTAGATGCTTGATTATTAATAATAATAAAATTAAGCTTGAACAAACGACTGAAGCTGCGAAGTTCTGAATGTTTCTTTTCTGTGATGTCCATCTTGTGAGTTCTGGACAAAGTCCTAGCTGTGAAAGCAGCTCTGCGTGGCCCTGGGGTGCGGGCTAAGGAGGAGCTGCGCAGTGCATCCCCACTGAGCAGCTACGGAATATATGATGTGTCTTTGGACTTTTTTCTCAAATGAGAGGCCCCCCTGTGCTCCTCTAAAAGATGGAATTCTGCTAAGAGCAAAACCTAAAGCCAGGGGTCATTCTTGTGATGCTTCACTCTCTCAATGGAGAAGGGGTCAGAGGTGAGTGAATCTCCACCTCACACCAGGAAGACTTGATTTAAAAAAATACAGCAGTGGAATTTGAGTGTGTGCGCGCATAGCCAGTACCAGCTTTGAACAGGACAGTGCCCATGCAAATGCCAGACAGCAGAGATAACCTTCTAAACTTGGCGTGTAAACAAGGAGCCACTCAATAACTAGGGATCCAGTGCTGCTTTTACAGACTGAGCAGTTTTACAAACATCCTCCTGGCAGTAAAATAAGCCTAGAGCATGCACACTTCATTACTGACTCCAGCATGGCCCATGACTTGATTGCAAGGAATTCACAGACCTTCCAAGATAAAGATGCAAAATAAACTGGATAAAACAAAGGATGCAGAGACTCTTGGTTACCGCTCAGAAACTGCAGCCCCATAAGTTCAGATGTTTGATTTCCCCGTAACTGGAACATGCCCTCCTGCAGTAATCTTCTCTCTAGTTTGAGATTATTTCTGTAGCCTGCACAAATTATAATTTCATTTACACACATGGTAGTCGCCACAGGTGACTTCTAGGCTGTTACGGTATCTCCTACAAAAAGATAACAAGCACAGCAGTAAAGTCCTAGAACTTCTTTATCTCTACTCTATTGAGTCTTTATTAGCCTACCCATCGAGGCCAGTGCAGAATTGTTCTTTCTAGTGTATTTTCTAGTGTTGATCTTTTAATTCTTCATTGTTATAACACGTATTTCAGAGCATTAGTGAGAGAGAGAAGTGAATTGGTTGATTGATATGGTGTCTACTTTCTGTGTCTTTCTACTCCTAAATATTTTGCAGATACAGGCAGACACTAGGCACCTTAGAAATGGGTGGGTAGAAGAAAGCAGATGGACAGTAACTAACTTTTGATTAGGAGTTTTTTTAATTAAAATGATTTCTGTTTAAGCCTCCTAAGCATTAAAAAAGTCAGTAGATTACATTGGATGTAAAGTCTCCATTCCCTAATACTGCCTTAGATATTAAAGATGGACTGCTGTTTGATACCAGGTGAGACATGCTTCACTTCCCTAAGTCCTGTTACTCTACAAAGTTTAGAAGCTAAGAAATCTAGATTTTAAATGTTCTGGGCACTCTTGAGATTCATGCCTCAGAACTGATCTGAGCCAGGAGCCGAGAAGAAATATCACAGTATTGCCCAGCTGACTAGATTCAAAGACTCTTGGCTGAGGCAGACACCAGGTAAAATGGGATTAGTGGCCAGTTCCCATAGGGCGATTCCAGGCTTCCTGTTTAGACGCCAGTTTAAAAAGGGCCAATTTCTCTTCCTTCCCTGTGTTCTCGGACAGATGGACGCAGATGGGGAAGGAGGGGAGACAGGAGCAACAGTAGGATGTGGGTCAGAAGAACTGTTCTTTCAACATTATTAAATACCCTAGAAACCCATCTGAAAATGATTTCCTTCAGCCGGTGGCTGGTTGTCCGCGGTGTCACCTGCAGGCCCCACCCCTTCTCTGTATCAGGAAGTGACAAACCAAAAATGTCTTTCATCTGAAGACGACTAAGCGTTGTAACAGGGCTGGCTCAGATGCTGCTGCCAACCCTGCAGTCAGAGGCTCCTGGGTGCCCACCTGGTGAGGAACAAGCTGAAATGCCTGTGTTCCAGTTCAGGGAGCTGCCTGGCCCTGACGGCAGCAGTGACAGAGCCTGGGGGAACTGGGATGCTGCCGTCTCTTTCGTAGTGCTGTCTGGGGCCTCTCCTGGGTTCCCCACATCCTCCCGTTTGACAGGAAACTGTCAGATGCTAAATCTCCCATTCCCTCTAAGGGTCTCTATTGGTCCTGCCATGCTGCCCATCTTCCTTTGGCCCCCAGCTGCCATTGCATAGAGGGGTGGGATGAAGAAGGTGGCACATTGACTCTGGAGCCCGGCATCCGGGGCACGTGGACTTTCTTAAAGCAGCCAGCCTTGATTTCTTCCTGGAGCCGATCCGTTCTCGAAACAGCTCCCTGGGCTGCCAGGAGGATGGCTGCCTTACAAAGCGCTGTCGGAAGGTATGCCTGAGAAAGCCATGGAAGTACGTGTAGCTGGGGTGGTCATGGATGGGGCCCCCCCCCCCCCCCCCCCCCGGCAGCTGACACAGCTGTGCTGGCAAAGCCTCCAGTGTAGGTGATCGGCACAGTAATGTCATTTGGGGAGGTGATGTTACCGTACTGACAGGAAAAACTCCTTCTGTTGGGATAAGCTGCCTCTACGCTAGGAGGCCTCAGCTGTTCTGGCTAGGAATTTGTAGCGGAGACAAGGCCTTAATGCTTGTTTTGTATATGAGCCGTCCAGTCCCCTGGTGTCCTGGGACCCCTGACAGGCTTGCATGGGACAAATCCATCTTCTCCCAGCTGTTTTATTCTCCTTTGGCCAAAAACATTTGGTTTGAGACGTCGGCTCCGTCAGTGTCAATAAAACATAACAGCCCCCAATGTCTCTTTCCATAGATTATGCAATTTCCCAACCTGACATTTTATCCTGGATTGTACAAGAGGAAAAGCCGAGTGTCAGGAATCCAGGAGCCTTGGAGGAGCGAGAAATGCCTACGGACCCCGGGCCAGGTGAGCTCTGCTTGCCAGTGAGTGAATGGAAAGGCAGCGCCCTACAGAGATGGGGCAGACTCTTGCCCAAGCAGAGAATTTACAGCCCAGGAAATTATGGGAGAATGGGGGTACGGGGGGCAGGCTCATGTATTGGAGGGGCAGATAGGCAAGCGAGTCCTCTTGCAGACTTGGTGCCCAGAGGACAGGATGGAAGGAGGCTGTAGTCTGCAGAGTTTAAAGCCAGAAGGGACCAGTTTGACCTCCTCATAACACAGGCCATTGAATCCCACCCAGCGACTCCTGCATCGAGTCCAGTAACGTGTGTGTGTGGGGGGAGGGGGAATTGGGGTTACAGCTGACTGTAGACCCAAGGTAATAGGCTGACATCCTCAGGTGAGGTTAGAAGAAAAAGAAGAGGGAGAGAAAAGTGTTGCAGGTAGATGAGGCAGCACAAGCAAATGACGGACCTCCCGCCACCCCTCCGTCCAAAGCAAGAGAGAGGCCTGGCTGTGGGAAGGAGAGGAGGCCAAGGCTAGGGGCGCAGATGGCTCCGAAACGAGGGCAGTAGGGAGGGAAGTTTGGAAGCCAGGAGGTGCTCCCCTTGTTCCCTTCCCCATTGTCTTCTGAGAATTCCAGCTTCTCTCCTCCTTTTGTCTCTACATCACCTCAGAAATCCCTCCCTCCTTCGCTTCCCCTGCAGTTGTAACCTTTATCCCCACCTTGATCACCTCCTGCTTTGACTGCTGCGACCTCTTCTCTGGCTGGGCTTTCCCATGAGCAGAGCACCAGGGGCTGGGCCTGCGTGTGCTCCATGGCTCTGAAAACCGGGCCTCTTTTCGGTAGAGGGGTAACTGGATTTAGAGGCTGTGAGCTTAGGCCCCCAGTTTTGAAAACTTTGGTGCATGCAGGGAAGGCAGCTAACAAATAATAGCCATGAATAACAAGGCTGAAATAAAAGCTCTCTCTCTCCTATCCATTAGATTATGGGATCCTGATCAAAACTGAGCAAGAGGAATGCCCTGCCGTCCTGGAAGCACTTGGAACGTTAACAGGAGCGTCCCAGGAGGACGTTGGGCAGGGTCCTGAGGAGGGTTGGTGCAGTGCAGTATCACAACTGAAGAACCACCTCGGAAGGAGAGGACCAGCTCAGCTTGAAAGATGTTTCAGCAACAACAAGCCAGTCGCCATTCACCAGAGAAAGTCTGCCAAAGACAGGCCTAATAAGTGTGCCGAGTGCGGGAAAGGCTTTAGGCTAAAGAAAAGCCTTATCGTTCACCAGAGGAGTCACACCAGAGCAGGACCCTACGACTATCCGAAATGTGCAAAGGGCCTCGGTCACAAGCAGCAGTACCTGCTGCACCAGAGAGTCCAGGCAGGAGAGGGAGCCGGCAGCTTGCCAGACCGTCAGCAAAGCGTGGCACAGATGCTCAGTCTCCAATCTGACCCGGCAAGAGGCAGCTGCTGTCCAAGCACGGAGTGCGATAGCAGCTTCAGTCCGAACTCCAGCCTAAGCAATCCTCATCTCCTGCAGGCAGGAGAGCGGTTGTACGTGTGCACAGAGTGCAGGAAAAGCTTTCGGCTGCACATCAACCTCCTCATACACCAGAGAACCCACGCCGAGAAGTGCCAAGGGCCCCTTATCTGTCCATACTGTGAGAAATGCTTCAGCCGCTCTTCCCACCTCATCCGACACCAGATGAGCCACACGGGGGAGAGACCC
Organism: Terrapene triunguis; assembly: GCF_002925995.2. Lineage (NCBI taxonomy): Eukaryota > Metazoa > Chordata > Testudines > Emydidae > Terrapene > Terrapene triunguis. Next base: position 2,744 of record NW_020664794.1, on the reverse strand, counting down.
TATAAATGCCCAGCGTGCGAGAAGAGCTTCACGGATAAATCCAAGCTCACCAATCACTACAGGATCCACACCGGGGAGCGGCCCTACCACTGCAAGGAGTGCGGCAAGAGCTTCAGCCGCACGCACCATCTCCTGAAGCACCAGCAGATCCACACGGGCGAGAAGCCGTATCACTGCACCCAGTGCCCAAAACGCTTCTCACAGAAGCACCATCTCCTGGGGCACCAGCGTGTTCACACTGGGGAGCGCCCCTACCAGTGCACGGAGTGCGTCAAAAACTTCACACGGAAGCAGCACCTCCGTGAGCATTGGCGGGTCCACTTGAGAGAGCCCCCGAGTGCTCCGAACACTTTAGACATCAGCGGACTCTGAAATGTCACCTGGGAGAACAGGATCCGCTGAGGGCCTGAGTATAACCAGCAGGCTAGTCCATGGAGAATGTGTTGGCAGTGGGGGGAGACTTACAGGCTGGTATCTCTTTACAATGAAAGCGTCGCGAACACAGAAAAAGGAACCAATGAAGAAGAAATGAAAGCCTGATCCTGCAGGTACTGCATTCACCTTGCCTTCAGTGAGCTGTAGGCCAGGGCTAGCAGTATTGGACCCTTAACCTGCAGTGAAATGTTCGCTAGTGTGCTGTAACATTTATAAAGCATTCCTTTTGAAACACTTGATATTGTTATGACAAAGGAATTCCCTGTATTTGGTGTTCACTTGGTGATTTCAGAGTGATTTTTAAGGCTCCCTCGATGTTTTATAGTGCATGGATCATAGTCATTGAATACTCTAGGTAAATGCTGCCATCTCTGGCGTGGAGCACGGTGGCCATCTTGCATCACCAGCATTACATAAACTAAAGACAAAGCCCAAGACTATGGAATAAACTCCCATCAGAGCTAAGGCCTATCACAAACCTCACCAGCCTCTGCTCTAAAGGCTCTGCAGTTTGGACGACGGGGTTGTAAACTGTAGTGCCGCACTGTGATTATCCTACGAGTGCGGACGGAAAGTGACCTAGTTCACATTAATGTAGTCCACCTCTGGTCATGTGAACTAAAGACCTTTTTAGTTTGTACTTGCAGGGTCTACACAGGGCGGGTGCAGTGCAACGTTGTAGTGCACACTGCAGCATTCCCCCCGGTCGTCTGACCTGCAGGGCCATGTAGACGTGCTTGAGGCAGTTTTTAGACCTTGCCTTCTCTGACATAACCACAGAGCTGTGTGTGTATCCAGCCTGGATGCTCCACTGCAAACACTGCTCCACCTGGGGAGAGAACAAATGGCCCAGCTGTTAGTCACAGTGTTTAATGCACTGCCGGGAGGTGCTCCAATGCTCTGGGGAGGAGTGTGGGGCAAGAACCTGTATAGAACAGAATACAGCCCCCAAAGTAAAACTACACATGCTGTTGCTGTAATGCCTGCAACCTCCTGCCTTTCCTTGGAGGTCTGGTCTTCCATCCAGTACTGACCAGGTGCCATTTTACTTAGCTGGTAACAGTCCCAGCCCAAACGGAGTCATGTTTGTGTGCCACATGTCGATGGATAAAATCAGTGTGAGAGCAGGAGTGTCACATTTGGGGGACTGTCAAACGCATGCTGGGAGGGGCTAGGGAAGGCTGGAAAATAGCCTGTTGGTGATGTGAAGCCCTCTCAGCCCTTCCTCTGGCTCCTTGTTAACTGAGGTAGAGCCAGGAGCTGGCTTCCTTGTGCAGCGTCCCAGCCTGTGTGTGTCCTGCTGTGGTTGGGACTGGCCAAGGCTGCCAGCCTCACCAAGTGGGAATTAGTGTCTCTGCAGAAGCTGGGGGCCCTGAGCCTCATGCAGCTTGGGGAGTGGGGGTGGCGGGAATGATTATTGGGCCCTAGGGCATGGCTGTGACGGACTGGGCTTAGGGACGGCCCTCCCCACACAAGCCTGCACTGGGGTTAGCATTCAGCAGGTGGGCTGGAGGGAGCCACTGGGTCAGGAACATTCAGATATTCATTTCCCTTATTTTATTGCCATGTTGGGGCCAAAGAGCCTTATCCTTCAGGAGGTGTTCTCCTCTCTGTGCCTTTCCTCTCACGGGCAGGGCCAGCTTCCGCTCCTCGCATTGGGCCAGGCTCTTCCCAGAAGCAAAGAGAAGCTGCTTTTCCAGGCCAGCCCCATGGTTCAGGGGCCTGGCAATGGAGGGGGGAGATTTTCCCCTCCTGGAGCAATGGTTCGGATCCGGGGCAAGTGGCTGAGGGCGGGGTGGTAGGTTGGTTTCTATCCGGCTCACGCTGCAGCCCGGGCCCCAGGGCTTTGCCTGGCAGATCTCGCCTCAGGCCCGCTTAGGGTGACCAGACAGCAAATGTGAACAAGTGGGAGGGGGTGGGGGGTAATAGGTGCCTATATAATGAGACCCAAACAGTGGGACTGTCCCTATCACACCGGGACAGCTGGTCCCGCTGGCCCCACTGCAGGGAGCGGTCCGGGTTTCAGGGGAACACAGGCACCCCGGGGGAGGGCGGTCGCGCTTAAAAGCGAATCAGGCAAATGCAGCGCCCGGGTTCCCTCCTGTTTCCCCAGGGGAAGAAAACCCGGCCCGGCCCTCGGTGCTGCCGCAGCGCCCCCAGGCTGCCGGGCCGGGGCTCCGGACACACGCGGCCGGGGCGGGCCTAGCTCAGGCTGGGGGCAGAGCCTGGAAGCCGCGTCCCGGCCCGCCCGGAAACCCGACTCCCCGGCAGCCAGGCCGCGGCTCCCTCCCGGCTGCGCTCGCTCTGCT
>NW_020664793.1:5283-12498 GCF_002925995.2 Terrapene triunguis | reverse complement strand
CAGCACAAATGGTGTTTATTTAATTTAATCAGAGACTTTATTCTAAATTCGTGATTTGAATTGACTTGTAAAATAGCATGGTTCCTAATGAACGGTTTAATTATGGAAGGATGCTAGAGCTCTAATATAAGGCTGATTTTCTACCACTCCATGCACTTCCGTACTGTAGGTCGGATTGTTGCAGCAATATCTGGCTATTTATTTCCGTATCAATTAAGTTATATTTACAATTGCCAGACTTGCAATAGGTATTTCAAAAGTACTGACTTGGAGATATATCTGCAATTGTCGATGGGTTCCAAGCTAGCCAACTTTTGAAATGCTGAAATGCACAGCAAATTCTTTTAAATATTTTTTCTTCCCATTTGCCTTTGTTTTATTTTATTTTATTTTATTTTAAGGAAGAAAAAACATGGGAATTCCCCAGTGACATGAATCTTTATTAAGAGAAATTAACGTCACACAGTAGGCATGATATAACTTGGCTTGTCTATCTTGACTTGCTTCTGTGTGTCTAGATGGCGGCACCCACCTTCCACCCCAACTTGGCTCCTCTTCAATAATAAGTATCATCTTTGATTTATTATTTATGTATCCCCCAGCAGCATAGACCATATCTGGAAAAAATAATGCAGGGAAATCACACTGGGGTGACTGAGTTCATCCTCCTAGGGTTCACAGGCAGTCCACAGCTACAAACCATCCTCTTTGTGGTGTTTTTGGTTATCTACATTGTCACCCTAGTGGGGAATCTTGGGATGATCGCATTAATCACAGTTGAGTCCCGGCTACACACCCCCATGTACTTTTTCCTTCTCAACTTGTCCTTTATAGATACTGTTTACTCCTCTGTTATTGCCCCCCGGGCTTTGGTGAACTTCTTAGCAGAGTGTAAAGCCGTTTCCTTTGCTGGGTGCGTCATGCAATTTTTCTTTCTCTCTCTCTGTGCAAATGTTGAGGCTTTGCTTCTGGCCGTGATGGCATATGATCGATTCATAGCTATATGCAAACCGCTGCTGTATACGATTATCATGTCTAGGAAAGTCTGTGTCCAGCTGGTAGCTGCATCATACTTCTACGCCTGTGTCAATGCCGTTGTGCATACAGGCTCTTTGTTCAGCCTGTCCTTCTGTGGTCCCAACATCATCGATCACTTCTTTTGTGACATCCCCCCACTCCAGAAGCTCTCCTGCTCCAGCACTCACATGGATAGCAGAGTGCATTTTGTCTTTGCTGCTGTAACTGCATTGAGTACTGTCCTGATCATCCTCATCTCCTACATTTATATTATCCTCAACATCTTGAGGATCCGGTCTACCGAAGGCAGGCGCAAAGCCTTCTCCACCTGCGCCTCCCACTTGACGGCTGTCAGCATATTGTATGGGACTCTGTTCTTTATGTATTTACGGCCCACATCCGGCAGCTCATCAGATCAGGACAAAGTGGTGTCCGTGTTCTACACCCTTGTGATCCCTATGCTGAACCCCCTGATCTACAGCCTGAGGAACAAGGAGGTGAAACACGCCCTGAGAAAAGTGATATACCGGACAATGAATGATTCTTTAGTGGTTGGATGATGATCATAGAATCATAGGACGGGCAGTGACCTCGAGAGGCCATCTAGTCCAGTTCCCTGCAGTCAAGGCAGGACTAATTATTATTATTAACATTAAATCCTATTAACATGTTGATTTAATGTTCAATAAAGCTGGGGCAGGATCAAGTTACTACTGCCATTGATGAAGTTTGTACCATTCCCTGTTTCTTTCCCGTGTAATCGACTGGCGAGTGTGTGCTGTCACTTACATGTCCCTTTCTGCAAAAGGATCTGAGTTGTTACAGCCCCCAGCCATGGAGCTTTACCTCAAGCTGTCGAAGCTCATCAGTTCTCCAGTTCAGTCCCTTGGGAGTCACGCCAGGAGCCGTCACACATGGCAACAAGCCAACTAGAGGGTGGTATGCTCTGTTGTGCACTCAGCCAGGGGGTGAGCACATCAAGTTGCTGTACGTGTTATGTGTAGGCAGCAGCAGGACGGTTCCAGGCATTGGGCTACTCTGTGGGCCTCATTTTCCTCTCACTTCCACCAGTGGAAATCAGGTTTTGCCTTTTTTCTGATTTTTTGTTTTGTTTACCAAAATCAATGGGGTTCTGCCCAACGAGGCCTTGGTAATTCCCTGCAAGGTTTGGAATTGATTGTCTGTGGGGCCAACCAATCACACCGTACAAACTAAAGCGTAGGGGATCTCTTAAGGAGCCAGCAGGATTGTCCTGATGAAGGCGGGTGGGGAGAAGGGCCTGGATGCAGCCTCGGTCCCTGACCCAGAATGCCCTGCCTTCCTAGAGCACCTCCCTTCTGAGGAGCTCAAAGCACTTCACAGGCCTGAGGAATTTACCCTCCTGTCTGCCCTGGGAACAACAGGAGACAAAGGAGAATATGTTTCATGACAGTCAGGTCCTGCTGTCTTCGTCCCCTCCTGCTTCCATTCCTCTGTTCCAGACCTCCCCACACAGACCTACCCTACCCTTGCAGCCTTCATGTTGCCCTATAGTCCGCCCACATCCCCCCTCACCCAGGCTGTGGTTTACCAGTTACGCTTTGGCTGGGCTGAGGGAGAGGGAGGGGAGAGGCAGCAAGGTCAGCGAGGAGGCAGCCGCAGGAGTGTAGGGGAGAGATGACCAAGTCAAGGAGCAGGGTTGAGTGGTGGTGGGGAGGGGCAGTGATGGAGAACATAAAGAGCTCCCCAGGGTCCAGTGGATGCAGACCCCTGGGCAGGGCTGTGCCTGTGCTGGGAGCCATGGCTGCAGGGTGGGGAAGGGTCCATGCCCAGTTCCACAGCAGGCAGGGCCCCAGGTGGTGGCAGGCGGAGGAAACAAGAGGGTTATTTATAAGGTTAAAGCAGGCAAACATACACACACACCGAGTTACAGTCTTAGGCTCCAAACATTAAACTTGCTAAACTACCCTGCTGCTCTGGTCACGTCTTTCACTTCTTTACATCCCTGCACTGGCCTCCCTGTACCTCATCCAGTAAAGTCAGATAGACCATGGCTGGTGGGGGCATCACAGCAACTGAAGTGATGCTGCTGCCCATTCAAGCCCCTCCCCCCTTCTCCCCCCCCCTCCCCCCAGTGTGGTGTAACTGTGCCTTTGTGGGTCACAACTGAGGATACCAAATTCACGTCACATTCCTCAGAACCAGGGCAAATACACCCCGAAGTGCTGGTGTTTTTTCTCCCATAGGATATACCAAGCCACCACAAAACTAAACTTCTGTCTGACCGCACTGGCTAACAACAAGTCATGAAAGCAGTTTCCTGAGGCATTCCAGTCTTTGTATCACCCCCCAAAACACTGGATTTAAAGATGAGTGAGCCTTTAAAACCTGTCTCCTCAAATAACAGGTTCTTCTGATCCCAAAGGACCAGCCACACACCTAGGTCAATATACAACCCAGATCTTACACAAAAATCATGGTGTTTCCAATCCTCTGGTATCTAAAATCAAAGGTTTATTTACAGAAAGAAAGAAAGAAAGACGAGAGTTAAAACTGATTAAAGGAATCAAATACATATAATAATTGCAAGTTCTTAGTTCAGGCTTGTAGAAGTGATGGAATAAACTGCTGGCTTAAGTCAAGTCTTGGTTGCCTCCATATCAGTCCTTGGTCCCTGTGTTAGAATGCTCCCATTAGTAAAAATCCATAGTCCAAAGGTTTGAGCAGGAAAGAGGCAAAATGGAAGATGTTTCCTAGGTCTTTTATAGCTTCTGCCAAGTGAAGGGAAACCCATTATTCTCACTGTGGAAAATTACAGATAACAAGATGGTGTTTGGAGTCACATGGGCAAGTCACATCTCCATGCCTGGTTCGCTTAGTCATAGCAGAAGCCATTACCCACACTCTAGTTTGAACGTTCACAGGAAAGTCCATTAAGTGCAGATCGGTGTCGTTCCTGGTCCATTATCAGCGGTTGCATTTCTGAATATTGCAAAAGGTCCTTTTTCTAGATTAAAAACGTACTGCACTGGGTTATGTAGATTTATCACAAGGGGACAAATTCTGCGCTCCTTTCTCAGTTTGTACGCTGTCCTTATTCAGGGAAACACTTGATTATTATTATTATTATTATTAGTTTAAAATCATGACTGGATGTTTTTCTAAAAGCTATGATCTAATTCAAACAGGAATTATTTCAGGGAAGTTATATGGCCTGTGCCGGGGATGGCCAAACCGTGGCTCGTGAGCTGCATGCGGCTCTTTTACAGTTAAAGGGCAGCTTTCGGAGCCCCCATTGCCCACCCCATTCTATGCCTACCAGACTGTTTGGGGGAGCTCGGGGCTTCTGCCACAAGGTGGCGGGGCTAAGGGCTTCTGCTTAATGGGGAGGGGGGTCTCAGGGCTTCAGCCCAGAGGGAGGTGCCTGCTGGGGCTTGGGGCTTCAGTGGGAGTGGGGCTGCAGCCCCGAGCCCTGGCAGGTGCACCCCGTGGGGATGAAGCCCTGAGACCCCCTGTCCCCGGATGGCAGAAGCCCTGTAGTCCCACCACCCCGCCGCAGGGCTGAAACCCCGAGCCCTGGCAGGCACGCTCCGGCTCTCGAACTTCTGAAGATTGTTGTATGTGGCTCAGAGGGGCAGTAAATTTGCCCATCCCTGGCCTGTGCTATACAAGTCAGACTAGATGATCACAGTGGACCCTTCTGGCATTAGAATCTCTTAATTAAATCAATCTGGTAAAATAGGAGAAAGAATTTCAGGATTTACCCCACGGATCTTGATTAGAATTAGTCCCCTGGAATGAAGAATCGTGTCTACCTTCCATTCCCCATTAGAATCAAGAGAGTGATGAGGTGTCTGCTGCCAGTTAGGTTTCTGAAACTGAAATTAACGTGCTTGGAAAGCAGCCCCATGGAGACCTGGTTAACATTCTAGTCAATTGCACAAAGGAAGAAACAAACCATCAAAATGATCCTCCTCACGAATGAGACTGAGACCTTTATTGACAATAAAAGTGCCCCAGCTAGGGGCAGCAACCCCAAAGAGGCTCATAGGGTACACCACAGAGATACCAGCCTGCTCTGCAGAACATATTGTAGGGGATAATCCAGCATCCCCGCACCAATAATCCAGGTGGGTAGGAGGGAGAGCTGGATATGACCAGGTCCAGGTGCCACGTTGAAGGGCTCATTGTAAATACCCACACACACACACAGATCTTTTAGAGTAACTGGATCTAATAGATTGTTTCCATTTCTTATCTTTGAGACTTACACCTCTACCCCGATATAACGCTGTCCTCGGGAGCCAAAAAATCTTACCGCGTTATAGGTGAAACTGCGTTATATCGAACTTGCTTTGATCCACCGGAGTGTGCAGTCCCGACCCCCCGGAGCACTGCTTTACCGCGTTATATCCGAATTCGTGTTATATCGGGTCGCGTTATATCGGGGTAGAGGTGTACTTTAAAATCATTTATACTCTGAAATGTGACTCTGTAAAAGGGCACTGTAGGCTTCAGAACTGGTTTTTTCAGGGACTCCAGTGCAAATTTAAGAACTTCAGAATGGCCAGTCTGGGTCAGACCAATGCTCCATCTAGCTCAGTATCCTGTCTTCCGACAGTGATCACTGTCAGAGGCTTCAAAGGGAATGGATAGAATAAGGCCTTGTCTACACGGCCACTTTACAGTGCTGAAACTTTCTCGCTCAGGGGTGTGAAAAAACACCCCTCTGAGCGATGGCAAGTTTCAGTGCTCTAAAGTGGCCGTGTAGATAGTGCACCAGCTGGGAGCTATGCACCTTGTGAGGGTAGGTCTTTTACAGTGCTGGGAGAACTCTCTTCCAGCACTGCTGCCACGACTACACAGACTGCATTTGTGATGTGGGTTGTACCTGTATAACTGGTCTGGTTTCAGACCAATATAGTTAAAGATATACACAACCTGCGCAGACAAGCTCTTAGATTCAGTTTAGTAGGCAGCAACCCAGGACAGTGTGCTCTCCATTATCAGGTGATCACAAGTTAAACAACTCAACTCCCCTGTTTCCTCTTGCAAGTGGAACAGTTCTCTGATAGGTACACTTGTCACTACTGAGCCATTTCATTTTATAGGGGTTCATACCAGTTGCCCTTAGGTGTTAGCCAATGCTGGAAAAGAAGCACGGACTTCAGATGCTGATGGTGGTGGTGGGACATCCTACCGTCTAGACTTGAAGTCTAAACAGACTCCCCTGTTGCCCTCCTTCCCCCCACTCCAAACAGCATCACAATTGTTCTGGAGTTGCCACTCCCTCCACGGTCCTTTTCCTTTCCAGGACACGGACCGAGTGGCTACCTGTTTTACCAGTTGGCTACCAGGCTGACTATTCTGGTCGCTGCCGGCTCCCATCCCTGGGGCCCCTGGGTCCTGCCCTCCCCATACGTATGGCTTTGGACACTACAGCCTCATGCTGCCCCTGAGACCCCAGCATCAGTGTAGGGCAGCCTCCCCCTGCCACCACCTGGGGCCCTGCCTGCTCTGGGGTGGGTCACAGACCCCTCCCCTGAGACTGCAGCCGGGCCTCCCAGCACAGGTGCAGTCCTGCCCAGGGGTCTGCATCCACTGGACACTGGGGAGCCCTTTATAACTCCCCCAGGGCTGGTCCCTGATTGGCCGCTCTAGCCTCCTCTATGCAAATGAGCCCCCATCCCTTGAGGCTAACGAGGGCCTAGGTGCCCTGAGGGGGGCGGAGCTCGGCATGAGGTGACAGTTAAACCGACACAACGACACAACGACACAACGGGGAACGGGGGGACAAAGGGGCAGGGAGTTCAGGGGAGGGGTAAAGAACAGGAGGGGGGATTTAGGCGAGGGCCAGGGAGGGGGAGGGCTCAGTTTACATGGGTAGGGAAGGGGGAATTCCAGAGGGTGGAGAGACGCAGATTTGAGAGAAGGTTGTGGGGAAGGGAAGGGGCAGGGGGCAGGAGTCAGGGAGTCGAGGGGAAGGGCCCTGTGGGATGGGGGAGATTGGGAGGGATCAGAGGGGAGAAGAGAGTTCAGAAGGCAGCAGATGTGGGGGAGCCAAGAGGAGGCTGGGAAGGAGAGGGGGAAATGTACAGGGGGAAGGAGCAGCTCAGGGTCCGTGAGGGAATTTAGTGAAGGGGTTTTCATGGGGGGGGGGGCACTTCTCAGGCCTTTCCCAGGCCCCTGGCCCTGGCAGCTGCCACTCCCCCATCAGCC
>NW_020664793.1:0-5273 GCF_002925995.2 Terrapene triunguis | reverse complement strand
TACATGATCACTGAATGGTTATTTCTTTACCATATAATGAATATGCAAAATCTCTTTATTCTGAATGGCTGCTACAACCTCTGTGCTCTGACTGGCTCCTGCACTGGGAATTTTCAAGCTATTTGACAGTACTGCAGATGCCGTCTCAGCTTCTGTCTCCATTCAAGTGAAGCAGAAAAGCTCCAAGATGAACATGAAAGAAAATGGAACAAAAATATGAAAGAACAAAGAAAATGTGCTTTTGAAACACCAGTATCGCCTGGACAGCTGTTTCAGTGAATTGTGGGATATCCTCGTACCACAAAGACCTCACTGAGATGCAGCAAAGAAACAGCAACCAATATTTGACTCTCTGGCTTTCTTTTATCCAGCATGTAACATATACAATCAGCTAAACCAATCCATTTATTAACCATGCTCATTTTGTATGTACTAGTCTGTGTGTTGCATATATTCACATTTTAAACAGAGAGAAAATTTCCTGGAGCCCTGAGCTGTCACTGGGGGGTGGAGACCCAATGGGGCACAAGTTAGTAATTGCTGTGGTGGGAGAGGCAGGGCCAGCACTGCAGTCACTGGAGCAACCCCCAGGTGAAGCAGCTAAACCCCAACCCAAAGAATGGATTTTCCACAGTTACAGGGGAAATTAGATTGAAATATGTAGGGTTGGAAATCCCCAATAATGACATTTATGGCCCAAACTCTTTGCAGCGACGCCAACCCATGACACTCCTTCTCTGTGTCCCTTCTCGACCGTGGGGCTGTGAGTGTGGCTGGATTGGGCAGTGGCTCCTTCTACTGTCCCATGGGGGAATCTCTTCTGTTCATTGCCACATGCCATGCAGTTGCCGTACTCTATCTGCCAGCAAAGCTGCTTAGTGGATTTGCCCATGTCCATGTCACCCATTTTCAATTGTTTCTTTCCACATAGACCCATAGGAATGGAAGGGACCTTGAGAGATCATCTAATCCAGGAGTTCTCAACCTTTTTCTTGCTGAGGCCCCGTTCAACATCCTATAAAAACAACAGGGCCTCGGGGGGTGGGGGAGTGCGGGGCTCCAGGCCGGGGAGACACACTTGGGCATGGGCATAGTTTTACTTCTATTTTTTGGAGGGGGAAGGGGCAAGGCCTGGCAGGGCTCAACCCAGCTCCGCACAGCAGAGTCAGGGAGGGTGCGCCACCTCCACCCTCTGACTCACTCAGGAGGGCACCCAGCCTGTCGGGGCTCTGGAGGGATGCAACCAAAACATATAACTCAAAGGGGGGACTCAGTTCAAAAAGTTTGAAAACGGCTCAGGGTGCGGGCAAGGGGGTAGCTAGGGGCTGTGTGCAAGCAGGGGGTAGCTCAGGGCGCAGGGAGGAGGTAGCTAGGGACTGTATAGTGGCAGGGGGCTCCCAATGCAACTCCCAGCTTCAGGGGGCGAGGCGTTGGGGCCAGGGCCGGCTCCAGGCACCAGCGCAGAAAGCAGGTGCTTGGGGTGGCCAATGGAAAGGGGCGGCACGTCCAGGTCTTCAGCCCCTCTCGGAGGGAAGGACAGGCCGCCGAAGAATGAAGCGGTGTGGTAGAGCTGCCGCCGAAGTGCCACCGATCGCAGCTTTATCTTTTTTTTTTTCTTCAGCTCTTGGGGCGGCAAAACAGCTGGAGCCGGCCCTGGTTGGGGCTCCTGGCTTTAGCCTCCCCGCTGCTCCTGGCTTGGGAGGAGGGGAAGTTTGCTGGTATAGGACAAGAAGCAATGGGCTTAAATTGCAGCAAGGGAGGGTTAGGTTGCTACATCAAGTAGCAGTTTTTTACAATCTATACATATCAATAACTGCTACATAGACCACATTTCTACACAAAAAGCAGTTTCACACATACTACAGTGCAAGAAACTGCTACAGTACCTGTAAGCATTTCCTACATCAGGTAGCAGTTTCATCCAATAGCAGTTTCTTACAATCTATTATGTATCAGTAACTGCTACTAGTATCACATTCCTACAGGGAGCAGTTTAATAAACTACAAGTGTTAAGTAGTGCATCAAATTCTGTGCCTTGATCTGAAGTCATTGGAAAAGGTGTCATTGAGTTCAGCACAGCTGAGAGTGAGAGGGTGTGCTGCTGGAGGACTGAGGAGCACAAGCGTTATCAGACACCAGGAGGAAGGTCCTGTGGTGAGAATAAGGAAGGTGTTTGGAGGAGGCCATGGGGAAGTAGCCCAGGGAGTTGTAGCTGTCATACAGCTGTTACAGGAGGCACTATAGACAGCTGCAATCCACAGGGCCCTGGGCTGGAACCCGGAGTAGAGGGCGGGCCCGGGTTCCCCCCAAACCTCCCAATTGAGCTAGACTGTGGGTTCTTCCAGAGGGGAAGGTCTCTGGGCTGTTCCCCAACCCACATGGTGAATCTCTGAGGCAAGAAAATCCGCCAATAAGCACAGGACCCACCAAGATAGAGGAGGAACTTTGTCACACTATTTGAACTTCCTTCATAACACAGGCACAAGACCCTCACCCAGTAATTTGTCCATTGAGTCCATGAATTCTGCTCAAGCGATAGCATATGATTTAGAAAAATATATTGCCCTGATTTTAAGACGTTACGTGATGAAACATCTGCCACAGTAATAGGTAATTTGTTCCAATAATTAATTACCCTCACTAAGAAAAAGGTGCACCTCATCTTGACTGAGTTTATTTAGCTTCCAGCCACTGAATCTTATGCCTCTGTCTGCAGAATTAAAGATCTTTACCCTATTGGAAATTTTGTCCCACACAGGTGCGTATACAGCATGTTGAAGTCACTTCTTGACCTTCCCTTGGATAAACCAACTAATAAAAATAAGATGTATCAGTAGACCTCATTATTTTCAGGGCCAGATCCTCATTTGCTGTCCTTTGCGTAGCTCCATTGACTTCAAGTGACTTCAACAAAACTATACAACAAACTCGGGTCTGGAACTCAGTTCCTAAAACACAAGCCAATACTTGCTGTGCTAAAGAAGAATTTCAACTGTCAGCAGTAGAGCTGTGCAGAGGACAGTGGTTACCAGGGGGACGTTGTGAAGGCCAAAAGTATAACTGGGTTCAAAAAATAATTACATAAGTTCCTGGATGATCGGTCCATCAATGGCTATTAGTCAAGATGGTCAGGGACACAACCCCATGTTATGAATGTCCCAAATTTCTGACTGCCAGAAGCTGGGAGTGGATGACAGGGGGTGGAACACTTGATAATTGCCCTGTTCTGTTCATTCTCTCTGAAACACCTGGCATTGGCCATTGTGGAAGACAGGACACTGGGCTAGATGGACCATTGGTCTGACCCAGTATGACTAGTCTTCTGTTCTTAGGTGATGGGCTGGGTGATGGTTTCTGTTAAGACGGCTGATGCTGGTAGCTGGGTGTGGCTCTAGTTTTTGCTCCCTTCCTCTGCCTGCACAGTTCTCAGCTCTAGGACGCCACTGCTTCTGTAGGCCACGCCGCAGGCTCCCCAGCCTTTAGAATTGCTTTTCCCCCTGCCCTGGGTCTGAGCTGTGTTGGGGGCAGGGGAGCGAGATAAAAACTCCGCTGTGTTTGGGTGAGGGCAGAAAGGGGGTGGCAGCAGCCGCAGGCAGAAGGGAGCAAATTGCATGAAAAGAGGGGAAAGGTTTGACTGGGCATCGTGGGTCTGAAAGGCAGCGGGCCTAGGGGTTAGGCTGTGATTCCTCAGATCTTTTCAATCTCACCATTCCTGAGGGAGCACTGCTGGGTCATATATATAGAATAAAAGGATCCTCGCAGGAGCCTGGCATGTGGTTGAAACTTGCCCATAGTTCAATATTATTATTACTTTTACAGTAGCGACTGGAAGTGCAAATTGAGACCAGAGCCCCATTGTGCTGAACAATGCACACACACATCACAGTGATTCACTAACTCTCTGAGGACACGTCTACACTGCAGTGTAATCCCTGGGCTAGTAGAACGCGCGTCAGCAGACCCAGGTTTGTTAACTTAGGGTTTGAGAAACTACACTCATTTGTAAACCCAGGTTAGGGATTGTTGCACCCTGGTTCCCAAACTGGGGCTCCAGCATCTACATGGCATTATGTGGGCCCCATTTCAACCACCCATATCCCAGAGTTCCTAGCAGGCTCCCAAAATGTGACCACTTTAGCTGTTTGTTCACGGTGCAGTGTGGGAACACTTGACCGTCCAGAGGACAAAGAAACTCAGCCTTTCGGATACTTTTGGCTGACTCCCAAAGAGGAGTCCAGTGGGCCTGCGTTTACACTACAAACCAGTAAAGGGTTAGTGCAATTTGTGTGTAGATGGAAGGGAGCTTAACTTGAGCATGAGTTCAAACCCTGGGCTTACCCTGGGCTTACATTTCAGTGTAGATGTACTGTGAGGTGACTGGTGCTTCGGCAATTCACTGTTGTAATTTGCCGTGCCCTAAAGATTCAGCAATGGCCAATGATTTTGGTAGCCTCTGTTTATGGGTGCCCAACTTCAGTCCCCTCGGTCCTGATTTCCAGAAACTCCACCACTCCAGCTGAAGTGAACGGGAGCTGTAAGTACTCAGCACTTAGGAAAATAAGGTCCAAGGTCTTTTACATTGAGATCCCAATGACCGTGGCATTCACAATCAATGACTATCCTTGAAAATGTGTCTGTATATGTTTGGTCACCTAAACTACCTGGTCTTTAATTGTGTGACTCCTAAACTCCTAAAGAGTTGTGTGGGGGACTTTTGGTGTGAGTACTCACCAGAAATGTTATATCTGACTGAGCATTCATGACATTCTCCCTTCCAACAAACACAGTTTTGAATATAATATCACGCACACAAATGTCTCTCAAAAAACAGATGAGTTGGGCTGTGGATCTGATTGAAGCAAAATCACAAAATTTAATTGAACAAATATCTGTCAATGTTTTTGGACATTAAAACAAGTCCTGGTTATTGCTCATGAATCCATTATTGCAGTGTGAACTTTTCCCTTTTATTCAGTAATTATAAACAATATTTAAATCACCCTCTTACATCTTACACTGAAAAATCAATTTCAAAGTATTTTATTATAGGCACAGGGGAGCAAACCATCATTTAATAACCGACATGGCTTTTTTATGCACATAAGGCCTCTATTCAGGAATGCATCTCTCTTCAAAGGAGCACCTAAATACATGTTTAACTTTAAACATGTGCTTAAGCCCCACTGAAGTCAAAGGGAGACATACCTAAACATGTGCTTAAGGACTTTCTGAATCAGAGCCAATGGGCAGGTCTACGCTACGGGGACAGGTC
>NW_020664792.1:0-16380 GCF_002925995.2 Terrapene triunguis | reverse complement strand
TTCACAAAACAGGCAAACTTGTTTTCCTCCCTCAATCTATGGATAATCTATGGATCTACTAGTTCATAAATCTAGAAACACGTTGAGACCAGAACGTATCATTTCAGTTCAGTAACCACACATCAAATTTCCTTGGTTTAAGAAATCAGTTAGTTTTAATTGCAAAACATTTTTGATATAACTTTTTTCTTATGCTTCTCTTTCTAGCTCTGGTATGACCTTGCTGTGTGACCAAAGAGAGGTCACTTCCTTTCTCTTTCCCTCTGTATCATGGGGATGGAGAAAATTCTCCCAGTCCTAGCAGGAGAGAGATTTGAGCACGTCAGGCGTGTTAGAGCCCTTGTGCTCTAAAGGACAATGGGTGATTGTTGTTTGGGGCAAGAATCCCGACGTATTTGCTACTTGTCTCCCACCCAAAGCCAATATCACATCTCTGTTTTTGCAATCATGAGTTAGAAATTCTCAGCACCCCTCTGTCTCCCGCAGCCCCCAGGTGTTCCTTGGATTATGGAGGCTTGGATGCTAACAGGACTGAAATTTGTTACTGGCTCCCTGGGTGGTTCTAGCCAATGAGGGTCTCAGTCTAGCCTCAGAGGCCCACACCCCCAGACACTACAGATCAGGGTGGATTGATTTCATTCCAAATGTTTTGTATTTGTAGTGGTGGCCGATGACAAAACAAGGAGGAATGGTCTCAAGTTGCAGTGTGGAAGGCTTAGGTTGGCTATTAGGTAAAACTTTTTCACTAGGAGGGTGGTGAAGCACTAGAATGGGTTACCTAGGGAGGTGGTGGAATCTCCATCCTTACAAGTTTTTAAAGCTCAGCTTGACAAAGCCCTGGCTGGGATGATTAAATTGGGGTTGGCCCTGCTTTGGGCAGGGGGTTGAACTAGATACCTCCTGAGGTCTGTTCCAGCCCTAGTCTCCTATGATTTTATGAATAGGTAACCATTAAAACATGTGGATTTGCTGGTTTTGCAGGATATATAAAAACAAAAAGGTTGACTGAAACATTTTGTTTTCATTTCAAACAAACTGAGGTAAAGAAGTATCTCTAGTTAGTGCATTGAACTGATTGTTCCTGGTCATAAACCTCCTTCCAGATTTTAGAAGTAGTAGCTCACATCTCCTCCTCTCTAGCCTTTATTCATATATTACAAGAGGAAAAGAAGCCTTCATCCTTTTTCAACTCCCAGTCAATTTCTTAAATTTGAACGAAGTAGCTGCAACAACTGAAATGAAGAAAATATTCTTTCTGCACACACAGAAGAGGTTATTGCGGCCAAAATCTGGCTGAGTATTTCAACAACTTCTCGACCCCCAGGCGCTTAGGCAATGACTTCCAACAGTTCAGTAGTTTGACTTCCTCTGAAACTTGGCAGCGAACATGGACTTCATATATTTATTTAATTTAAATTAGTTTAATAGGTTATAGCAATAGGCCTTAACATAGCTTGTCACAGTTTCAAATTTTATCCCTGATAGGTTTAGTTTTTAAAACAAATAAAACTGTTTTTAAATGTACATTTTAAACATCTACTTTAAATTTTTAAAAATGCCTTTTTGGGATTTTTGGTTTTGAAAGAGCTATTACGAGTGGCTGGGAGTGGCTGGCTCATTACAAAAGCAGCGTTGCCTCTTCTGGAATTGACACCTCCTCATCTATTATTGGGAGTGGACCACATCCACCCTGATGGAATTGGCCCTGTCAACACTGGTTCCCCACTGGTGAGGTAACTCCCTTCTCTTCATGTGTCATTAGATAATGCCTGCATCTGTAACTTTCACTCCATGCATCTGAAGAAGTGAGGTTTTTTACCCACGAAAGCTTATGCCCAAATAAATCTGTTAGTCTTTAAGGTGCCACCGGACTCCTTGTTGTTTTTGTGGATACAGACTAACACGGCTACCCCCTGATACTTGACTTTTTATTGGAGTCCTGGACCCTCTCATGCTGCTGCTTCAAATGTTTCTTTCTCTCTCAGCGCTGAGTAGCAGAATGCTCATTGCCTTTTGGCTGTGCGACATACAGATGTCTAGTCCTGCTGCTCTGAAAGAAACCGTATTCACAGCTCTAATCCTGGCACATACTGATCAAAATCTTGCTGTGCTCCTCTAAGTGTATTTGTGATTGGACGTGCTTCTTGCTAGGGGGGATTTTCAGATTTACGGACTGCATAAAACAGAGGGAAAGACAAAGAGAAGCATCAACATGTCCAGGAACTTCAACAACATTTGAAGACCATATAGTGGTGTCTAACTATCTCCTGCTGCAGGGAGATGTAACTGGGTATTTTAATGACAACCCCCTCCCCCCCCCCACACACACACACACTTGTGCCTGACCTGAGATTCAGAGCTCTGAGGAATTCTGTCCCCTTGTGTCGGCAGAACAAATAAACCCCGCCTCCAATTACCCCCTACACAATCCATTTGAATTCAATAAAGAGAGATCTCTCTCTTGCAACAAGTTTTAACATTACGGGGCAAAGGCGAAGGTGAGTGGTCTATTTTTCTTTCAGTTCTAATACCCGAGGAAAGCTCCAAAATCCATCCTGTCTACCAAGAGAAAAGTTTGTTTTTCTGTTCTCGAAATGCTGATGCTTTTAATCCCAAAATGTTGTCTTCATTTTCTCTCACAAAATAACTTGCAGTGAAATGGGACCAACTGCCTAACATACCCTGAATGCTGCATGTCAGTGTTTGGGAATATCAGGATAGATCATCACCTGGTGTCAGTTGTCACGGATCCATCAGCATCAGCAGAGCTACGGTGATTTATACCAACTGAGTGTCTGGTCCATTGTGCTGTACTGAGTTAAATGATTTCATACACTGCAAATGAACATGAAAATAGTCTGTTTAAAATTACCCCTTGGTTTCAAAGAATCTTGTTTAATGGAGGGTTTTTTTCTCTCTCTAAAAGTGTGTTTCATTTATTTGAATATCAAACATTTTCATTTAAAATTTCCCAGAGTGGGTTTTGTGCTGGTGAAATATTCCCAGTCGACAGCCCTGGAGAGAGAAGATTATGAAAAAAGACAGTACAGTATGGAATGGGCAGCACTGGCTTCCCCAACGCACCATTCTCTGCCCCCATGGAAGGTCTCATGGGCTCTGGGTGGATACACACTGATAATGGAATGAAATCTCTCTTGCATAGTTACGTTTTCTTCTTAGTTTGAAGCGGAAGAAGGAACAGGAACATCTGGACCCACCTAGCTTCCAAGGGAACCATCTTTCTTGATGCTGTTTGACCTGCAATTCCAACTACCAAAGTGTCTCATTGTGGCCCTTTAGGTGGAGATCAGTGGGTATTCTCTATGAAGCTGCTATATGACTCTGCTAAAGAAATATCTTCTGAGAAGGACAGGCTGGTCCTCCCACTGTCTCCACTCACTCACGGTAAATTATAGAGATTTGTAGCCATAGATTGTACAGGATGATAAGATACTGCATGTGAGCACGGGAGAGAGAGAGATGTTTTACTTAGTTATTCATTAGGGTCCTTTCCTCTTGAGGTGGAAACTTTTCCTCAAACTCACTTGCTGCCTCTGCTACCCCCCTGCAGAACTCCAGTTTTAGGCTGTGCAAGGAGACAGAGCTTGCATGAGGGTCTCATCCATAGTTTTAATTCAGCTCCCGCTGCTTAACTTTGCTGTTCATTCATATCTCCTTGGTTAATATACAGTGAACCATTGTGAATATAATCTTACTGATTTCAACAAGAATGCTGTTTATTGAACTTAATCAGAGTTTATTCCTAGTTTGTGGTTTTAATTGACTTATTATAAATGCATGGCTCCTAACTGTTTTAATTATGGAAAGGTGCTAGAGTGCTAATAAGAGGCTTAAATCTACCACTCCAAGCACCTCCTTGCCATAGATCAGGCAGCTGTGGTGACACCTGGCCTTTTAGTTTCATAATAAGAAAGTTATATTTGCAATTGCCAACTTTGCCTTGTTTGTGGTTGGCATTTCTAAAATGCTGACTTGGATTTCTAAAAACGCTTCGAAGCAAGCAAACTTTTGAAATTCCAAAATGCTCACCTCCTTCATTTTAAAGTAATGCTTTTTCTCTGCCATTGTCTTTCACTTCAATTTCTCTAAATAGCTATAGTATTAGTGTGATTCACTTAGAAATTAGATTTTTATTTTTTACTTTACTAGCAATTTTGGCTATTTCTACCTGAAAATGATTCTTGAATTATTTTATTTTCTATCCCACATTACATCACAGTGAAGAGGGAACACAGCATTTGAAAGTGTTCTGGGTATTGTGTTGTTATAACAAGGTAAGAGTTTATGATGCTTTAGGATCAGTTCTGAAACCTGGAAATGATAAAGGATATAATAATACATTAAAATTACATTTTGTGGAAAAAATACTTTATTTTTCAGTGGTCTGTTTAATATAATTTTTTTCCTTTACATTTCCTTCTGGTTTCCAATTATGGTGAAATGTGATTAGTCCAAACAGGACAATTGAAACTTGCGTGTGTGTGTGTGTGTTTGTTTGTGTGTGTGTGTGTGCGTGCACACGCATTTTAATTTTTCACATTGCAAGGTAAAAAATTCTAGAAATCTAGTACGAAAATACCCACCTTACTAGGAAAGAGGGCTTCCAGATGAGTGTGACTTTATGCTTCCATTTCCATATGGAAATTTTGATTCCTATCATTGGTGTTTCTTTCTCTCATGGAGAAATGCAAGAACTTTGTTATTGGTGACCTTGTTTATAACCATGGGTGGGCAAATCTGAAAAAAAAATAGGAACTGTAATAAAAGCAACCGAAGAAGACCAGTTTGTGCAAAAGATGCATTTCTCAGGAAAATGACTGAATATTCATGTAACTATATTGTTCACCATGTTTTTATTTTTTATTTGTAAGACTTTAAACAAAAATGATCTCAAAGTATTAAAGTGCTCGATTTAAAAGTTCTCCAGCTATTCCAGTTTATACCAGGTCAGGATCTGTCTCCATAACTTTACCTTTAAAGAGATTTCAGGTAGTACCCCAAGTAGAGAGATGTTTGGGTGGGTCTGGCTGTATTTTGCATTGGCTGAGTCGGCCATTTTGTTGTGGATGTTTTTTCTACTCATCAGTTAAGAAACATCTTGAGATTTTAGACCCTGCTTTCAATTTCCTGACTTTGATGCATTTGAAATCTCATATTTAATAGTTAAATAAAAGAGGTAGTGTTTTTTCCCCTTTGAGTTCATATAAATTTATAATTCTTTGTGACCTTTACTAATCCATTTTCCTGGAAGATATCCTCTATTAGGAAGTGCAGAAGGTTCAAATACACTGCATGTTACCTTTCCTTGCTTCTCACTCTGAGAGCTGTTAATATCAGATTTCATCATCTTCCCAAACAGCCTGACACAAAGTGCACTGAAATAAATGGAAAAACTTCACTTGGCATCAATCTGTTTTGGATCAGACCCGCCTACAATGAGTGGGAACACTAAATTCCTAGGATATCAATGAAAAAGAGATTTGTTTGTGTTTGCGGGAGGAGGGCAGTTTTCATCTAACTTTTCCATGGAAATGTCAACATTTTTACAAAAAATAAAATAAAATAATAATAATAATAAATACAAATATTGTTATTCGGGAATCCTAGCAATGTAGGGTGGAAGGGACCTCATGTAGTCAAGTCAGGCTCCCTGTACTGGGGCAAGACCAAGTAACACCAAGTAAACATCCCGATAGATGTTTCTCTGACCTATTCTCAAACACCTTCAATGCTGAGCATTCCACATGTTGAACTGTCTAGCTTAAGTTCCTCATGGTCCCATTCTCCTTTATAGGCCAGTCTTGCTGGTTTGACTACATCTCCCAGTTGCTCCTTTTCAAAACCAAAATACTTCAGATTTCAGCCAAAATAGACCAGCGCCAAATTTTTTGGGGGGATTTGAGGTTTTGTTCCTGAAAGCTCAAAAATTTCCAAAGGTGTAGGAGGGAATTTTGACCAGCTCTACATAAAAGGCCTCTATTAACAGTGAGGGCAATTAAAACCATTGGAACGATTTACCAAGGGTTGTGGTGGATACTTAGTTTAGGGACAATTTTTAATTCAAGATTGGATGATTTTTTAAAGATATGCTCTAGTTTACAATGAAAAATATTGGAAAAAAATGATGACCTGTGTTATACAAGCAATTACACTAGATCAGGGGTTTTGAATTTGTCATCTGTGAACACCTTTGGGTCCACAGACTACATCTAAGGGGTTCTCAAAAGGTTGTTGTTACCATAGAACACTGGTTTTCGACCTGTGGTCCGTGGATTCCTAGGGGTCCACAGATTATGTCTAAGATTTCCATCTCCGTTCAAAATTTTTGATTAGTCCACAAATGAAAAAAAAACCCTGGTCTAGATAATCAAAATGGTACCTTTGGGCTTTGGAATCTATGACTAAATTAAATTTCCGTTGTTTAGGCATTTTTAAAGAGATAACACGAGTCTCCACTGTACAACAGATTTATTGTTGTGGTACCCATTGCTTCTATCCCCTCCCCTACCTCTTCTTTGACACAGAGCACATGACAAGAGAAATGGCTCCAGGGAACTGCACCACAGTGACTGGCTTCATTTTCCGGGGAATAACTGACAGTCCAAAGCTGCAAAACATCCTCTTTGTGTTCTTCTTTGCCATTTATTTCTGTACCCTGGCGGGGAATGTCGGGATGATTGTTCTGATTAGGGTTGACTCCCAACTCCACAGCCCCATGTACTTTTTCCTCAGCAATTTGTCACTCTTAGATGTTATCTACTCCTCTGTGATTGCCCCGAAGGCAATGGTCATTTCCCTAGTGACGAGTAAAGATGAGTAAAGACATTTCTTTCCCTGGGTGTGTGGTTCAGTTTTTCCTCTTCTCCTTCTGTGCCAACAATGAACTTTGCCTCCTGGCTGTGATGGCCTACGATCGCTTTGTGGCCATCTGCAATCCATTGCTTTATAATGTCATCATGTCCAAGAGAGTCTGCTTCCAGCTGGTGGCTGTCTCTTACCTATGCGCCTGTATCAATGCCATTGTGCATACGTGTACTGTATTCAGTCTGTCCTTCAGCCACACCAATGTCCTCAATCATTTCTTCTGCGATATTCGCCCACTCCAAGAAATCTCCTGCTCTGACTTTCGTATCAATAAGCGAGTGCATTTCATCTTTGCAGGCATAGAAACAATAGGCACCATTCTCATCATCCTCATCTCCTACACTTACATCATCTTTGCCATCCTGAGGATCCGCTCCACTGCAGGAAGGCACAAAGCCTTCTCCACCTGTGCCTCCCACCTGACTGTCGTTTCCATCTTATATGGGACCCTGATCTTTACATATTTACAACCCTCGTCTGGCAGCTCAGTGGAATGGGAAAAAATGGTGGCCGTGTTCTATACCCTTGTGATCCCCCTGCTGAACCCCCTGATCTACAGCCTGAGGAACAAGGAGGTGAAGGACGCCCTGAGGAGGACAATATACCAGAAAATTATTCCTTGCTGTATGTAAATATGGGGACTGTTTTTTACTGATCAGTACTGGAGTGCAGATCTGAGCTAGTTCTCACTCGTTAAGTCATTATGCAGAAATTTCTGTCATCATGTGACTTACAGGAGAAAACAATACGGAAATGGAACTTGAGCCAGATAATGAAGAAAGGCGTCATTTCCCTTGCAAAACAGTGTCCAGTAACAGTGGTACAGCTTCTCCTTTATGCACTGATATGCAAGCTGTTCGGGGACAAATAGCTAGACACTAGACAGACAGATGTTTGTATATGGGGATAGATAGAGAGATGGTTATGTGTGGGGACAGGTAGACAGAAACACATCATTATACACACACATGAGAAAGGAAGGATGGTCCAGAGGTTATTGCACTCGCCTAAGTCTTAAGGGGTCTGAGTTTAAACTCCTCCTCCACTGCAGACTTCCTTTGTGACCTTAAGCAAATCAATTAGGGCCAGATTTTTTAAAGGGATTTCAGTTCCTAGCTCCCATTGAAATGAATGGGATTTAGCTGCCTAAATACCTTTAAAAATCCTGGGTTTAGTCTCCTTTTTCCTCAGTTTTCACTTGTAATATGGAGGTAAGAGCAGGGGCGTTGTAAGCAAGAGACGAGAAGTAATTCTTCCGCTCTACTCCGCGCTGATTAGGCCTCAACTGGAGAATTGTGTCCAGTTCTGGGCACCACTTTTCAGGAAAGATGTGTACAAATTGGAAAAAAAATCCAGAGAAGAGCAACAAAAATGATTAAAGGTCTAGAAAACCTGACCTATGAGGGAAGATTGAAAGAACTGGGTTTGTTTAGTCAGGAAAAGAGAAGACTGAGAGGAGACATGATAACATTTTTCAAGTACCTAAACGGCAGTTACTAGGAGGAGGGAGAAAAATTATTCTCCTTAACCTCTGAGGATAGGACAAGATGCAATGGGCTTAAAGTGCAGCAAGGGCAGTTTAGGTTGGAGATTAGGAAAAACTTCCTAACTGTCAGGGAGGTTAGGCACTGGAATAAATTGCCCACAGAGGTTGTGGAATCTCCATCATTGGAGATTTTTCAGAGCAGGTTAGACGAACACCTGTCAGGGATGTTCTAGATGGTGCTGCCATGAGTGCAGGGGACTGGACTTGATGACCTCTTGAAGTTCCATCCAGTCCTTTGTTTCTATGATTTTCCTACCTCATGGAGGTGCTGTGAGAATAAATCCATTAAAAGCTGTGAGATGCTTCAACACAAAGGGGCCATAAAAGTAGATTAAAATGGATTTGCATGAGAGGCTAAAGTAGCTACAGAAGTGTACTCTAGCACACTGACATGTCAGAAGTGATTTTCCATGAGTCAATTTCTGGCCTCCCACTTTGAGACACCTCAAAGGAACCTGATTTTCACCCACTCTCGACAGCCTTTTTAAGGTATCTCAACTTGGGCATCCACAATGGTGACAACCCACATCACTAGTTAGTTTTGAAAACATTACAACTAAACCTTATGTTCTCTTCTTCCTGTTTGTTGCTCTGTTGTACTGAATCTTGTGTGATATTAAGGCCTGGTCTACACTAGGCTTTTATGTCGACTTTAGCGCCGTTATATCGAATTAACCCTGCACCCGTCCACACCAGGAAGCCATTTAGTTCGACATAAAGCTCTCTTTAAATCGATTTCTGTAATCCTCCCCAACGAGAGGATTAGCGCTAAATTCGACATGGCCATATCGAATTAGGCTAGGTGTGGATGGAAATCGACGGTAATAGCTCCGGGAGCTATCCCACAGTGCACCACTCTGTTGACGCTCTGGACAGCAGTCCGAGCTCGGATGCTCTGACCAGCCACACCCCCGGGAAAATTTGAATTCATTTTCATTTTCCTGTCTGGGCAGTTTGAATCTCAGTTCCTCTTTGGACATCGAGGGGAGCTCAGCAGCAGTGGCAACTATGCAGAGCTCTCCAGCAGAGATGACCGTGCAATCTAATAGAAAGAGGGCCCCAGCATGGACTGATCGGGAAGTCTTGGATCTCATCGCAGTGTGGGGCGATGAGTCCGTGCTTTCAGAGCTGCGCTCCAAAAGAAGGAATGCTAAGATCTACGAGAAGATCTCCAAAGCCATGGCAGAGAGAGGCTACAGCCGGGATGCAACGCAGTGCCGCGTGAAAATCAAGGAGCTGAGACAAGGCTACCAAAAAACCAAAGAGGCTAACGGACGCTCCGGATCCCAGCCCCACACATCCCGTTTCTACGAGGCACTGCATTCCATCCTGGGAGCGGCCGCCACCACTACCCCACCCCTGACCGTGGACTCCGAGGATGGGATCATGTCCGCGGCCGGTTCCTCGTCGGACATGGCAGCGGACGGGGAAGATGAAGAAGGAGATGAGGAGGACGAGGCAGTCGACAGCGCTGGCACCGCTGATTTCCCCGACAGCCAGGAGCTCTTCATCACCCTTACCGAGATCCCGTACCAACCGTCCCCATCCCTTACCCCGGACACAGAATCAGGGGAAGGATCAAGCAGTAAGTGCTGTAAACATGTAAACATTTATTTAAAACAGAATGGTAATATTTATACTATTAACAAGGTATATTTATAAAAGTGCTGTAAACTAGTAAAAAAATAATCAGGTACAAAACAGGAATATTTACAAAGGTAACAAATGGGTTTTCATGATTTCTCTGTCTTAGGCTCTTCTCAATTTAGTCCCAAGTGTTTAAAAAAATTTTCACAATGTCCATTAATACATGATTCCCAGGCCCAAGACGCTCCACTCCAAAGTCCCAGTGCACCTACGCGAAAATCCGGTCAATGTGGCCGGGGATCGACGAGAAATCCTCGTAGGAGAACTCCTCGTAGGTCTCGTGGAGGTAGAGCTCAAGCCTGTTGATCAGGTTCCGGGGTAGGGCGATCTTAGTGGGCCCTCCGTGGTAGCAGACATGTCCCCTCCACGCCACAATCAAGTACTCCGGGATCATCGCACGACATAGCATGGCGGCATACGGCCCCGGTTTCTGCATGCTTTCCCGCAGCATGCGTTCTCTCTGGGTGTCCGGGATCCTCAGGAGGGTGATGTCGCTCATGACGCCCTGCTTTGAATTAGGGAGGGGAATGTTAGTATTGGGACTGCTTTACAGCCACGCGGTGGAGGGAGAGGGGCAGCATACAGGGATCTTTCCCTGGGACAGCCGCGAGGGGGTGGGACAGGGGCAGAGTTGATGCTGTCCTGATTGCTGGCAGCAGAGACTGGCATTGCTTTCAATGTGAAAGAAGGCCAGTGGTACTGCTGGAGTTTTAAGCAGCCACAAGTCTGCGGCTTACCATTATTGCCCGCTCCAGAAGTTCAGGTCTCCAGCCACAGTTCTCTGAACACTCCAAGACCTCCGCAAGTCCACAGGCACTGAAGGCGACGGCCGAAAATTCGACCTTGTCCTGAGTGCGCATGTGAGAGGTTCAGTGCATGGTCTTGTTCACAGAGAAAGACTAGGTTCTTTGTATACAATTTCATTTATCTGTCTCAGGAATTCACTCCCTTTTTACAATTCACACAGACACATCTGCGACTGTCTCCCAACCCAGCCTGTCAGCACACTCCCAGAGGCTAGCGCAGATTAGGCGGAGGAAGAAGAAGACGCGTGAAGACATGTTCTCAGAACTAATGGGATGCTCCCGAGCCCAGGCAGCCCAGCAGACACAGTGGAGGGAGAACTTGTCACAAATGCACCCGAGCAGTCATGGAACAGGAGGAGAGGTGGCGTCAGGAGGACCAACAGGCTACTGAAAAGCTGCTTGGACTAATGAGGGAGCAAACGGACACGCTCCGGCGCCTTGTGGATGTTCTGCAAGACCGGAGGCAGGAGGACAGAGCCCCGCTGCAGTCTATCTGTAACCGCCCTCACCCGCCACCAAGTCCCACACCACCCTCACCTAAAGTCCAAAGAAGGAGGGGCGGCAAGGGCCGTTAAAACTTTCAGTCAACCCCTGCAGACTGCTCTAGCACTAGAAGGCTGACATTCCCCAAAATTTCATAAGTCCTTTCCTACCCACCTCACACAAGCCCCCGTCCAAGTTTCACACCCCACGTTTCATGTCTGGTTCGCAATAAAATGTTTGTTTCTGTTCATTGCTGTTTCAGTCAGGTTCTTTTGAGGGAGAGTCTGTCTGGAGGGGGGAAGGGGCTTGGTAATTGGACAGGACAGTGACCTTTAGCAGGGTACAGAGGCGGTGTCAGGTCCAGCATCAGGACACATACACAGTGCAGTCACTGGTTACCCTGGTCAGTCTGGGAGGTGTTTTTCATGTTCTGGGGAGGGGGGGGTTGCTCTGTGACTTTGTGGCGGGGGAGGGCAGTTACAGATCTTATGCAGCGGTCCTTATCCTGGCTCACTGATCCACGCAGCAGGTGATCTGTAACCCTACCCCCCCTGCCAGAAAGTCACATAGCCGACACATACACACAGTCCCCCCCAGGAGTGCTGGCAGGCTCCATTGAAATAACCAGTCCACCAGTGCGGAGCCTGTCATTCCGGGAGTTTAGAAGCATCATTTGCATCAGAACACTAAACCCGCCCCCCGCCACAGTCTGCGTCCCCGGTTTAAAATATTCCCGCGAAAACAGCAATACAGACAACGGTGTTCATTAACAAAATCGAAATGATTTTATTTTTTGGGAAGGGGAAGGGGGTGAAGGGGGTATGTAACTGGAGAGGATAGTCAAAATGAACTGGGTAAAGAAACGGGGGCAGGTTCAGCTTTTCTGTCCACAAACTGAAAAGTCACTGCTTGCCCTGCTCACTCAGGAACCTAGCTTTCAAAGCCTCCCGGATGCACAGGGCGTCCCGCTGGGATCTTCTAATCGCCCGGCTGTCTGGCTGGACGTAATCAGCAGCCAGGCTATTTGCCTCTAGCTCCCACCCCGCCATAAAGGTCTCCCCCTTGCTCTCACACAGATTGTGGAGCACACAGCAAGCTGCAATAACGATGGGGATATTGGTTTCACTGAGATCACAGCGAGTGAGTAAGCTTCTCCATCTCCCTTTGAGACGGCCAAAAGCACACTCCACCACCATTCTGCACTTGCTCAGCCGGTAGTTGAACAGTTCTTTTTCTGTGTCCAGGGCGCCAGTATAGGGCTTCATGAGCCAGGGCATTAGCGGGTAGGCTGGGTCCCCGAGGATGACTGTAGGCATCTCCACATCCCCAAGAGTTATTTTGTGGTCTGGGAAGTAAATACCTTCCTGCAGCCGTCTAAACAGACCAGAGTTCCTGAACACGCGAGCGTCATGAACCTTGCCCGGCCATCCGACGTAGATGTTTGTAAACCGTCCCCGATGGTCCACCAGTGCTTGCAGCACCATTGAAAAGTACCCCTTTCGGTTAATGTACTGGCTGGCCTGGTGGTCCGGTCCCAGGATAGGGATGTGAGTCCCATCGATAGCCCCACCGCAGTTTGGGAATCCCATCGCGGCAAAGCCATCTATGATGACCTGCGCGTTTCCCAGGGTCACTACCTTTGGGAGCAGTACCTTCACGATTGCCTTGGCTACTTGCATGACAACAACCCCCACGGTAGATTTGCCCACACCAAAGTGGTTCGCGACTGACCGGTAGCTGTCCGGCGTTGCAAGCTTCCAGAGGGATATGGCCACTCGCTTCTGGACAGTGAGGGCTGCTCGCATGCGGGTGTCCTTGCGCTTCAGGGCAGGGGACAGCAACTCACAAAGTTCGAGGAAAGTCCCCTTCCGCATGCGAAAGTTTCGCAGCCACTGGGATTCATCCCAGACCTGAAGCACTATACGGTCCCACCAGTCCGTGCTTGTTTCCCGGGCCCAGAATCGCCGTTCAACAAAATCCACATGCCCCATTGCCACCGTGATGTCCTGGGCGCTGGGGCTCGTGGTTTCTGACAGCTCTGTGCCACTCTCCGACTTCAGGCTCTCACGGCGGTGCCGTAGCCTCCTCGCCCGATTTCTCTGCATCTGCCTCAGGGAAAGGTGTATGATAAGCTGCGAGGTGTTGAGAACGGCCACAAGTGCAGCGATGGTCGCAGCGTGATCCATGATCGCAGTGCTGTGGCGTCCGCGCTGTCACTGACCAGAAAAGTGCGCGAACTGATTTCCCGCCGGCGCTTTCATGGAGGGAGGGAGGGCGTTAGTGACGGACGGATGACGACAAATTTTTTTTACCCAGAAGGCATTGGCGGCTCGACCCAGAATTCCGATGGGCAGCGGGGACTGCGGGAACTGTGGGATAGCTGCCCACAGTGCACCGCTTCCAATATCGACGCTCGCCCCGTTAGTGTGGACTCACAAAGTCGAATTACTGTCCTTAGTGTGTCCTTAGTGTGGACACACACGTTCGACTTTGCAATATCGATTCCACATATTCGATTTAAGTAAAATCGAATTACCCTCGTAGTGTAGACATACCCTTAGATTGTAAGCTCTTTGAGGCAGGGATCTGATTTTTGAAGCCTCACGCACATTGCTGGCTGTGCTAAAATAATACTAATAAAAAAAACAGCTTGATGATAAATGGTAGGTAATCCATCATGTCATCCTCTGACTGTAGTATACCGGCAATAAGGTGATATTCCTTTAAATAGTCTGTAAGCTCTCTAGTGGTGCTCACAGTGTTCTGTGTTTTAGAAGCTGCCAGGGCAGCAATGTGTATGTTTGGGATATTTTTACTACACATGGTTATTGGGGACTCATCTTTGCCCATATGAGTTCCTTTAATAACAATACTTGTGCTGAGAACAAAAGACACAACTCATGTTGTTTGGATAGCGTATTTTCATTACATAAGCACCGTGTGATGTCACAATCCTTAAAGTCCTCTATGTACGTAAGGATTCATCACACTAACGCACTGGATAAAGTCAACACAGGATGTCTTCATTAGTATGCATGTTTGGTCAGTCCAGTGCAACTTTGTGTTCCAGCATATTCTGCTCCATGAGTTTAAGATTACAGAGGAATGAATATGCAGACTAAATTTACTGACCCAGAATATCGCCTGGCCTTGCATCTACAAGATGTCATTTGCAACTGAGCACAACAAACACCTGGCAAACATTTTATTTTAAACTTCAACCACTTTTGAGTTACTTTGGAGCAAAAAAGCGTGGACTTAATCTGTCACTTTATTCACATGCAGAAGTTGGAGAGCAGGGGAAATTCTCTGCGTTATACAGGAGGTCAGACCAGATGATCACAGTGTTCCCTTCTGGCCATGAAATCTATGAATCCATGAGTTAGCCGGAAGGAAGGGGGGAGAAACAACAACAGGATGTTTTAATACAAACTGTCTCAGAGCAGGGCTGTATGCAGTGTAGTTCTGGCCATGTTGGCCCCAGGATATTAGAGAGAAAATGTGGATGGTTTACTGTCTTCCTTTGGACCAACTTCTGTTGGTGAGAGATACACATTTTCAAGCCAAACAGAGCTCTTCTTCAGGGCTGGGAAAGGTACTTGAATGGGGGTCCATTACAATATGTCCTAGCTATTTACGCCAAGCAATCTGTTCCACCTGGCATTTAACTATGACTCTCAGAGTACCTTTCCCAGGCCTGAGAAAGAGCTCAGTGTGGCTCAGATGTTTGACTCTCTTACCTACAGAACTTGATCCAATAAAGGATATTGCCTCACCCACCTTGTCTCTCTGAGCATGGTTCATAGCTGCAGTAAGTCAGTCAGTCGTAGCAAATGCTGTAGGAACAGCTCACACCCTGCCTGTCATTATCAATTGACAGTTTACTGAAGTCTTTGCGAGAGTGGTGGGTTTTATGGAGGGACTTGAAGGAATTGTATGAAGATTGAGAGCGGATTCTGACCTTGCTCTCACCAGTGCAACTCCCTGGGCATCAGGGGAGAGACACGTGGTTCTCACTGGTGAAAGCGAGAGCAGGGTCAAGCCTGGAGCTCATGAGATAATAGCTGAGACGTGTACAAGTAAATGAAACAAGAGGTTCATGAATAGAGCAGGTCACAAAGTTTCCAGTGGAATAGATCTCCATCCGAAATGGAATAAAACATTGCACGGAACCATGTTACTTATCTCAGTACTTTGAATGGAAACCACTCAGGCTCCCTGTGCACGGCTGCTCACCTGAGGGGCAGCTACAATGCCCAGTTCCCAGGCTTCCCACTCTCCGGGGTCCTCTTCCTGTGTGCTTCCTCTAGACTGCCCCTCTCCTCATATACCCCCAGGTTCCCCCCAACGTCTCTTTCTCTCAGGACCCAGAAAAGAAATGTTGGGTGGAATAGCCCATCCGCTCATTATTTTGGCCACTAATTCGGCCTAATATCTGATATACCAATTTTGGTCTATTAATTTCTGGTTTCACATCTTCTGTTTTTACCAAGCATGATTTCAACATATTCCTTGAGTTATGGACCTAATTTGTCTAGTTCTTTTGCACCTGTTTATAATATTTATTATTGAAAACTGCTTGACCTATTTTGCCAACAAGTTTTGTTATTCTAGTATTATTTTATAATGTTTCATATACTTTTTACAGTAGAGATCACAATTAGAGCAAATTTGCAGGCCCAGTTATCACAACATAATGGCAAGGAAGGAATTTGGCTATGGGGGAGGTTTGGAGACCCTCCCTTGCCTGCCCCCTCTGCTGTTAAAAGTAGTGTATGGTTGAGAGTTGTTTTACAGTGAGGCAGCCCTACCTTAGTTCGCCCTTTGAAGCAAATAACTGTTGCTTATAGTACTTGACCCTCAACCCATTGCCAGCACAGCTAATCCCTGAAAGGGGGGTGGGGTCCAAAGGGACATCATACACACTTCCTGGTGGGAGGACCAGATCTCAGGTTTAAATCCAACGATTTGGGGTAACAAGTGTAAGAAGGGAGATGTGACAGCTCTGCCCCA
>NW_020664791.1:645348-658912 GCF_002925995.2 Terrapene triunguis | reverse complement strand
CTGGGAATCTGGGCTGGGCAACAGTGACTGTCTCCACAGCAAGGCAACTAGGGCTTCCCATAGGGCTGTGCCAGGGAACAGAGGCTGCAGCTTCAAGCAACCATGCACGGGGCTCCCCAGAACCACAGGTTCCCCCACAACCCTGGTCCAGTCCTCCCGACACTCCTCCCCCAATGCTCTTCTCTCCCATAATTCCCCTTACCCCGATCACCACCTTCCCCCACATTCCCAATCGCCCCGCCTGGCTCCCCAGTTCCCCTCCCCTCTGTGCTGCTGTGAGCGCGGAGCAGCGGAGCGTGCTCCTAGCTGGCTGCTCCGGGGGCACTGTCCTGGCAGAGGGAACTGGGAGTCGCGGCTCCTGAAAGGCGGGTTTGTGTTCCCAGCTTCTCGCCGGCTCTTCCCTTTTGCAGCTGCCCGGTGCCCTCGTCGCCTGCTTCTCACCGGCCTGCTGGCCCTGTCAGCGCCAGTTCTCACCCTGGAAATACACAACCTGAACATCTTAAAGGGACCCACCCATGCAATCAGGAACATCCACCCAAAGCACCTGAAGGCAGGTGTGTTGTCTGGACACAGTTGTTGCACCCCCTTTCCTGGGGAAGGCTTGAGAATAATATCCTCACCAATTAGTACAGGTGAACACAGACCCAAACCCTCGGCTCTTAAGAATAATGAAAAAAATCAATCAGGTTCTTAAAAGAAGAATTTTAATTAAAGAAAAGGTAAAAGAATCACCTCTGTAAAATCAGGATGATAAGTACTTTACAGAAGAACAAAAGATTAAAAAACACAGAGGATTTCCCCTCTAGGCAAAACTTTAAAGTTACAAAAACAGGGATAAACCTCCCTCTTAGCACAGGGAAAATTCACAAGCTAAAACAAAAGATAACCTAACACATTTCTTTGCTATTACTTACTATTTCTGCAATATTAGATGCTTAGCTTAGATATGGCTTAGGGAGATGTATTTTCCCTGCCCTGGTTCCTTGTTGACTCCGGGAGACAATAACCTTCCCCCACAGATTTGAAAGTATCTTCTCCCCTTATTGGTCCTTTTGGTCAGGTGCCACCCAGGTTATCTGAGCTTCTTAACCCTTTACAGGTAAAAGAGGAATTAACCCTTTACAGGGTAAAGAGAGATTTTGTGCTACCCTTAGCTGTATGTTTATGACAGAGACATAATGTTTTTAAACTGGGACGTTAGTGAAGATAGCTTGTAGATGATTGCAATAATTTTAATATACTGTAATTCATAATCAGGGATTTGGAGCAATCAAATTTTTGAATTGCTCCACTCCGGCTCCGCTCCAGCTCCGAACAAAAACCTACTGGTCCGCGCTCCAGCTCCGGGCTCCGCTCCAAAGCCCTGTTCATAATGTAATTATGCAGTTCATAACAATTTAATCATTATTAAAATAGTAAAGGTCCCAATGACGGACACATTCAATAACTAGAATATGAAAGAAGTGTATAAATATGCTGAAAACTGCCCAAAACTGGCAGAGCGCTCCCTCCCCCCCACAAACACACACACCTCTTCAAAAGTACCCACAGGCAAAAACAAAAGTCAGTGTCTCTGTTGCATGCTATCCTTCTGTTAATACAACCCAAGATTGCATTTGCTTTTTTTGCTACCAGCACTGCACTGTTGTCTCATGTTGAGACGGCTGATGAAGGAATAACAGATGGAGGAGTCTGAACAGAGGTAGAAAGGTCAATTAGATAAAATAATATTCAGAAGTGATCTCAGAAGTGATGGACTGATGTTAATAAATGTTAAGACTCATGTGTTATTTACCTGTACAATTCAACTGGACCTTTACACGTGAGCAGAAATCACAC
Source organism: Terrapene triunguis (assembly GCF_002925995.2). Classification (NCBI taxonomy): domain Eukaryota; kingdom Metazoa; phylum Chordata; order Testudines; family Emydidae; genus Terrapene; species Terrapene triunguis. Next base: position 657,073 of record NW_020664791.1, on the reverse strand, counting down.
TTCATTTTTGCACTAACTACTCTTCACAGGATAAAGCTGTCCTTCCGTCAGTGACTAACCCCAATCCTGAGCCACAGTGACAATACGATGATCACTTAGTGAACCAGTCTAGTTGATCTGCCCTGTTTTATGTTGAAGTCAGTAACGGCATTTATCAAGATTGGCTAGTGTGATCGGAGACAACCACGGGACTGAAAATTGACATTTAAAAAGTGAAAAATAGTGGAAATATCAGAATAATCTCAAACACGTTCCCATTTTTCCTAGAGCAAAGACATTTGTTCTGAGGAGTAAGACCTAAAATGTGACTGCTGCATATTCATGTTTTAAAGTGTGATCAATATTTTAATTTTAAATGTAAAGGTACGGACACAAATATTCCATGATGATGTTTTTTATTTTGGATGGTAGTTAAGATCCAGATGGACAGCGGCCTGAAGAAAAAAGAAGGGGGGTGGGACACAAACATCAAGTTAGGAGACAGCAGCAGTGAGCTGTAGGTAACATGAATATATTAGTAACCATATGGTTATACACTCCCTACAGGACAGCGATTCAGACCACACCATTAAAGAAAAACACATCACACGTTTACAGAGAAGCCAGCTGCCTAGTCACTAATGTTAATACTTATGTTTTGCTTGAAGGGAAAAAGCACCAGTACGTGTTTTATTTTGGTTATAACTGATTTACTCTCCACTCCATGGAAAACCCTCGCCGTAGCTTGAGCACCAGAGTCGTTTCTCTCTTGGCTTTGGTGAGCAGGGGTGAGCGTTTCCAGCCGGCACAAACAATCCCCCCGTCCCAAACTTTGGACAGAGGCTGGAGAACGTCAGCCCAGCTCCAGCAATAGCTGTCGGGGCACCCGTTGGAGAGGCAGCAGAGTGAACCCAAAACAAGGCTGCTTCTAAAGCCACAGATGTGAGGGCTGGCATGTCGGGCAATGACTATGTGGATTTAAGACCTTCCCACCCTCAAAATCCAGTGACAAATTTTCTCTTGTAGCAAGAGACACTTGGAGGGCGCAAACTGCACCTCCATGAATCTCATGATTCACATGGACTGCTCTAGCTTGGACCCACCGGCCAGGTGTGGTTTGTAAGGTCTTTGGGGCAGGGACTGTCACGTACTGTATGTTTGTTCAGTGAAGAGCACAATGGGGCCCCGACCCAACTGGACTCTAGCCCTTAGAGCAATATAAATGGTACATAGGACATTACACCAGCTGGGTATCGCATGGGCATGCTCCACCCTGGACACCACCCCTATGCAGGGCAGGGTGGGGGGGTATTTGGTGTCTGGGTTGGCTATGCTATGCCGAGAGAATCCTCAGGGCCAGATTAAGCTCCTCTGTGCCACCTGGGTGGTGCAAAGGGGCTTGAACCGGGGCAGAAAAATCAGGCCCTAGGTACTTAGAACAGGAAGAGAGACATCCTCTATCTGACGGGAACAAAGTTTTACTGCGATTGCCCCACAGAGATGTTGTGAAGGGCTTGGAGATCCACAGATAAAAGGCACTGGCCAGAGACCATGAACAGCCCCTGCACTGGGGCTAGCATATTGCCGTGTAAGAGTCACGGCCTTACAAGTGATGCTACAAATGTAATTAGTTATGGATGCCAAAGTCTAATGAACTGCTAAGCATATTTTACTTAGAATACAGCGTGAGTCACTTAACCAGCTTCCGTCTGGCATACAGACTATGTTAGACAAATGGCTTTGCAAATGGGATACTGGTGTGGACAGATTCGTTTGCTAATGGCTAAATGTAACTTGGCAGAGTAGAGTCAAAGGACACCCACCTGTAGGCAGGGAGCAGGCCCGATGGGACCGTCTCAGGTGCGAATGTTCATGTACTGGCTTCCGATAATACCAGCGCACGCCACACAGAGCGCCCCCAGGACTTTGAAGAGGGTGGCTCGTGAAACCCAAACAGTGTCTTCTGGCAAAGAAAATGTTACGAAAAATTGTAAAAAAAAATTCTATACATATATTTTTCAGTGTATAAGAACAGGCCCCACCTCAAGTCCACTGTACCTTTACAGTCAATTCCCATTCTCAAATATCATCAACAAACAGAACCACACAGACTGCCCCTCAAACGAATAGCCTGCCCAAAGTCCCAGTCCCAGGAGCTCTCAGCTCCCCCCTTCTCCTCGCGGCCTGGGGAAAGAGACGGGCTTGGCAACATGTGGGGAAGGTTAACGAAGCCGGGCTCTGGTGCAGCAAAGGAGAAGCAAGCTCCGGAGTCAAGGGGCGCTTGCTGAGCATGCCCTGCCAGCCACCTCCTGCTGCAGCTTGGCTGTTGATTGCAATGCCACCACACGAGGAAAGTCTCAGGTAACTGAGTCCAAAACCACTCCGAGCTTTAGAGTCGAAAACCAGCTCCTCAATCTGCAGGTGTAAAGCATCGAGCAGCCTGTTGAGACCCCAGCGCTTAGTGATCTATCCCCTGGGTACGAAGCTCCACTACAAACAATCTGGCAGCAATGTTAAGCACCAGTTTCAGTTTCCACATTTCCTTAGGAGGCAGCCCCACAAACAGCATGTTACAGCAGCCTACTGTAGAGATCAAAAGGTACGGACAATGGCAGTGGTCTCTTCATCCAAAAGAAATGGTCACCCTCATCTTGCCAGGCGTAGTTGGAAGAAACACTCTTAGCACAGCTACTCCCCGGGAATCCATTAGCAGACAAAGCTCTAACACGGCCTCTAAGTTATGACCCCACTTCACAAATGACAGACACACTCCCTCAATCAGCAGGGCTGACATAAGCCTCTCCACTTCCTCCTATTTCTTCCCCAACCCTTCAATAGAGCTTCAGGGGACCACAGTACTCCTCTGGCCCAATGGAGCTCTCTACAATAAGGGTAAAGCTCGCCTGAGCGGGAGATGGAGCTTTCTCAGGGGCTGGTCCGAGGCGGTGGAATTAACTTCTCCAGGAACTAAGGACTGTCCCAGCCCTCCCCACCTTCCGCTCACAGTACAAGGAGAATGTTTTTGGCTTTGCCTTCTCTAATGTCAACGTCTAGCCACACGGGTATATATTTAGTAAGACAAAACCTCCAAACTAAAGCCCACTACCGCACACCCTTCTCCCTCTCAGGGGATGAGAGAATGGACATGTGATAGATGCATGTCATGTGGTTTAATGTGCAACTGGAAGGTGCTCAGATACTACTGTGATAAGTGACTAGCCCTCATCCCAAACCCCAACCTCCTGCACACACTGGGCCTTTTGTTCTATGGCTCCATTGGGATTCGAAGTTACATCCAATTTATCGACTGGTCAGCGCATCTTGCTATGAACACTTACGGTGTCAAACACAAGACAGCAGAAATGCTTCCCACTCTACGAGGCTTGGCATTATTAGTTATCTGTACTGCGATAACACCTAGGGGCTAGAATTAAAGACCCAGGTCCCACTGGGCTGGTAGCTGCCAGACCCAGAACAGAACGACAGGCCTGCCCCAAGGAGTGAACCCTTTATAAACCCATGTGAACGCAAAGATGACACTGTAGAACGCCAAGCAGTTCGCTGGTGTCAGTCAGCCACAAAACGTTCAAGCCAGCAACGTTTCCGTGGCTCAGGGCTCGTGGGGCAGCTCCTCCTCCTTGCTGCAGTCAGGCAGGTTATGAAGAGAGCAGCCTTCATTGGTACTATCAGCTCCGCCCCTGCCTGCCTCTGCAGCAGGAAGTGGCTGTCTGTACTGCACCGAAAGCTCTCCTAGTCACAGGTAGGGTTGCCAACTTTCTAATTGCAGAAAACCAAACACCCTAGCCCTGCCCCCTGCCCCACTCCCCTTCTCCAAGGCCCCGCCCCGCTGACTCCATCCCCCCTCCCTCCATCACTCGCGGCTCCCGGCCAATGCTCGGGGCAGGGGCAGCGTGCAAAGCCCCCATGGTTCCCTCTCCACCAAGGAGCTGGACATGCTGGCCGCTTCCGGGAGCCTGACGGAGCTGGGCAGGGAGCCTGCCAGCCCTCCTGCGCTGCCAACCGGACATTTAACGGCCTGGTCAGCAGTGCTGACCAGAGCCACCAGGGTCCCTTTTTGGCCAGGTGTTCCAGTTGAAAACTGGACATGTGGCAACCCTATTCACAGGTCCTTTCCTTGTGATTGGTTTGTGCAGCACTTTCATACCTACGAATCCACACTAGGATCGAGGGCGATGGCCAACAGTCTGGGCCATGGGCGCACTGCTTGTTGTGGACCCACAAAGGCCTCTGTTGCGGGTACTAGATCACCATCCTGCATCCCCAGTGCAGTGGCATCTGCCCCTTTCGGGCCTCGTGGTGATTTGGGGGAGCAGTCACAGCCCTTTAAGACCCCTCAGCCATGTCCTGACACAAGCTGGCAGAACAAGATCAGAGGTAACATTTTCAGCAACACCTGAGTAACTTAGGAATGTAAGTCACGTTTTCAGAAGTCACTTAGAGTCTAAGTCCTATTGACTATCAATGAGCATTAGGCTTCAAAGTGCCTAAGTCACTGTTGAAAATGGGACTTCGACGCTTTTGAAAATGTTATCCCAGATCAAGAATGATGTTTTTCCTCAAAAACTTTTCAGGTCTAGCCCTTGACCTTCCTCCTCCATCTGCCAATCTCCCTGAAAGCACAAGCAATTCAGAAACAGATTCTAAGAATGTAAGAACGGCCATATTGGGTCAGACCAATGGTCCATCTAGCCTAGTATCCTGTCTCTGACAGTTGCCAGTACCTGAGCTCAGGGACAGTGTACAAAACAGGGAAATACTGGAAAGACTCACACCTGTCTTCCCCTCCCTGCTCCTGGCAGTCAGAGGTTTAGGGTTGCCCAAGCGTGGGGTTGCATCCTGACCATCTTGGCAGATAGCCACTGAGGGGCCTATCCTCCAAGAACTTACCGAGTTCTTTTTGGAACCCAGTTATACTTCTGACCATGAGTTCCACAAGTCAATTGTTCATTGTGTGAAAAAGTATTGACTCTTATCTGTATTAAACCTGCTGCCTATTAATTTCATTGGGTGACGCCTGGTTTTTGTATTGTGGGAATGGGTAAATTACACTTTTTCCAGCCCATTCATGCCGGGAAGGAACCAGTGGCCATGGTACATGTAGGTACCAATGACGCAGGGAAAGGTGGAAGAGAGGTGCTGGAGGCCAAATTTAGGCTTCTAGGTAAGAGATTAAAGTTCAGGACCTACACGGGAGCATTCTCTGAATTGCTTCCAGTTCTGTGTTCAGGGGTAGTTAGACAGGCAGAACTGCAGGTCTCAATGGTGGATGAGAGGATGGTGTTGGGAGGAGGGATTTAGGTTTATTTGGAACTGGGAACCTTTAGGAAAGAAGGAGCCTATACAGGAAGGATGGACTTGACCTAACCCAAAATGGAAGCAGATTGCTGGCATGTAAAATTAAAAATGTCATAGAGGAGTTTTAAACTAAGGGCTGGGGGAAGCCGACAGGCGTGAAGGAGCCCACGGTTCAGAGAGAGACATTCCATGGGGAGCATTTATATCCTATATCATAGTGAAGAGAGGATAGAAGTTGATAAAATACAGGCAGGAACGGAAGAGAAACAGTCCAATGAAAAAGAGTCCCATTCAATTATCTCAAATTTTATAAGTGCTCGTATACAAACAGTAGAAGTCTAAATATGAACAGGGGTGAATTTGAGTGAACTGAGTGCCTAGTATTAAATAAGGATATTGATATAATAGGTATTACATAAACTTGATGGGAAAATGATGCTCAATGGGACACAGTAATACCAGGATACATAATATACAGGAATATATAGACTGTGCTGGTGAGGGGTGGTGCTATAGGTGAAAGAAAGCAGAGTCAAATATAGTAAAAATCTTCAATGAATCAAACTGTACCACAGAATCTCTATGGATAGACATTCCAAGCTTGAATAGTAAGAACGGTAGGAATATGTTACCGACCTCTTAACCAGGATGATGACGGTGATTGTGAAATGCTCAGGGAGATTAGAGAGGAAAAACCAGTAATAATGGAGGACTTCAACTACCCCGTATTAACTGGGCATATGTCATCTCACAATGGGATGCAGGCATAAAATATCTACACTCCATCAATGACGGCTTCTTGGAGCAGCTAGTCCTGGAATCCACAAGGGGAGAGGCAATTCTTGATTTAGGCCTAAATTCAGATACACTCACCAAGAGGTGAGTGTAGCTGAACTGCTTGGTAATGGCAACCATAACGTAATCAAATGTAACATTCTTGTAGGGAGGAAACAAATAAATCAATCCACCACAGTAGCATTTACCTTCAAAAGGGGGAACTATACAAAAATGAGGAAGCTAGTTAAATGTAAATTAAAAGGAATAGTACTAAGCGTGAAATGCCTGCAAGCTGCATGGCAACGATTTAATACACCATAATAGAGGCTCAAACTAAATGTATTTGCCCCTTCCCTTCCCGCCCCTCCCCCCAACAGTAAGAGGACCAAAAAAATGCCTCCATGGCTAAACAGCAGATCAAAATGGGCAGGTAGACTCAAAAAGTCATCCTTTAAAAATTGGACGTCAAATCATAGTGAGGAAAATAGAAAGGTGCATTAATTCTGGCAAGGCAAGTGTAAAAGTATAATTAGGCGGCCCAAAAAAACATATGAAGAGCAACTAGCAAAAGGCACAAAAACTAACAGCCAAAATATGTTGAAATACATCAGCAGCCAGAGGCCTGCAAATAATCATTTGGGCCACTGGATGATCAAGGTGCTAACGGAGCACTCACTCAGGAAAGACAAGGCAGTTCCACACCTGAGCCATTCTTTTTAGGTGACAAAGCTGAAGAATTGTCCTAGATTGTAGAGTCAATAGAGGATGTTTTAGGAAAAATTGATAAACAGGGAGTCACTGGAACCAGATGGTATTCACTCAATAGTTCTGAAGGAACTCAAATACACCTCTACCCCGATATAACGCGACCCGATATAACACGAATTCAGATATAACGCGGTAAAGCAGCGCTCGGGGGAGGGGGGGGGGGCTGCATGCTCCAGTGGATCAAAGCAAGTTCGATAGAACGCAGTTTCACCTATAACGCGGTATGATTTTTTGGCTCCCGGGGACAGCGTTATATCGGGGTAGAGGTGTATATAATTGCAGAATTATTAACTGTGGTATGTAACCTCTCGATTATATCAGCTTCTGTATGAGATGACTGGAGGATAGCTAAGGTAACACTGATTTTTTAAAAACGGCTCCAGAGGAGATCCTGGTGATTACAGGTTGGTAAGACTAACTTCAGTACCAGGCAAACTGATTGAAGAACAGAATTAAATGAACTTTTGTAAAGGGCAATAATACCTCACCAATCTATTAGAATTCTTTGAGGGTATAAACAAGTATGTGGACAAAGGTGGGATCCAGTGGACATAACGTACTTGGACTTTCAGAAAGCCTTTGACAAGGTCCCACATTAAAGGCTCTTAAACAAAATAGGCTGCCATGGCATAAGAGGGAAGGTCCTCTCATGGATCAGTAACTGGTTAAAAAACAGGAAGCAAAGGGTAGGAATAAATGGCCCGTTTTCACAATGGAAAGAGGTAAATAGCAGGGTCCCACAACGATCTGTACTAGGACCTGTGCTGTTCAACGTGTTCATAAATTATTTGGAAAAGGAGTAAACGGTGAGGTGGGAAAGTTTGCAGATGATACCGAACTACTCAAGATAGTTAAGTCCAAAGCAGACTGTGAAGAGCTACAAAGCGATCTCACAAAACTGGGTGACTGGGCAACAAAATGGCAGATGAAATTCAATGTTGATAAGTGCAAAGTAATGCACATTGGAAAACATAATCCCAACTACATATACAAAATGATGGGGTCTAAATTAGGTGTTACCATTCAAGAAAGAGATCTTGTAGTGGTCATGGATAGTTCTCTCAACGTGCAGCAACAGTCAAAAAATAAATAAATAAAAGAATGTTGGGAGCCATAAGGAAAGGGATAGAGAAAAAGACAGAAAATATCATAATGCCACTATGGAAATCCAGGATAAGCCCACTCCTTGAATACTGTGTGCAGCGCTGGTCACCCCATCTCAGAATATATCAGAATTGGAAAAGGCACAGATGGGCAACAAAAATCATTAGGGGTATGGAATATGAGAAGAAATTAAAAGACTGGGACTGTTCACCTTGGAAAAGACATGACTAAGGGGGGATATGATAGAGGTCTATAAAATCATGAATGGTGTGGGGAAAGTCAATCAGGAAGTATTATTTACCCCTTCACATAGCACAAGAACTGGGGCTCACCCAATGCAGTTAATAGGCAACAGGTTTAAAATGAACATAAGGAAGTATTTCACACAACGCATGGTCAATCTGTGGAACTCATTGCCAGGGGATACTGTGAAGGCCAAAACTATAACTGCGTTCAAAAAAGAATTAGATAGAGGATAGGTCCATCAATGCTTTTAGCAAAGATGGTCGCAGATACAACCCTATGCTCCAGATGTCCCCAAACCTCCAAATGCCAGAAGCTGGGACTAGACAACAGGGGATAGGATCACTGAACAATTGCTCTGTTCTGTTCATTCCTTCTGAAGCATCTGGCACTGGTCACTGTCAGAAGACAGGTTTCAGAGTAGCAGCCGTGTTAGTCTGTATCCGCAAAAAGAACAGGAGTACTTGTGGCACCTTAGAGACTAACAAATTTATTAGAGCATAAGCTTTCGTGGGCTACAGCCCACTTCTTCGGATGTATATGCCAGAAGACAGTATACTGGGCTAGATGGACCATTGGTCTGACCCAGTTCTGCCATTCTTATGTTCTTATTTTACAGAGCCTCTATCACAGCGGTGGGCAAACCTTTTGGCCCAAGGGCCACATCTGGGTATGGAAATTGTATGGCGGGCCATGAATGCTCAAAAAATTGGGGGTTGGGGTGCAGGGAGGGGTGAGGGCTCCGGGGTGGGGCTGGGGATGAGGAGTTCAGGTTGCAGGAGGGTGCTCCGGGCTGGGACCAAAGGGTTCAGAGGGCAGGAGGGGGATCAGGGCTGAGGCAGGGGGGTTGGGGCGCAGGAGGGGGTCGGGGTGCAGGCTCCGGGCAGCTCTTACCTCAAGCAGCTGCCGGAAGCAGCGGCATGTCCCCCCTCCGGCTCCTACGCGGAGGCGCGACCAGGCGACTCTGTGTGCTGCCCCATCCACAGGCGCCACCCCTGAAGCTCCCATTGGCCGCGGTTCCCAGCCAATGGGAGCTGTGGGGGTGGCACTTGGGGCGGGGGCAGTGTGTGAAGCAGAGCCCCCTGGCTGCCTCTACGCGTAGGAGCCGGAGGGGGGACATGCCGCTGCTTCCAGGAACCCTACGGAGCTAATGGCAAGCCCCCAACCCTGCTCCCTTGCTGGAGCACCAGAGCGGGGCAAGCCCTGGACCCCGCTCCCCGGCGGGAGCTCGAGGGCTGAATTAAAATGCCTCAAGGGCCAGATGTGGCCCCTGGGCTGTAGTTTGCCCACCCCTGCTCTACCATATCCCCACGTAAGTGTCTCTTTTCTAAGCTGAACAGCCCTAATTTTTTGTACTCTCTCCTCATATGGAAGCCATTCCATACCCTTGACCATCTTTGTTGCTCTTCTCTGAACTGCTTCCAGTTCCACTACATCCATTTGGAGATGGGGCGAACAGAACTGGACACAGTATTCAAGGTGTTTCCTTCCTCAGGTCCTTCAGTCCAACAGACATGCCCCAGCCTCCCACGGTTTTCAGTTCTGAACCAGTCTCTCCCATTTCTGAGCACGGCACTAGGAGAATGACAAGTTCCCTTTCTCAGCCAAAATGGGCAGCCACAACACAGGGCAAATGGGTTATTCAGCTGTGAGCAGGATCCTGCACAGTCTCTCTCTCCCCTCCTCTTTCTCCAAAATAATACTTTCTCCCAGCGTAGAGGTGCAAATTTCTCTGCAGCAATACAAGTCATAGGCCATGTGCCAGGAAAGCAGCTGTAGGTGGGAGTACCTTCAAGAGGATTCTCAGGGGCCAAGTAGCCAAGGGGATGCAATCAGCCCTAGACCTAAAATGCCAAATTCTTTAGCTAATTCAAAAATGTGCTGATGCAGAGCTCAGAATTTGGTATCACGTCCAACAGCGTGCAGTCTGGGTGACCGTTCTGTCTGGACACATGTAAGGAAGTTCTATTCGCATATCCTATGAGTCACCCTACATCTCAGCTCTTTTCCACACGCTCTGGTCATGGCACTCCAGCCTTTCAGAAGATGGCTGTTTCCCTGCAAATGTAAGGCTTGTATGGTATTTCCTATCTGGATGACTGGCTCATATGGGCCAGTTTTTCCAGAAGGGGAACTCCACGGTGAGTGGAAGATGCAGGCAGCCTTTGCACATTAATGTGCACAATTAATTATTAAGAGGATTGTCTGATTTATGCCAGTCGCAGTCCTACTCTCTAAGAATGAGAGTTGGTCACAATATTGGTAAATCCCAATAATAGAAACGTCTTGTGGGATAACTGGGGTAAAAAAAAAAATCAATAAAATCACAGAATTGTAAAAAGGAATTGCAATTTCATCATAAATTTCAGGCACAGAGCTACATTCAAACGTGAATAATTCACATATTTGGAGTCTGGAAAATCAGAATTTGGATTGAATCTTGAAATCAAGTTCGTGGGAATAATCCAGTGACCTTCCTCCAACTTTACAAAGGCTGGCTGAGTAACCTCTAACACCACAATCTCATCACTGTCTGGAAATCAAACCAAACACTTCCTGAAGGATCGGGGACAAAGCGTGACAATAAAAGGGACAGTATTCAGTTAGGAGTTGTTGTTTATGGCAGTGGAGGAGGCGTAGGTGTTTTGCCCTATTTATTTCACATCTTCATTAATGACCCTTGGAAAGGGGTAAATGCTCCATTAATTAAACATGCAGAGCACATTAAACAGGGAGCTGGTGAAGCTGGGACCACCTCCCAGTGGTGACATTCCTACACAAAGGACACAGCCTGAGTAAACAGGCTCTTGCTCAGCCATATTCTCGTGGGCCTGCGAGAGGCAATGGAGGGTAAGGGAATAGCTTTTAGTTGACCAACTTCTGCTAGGGAGCGAGAGAAGCTTTGAAACTTACACTGAGCCCTTCTTCAGGTCTGAGGAACAGAATCCTTATTCATCTCCTGCGTAGTCACTACATCATGGGGCAGGAGTATGGGGCAGGAGTAGAGGCCAAGGACCTGCTTCCCCTCATGGGACAATAGATACATGCAGTCCAGGGACCCACTGGCCACATCCTTATCCTCTTCCCATCACAGTCCCTCAGGGTTTGTCATCGCTAGGAAGCCTCACTCGGTTCACACACTATATGTAGCAATTGAACTAGGTAAAATGCTGAGCATGGCAGTGGGCAGCACAGACAAGGCCAAGTTGTGTTCAGCAGCTTGTCAGTTGGTGGGGCGTTGACCTAGCTCAGGGGTCGGCAACCTTTCAGAAGTGGGGTGCCGAGTCTTCATTTATTCACTCTAATTTAAGGTTTCGCGTGCCAGTCATACATTTTAACGTTTTTAGAAGGTCTCTTTCTATAAGTCTATAATATATAACTAAACTATTGTGTATGTAAAGTAAATAAGGTTTTTAAAATGTTTAAGAAGCTTCATTTAAAATTAAATTAAAATGCAGAGCCCCCCCGGACGGGTGGCCAGGACCCGGGCAGTGTGAGTGCCACTGAAAATCAGCTTGCATGCCGCCTTCGGCACACG